>NC_090375.1:158515130-158817834 GCF_036365525.1 Heterodontus francisci | reverse complement strand
GGGGTGTGGAGTCGGAGGAGATTACAGAGATAGGGAGGGGTAAACCCATGGAGGGATTTGAAAACAAGGATGACAATTTTAAAATCAAGGCGTTGCTTGACTGGGAGTCAATGTAAGTCAGCGTACACAGGAGTGATAGGTGAATGGGACTTGGTGCAACATAAGCCACAGGCAGCCGAGTTTTGGATGACCTCAGGTTTATGGAGAGTAGAATGTGGGAGATTAGCCAGTTTGGAATAGTCAAGTCTAGAGGTAAAAAAAACTTGATTGAGGAATTCAGCTGTATCCACACACAGGCCGCATTAAATTTAAAATCCACCAGAGGGCAGCAAGGGTCTATGGGTTCTGATGGCAGACTTATATATACCTGTAATTTAAGATTTTCATTCATTAATAATAGTTATACTTTTGTATTTGTTGTACCTCATGGAAGTTAAATTTTCAGACTACATTTCATTATTCTTCTGAGGTTAAAGGCCAAATACTCAAATTTCCTTTCTGGACTGTAATCATTCTAGTTTTTAAAAGGGCAAAGGATTCATGAAAAATTATCTGGCAAACTTTTGTTTGGGAAGGGAAATTGCTAGAAGCTAATTTCCAGTTCCTTTATATTTCCATGAAACATTATTGTTCCTTAACTACATATATGGGAGTGAGCTTTGGACCAGAGCAGGAATTCCTGCCTCTGTGTCAGGAAGCTCTACAGGCTTGAGATACACACCAGACAGCCCTAGCAATCAGAGATGTCAGTTTTGCTCTCTGCATACTCAGCTGACAACCAATGGGGTACTTGTGTCTAACGCCAACCACAACCCCCCATTGTACCATTGTATCTAACTGATCCTCTTGCTTGTCAAGCTAACTACCTGAGCATGTAAACAGAGATTTTGTTATGAAAATAACGCAGAGTCCATCTGCTGGATATAAATGGAAGAAATGGATTGACTCATATCTTGCATATCATGGAAGACGAAGAAGATGAAGAACTAATTTTGGAAGCGAGTTGGGCTTTAATACCCTGATAAATATATGCTGAGGAACTAGACGAATATTTAGTTCCCTCTTTTTGCTCTACTATGGAACCGTCTGGGGTTTTATCTCCCAGTGTAGGTCTAGGGATTAATAGTTCCTAAGTCGGCTTGCCGAACCATCTTACACTAACAAGTTAAGATCAAAATGAAATTAATTTATTGACCCACGAGTAAGTTGCCCTCAAGCTGCCAACTGAGTGCATTAATTCCTTCTTGCCAAACAAACAAGGATGAAGTGGGCGGCACAGTGGCGCAGTGGTTAGCACCGCAGCCTCACAGCTCCAGGGACCCGGGTTCGATTCCGGGTACTGCCTGTGTGGAGTTTGCAAGTTCTCCCTGTGTCTGCGTGGGTTTCCTCCGGGTGCTCCGGTTTCCTCCCACAAGCCAAAAGACTTGCAGGTTGATAGGTAAATTGGCCATTATAAATTGTCACTAGTATAGGTAGGTGGTAGGGAAATATAGGGACAGGTGGGGATGTTTGGTAGGAATATGGGATTAGTGTAGGATTAGTATAAATGGGTGGTTGATGTTCGGCACAGACTCGGTGGGCCGAAGGGCCTGTTTCTGTGCTGTATCTCTAATCTAATCTAAGCCAGACCCCAAGACATGCACAAAACAGCATCCATTGGTTATAATCAATGGTTGGCATCCTTCCATCTACAAAAGATGATGGACACACGGCAAATAATCCATTTAAGTGGGGTGTCTTCTCTTGGTGCACCTTTGCTGATTGTCTCTGAAGGCCAATCCTTGAGAGGCAGGTTCTGCCACAAGTGCTGCACGTGAAACTGCCAGGTGACGCTGTGAATGTTGTTTTTGATGTTGACGTCAGTCGCCAAGCTGCTGTAGCAACTGGATGTGTCACCATTTCCCTCTTTTGCCAGCTGGTGACTCCCAGGTGCGATAATCGACATTTAGGGCCTTCATGTCACGCTTGCAAGCATCCTTGAAGCAGAGCTTTCAGCGCCCACTGGTCATCTGGCCCTGGCTACCTCACCATGTAGAAGGTCCTTGGGTATGCGAATGTCTTCGATCTTGCGGACGTGTCTGATCTACCAAAGATGCCTCTGTTTGATTAGTGTGAACATACTTGGGAGCTCTGCCTTTGAGAGGACTGCCACGTTTATGATTTTGTTCTGCCAGGATATACCCATAATGCACCACAGACAGTGAAGATGGAAATTATTGAGCTTCTTTTACTGGTAGCTGTAAGTCGCCCATGTTTCACAGCAATGCAGCAAGGTGCTGAGAACACAGGCCTTATAAACCATCAGCTTGGTCATAAGAGTCAGCTTGGTGTTAACCCATGCACGTTTCGCAAGTCAGACAAAGGTGGTAACTGCTTTCCCTATGTGTGTATCGAGCTCTGCATTAAGGGACAGATTGTCAGTCACCGTGGACCCAAGATAGCAGAATTTGCTAACCACTTCCAGTGGGGTGTTATTTAGTGTGATTGGGGCGGAGATGCAACACCTTGTCCCGTGACCATGGCTTTCTTGATGTTTATAGTCAAGGGGAACAAGTTACAGGCATGGGAGAGACAGTCCATGAGTCTTTGTAGCTGGGTTTCTATGTGAGTGTCTAGTGCAGCATCATCAGTGTCGAGGAGTTCTCTGATCAGGACGCGGTATGTTTTTGTCTTCGCTTTCAGCCTTGACAGATTGATAGAATCACAACTTAAAGTTAAAGATAAAATCACATGGATAAAGTTACTTCAGACAATTAGTAGCAAAGATTACAGCAGCAATTCAGTATATCACTGTAAATCAGCACAGATTATAAATTAATGAGATTGCTTTATGAAAGTTCCTTCGATAGCTGATAATTTAACAGCTTTAAATAGCCAGTCTTCCAAAAACCTTGAAATCTATGTGTGTGATTGAAAATGTTCGAAGTTTACACAACCTCATCCTCACCAACAGTTTGGTCGGGTTGATTTCCTTCTTTCTCTGGAATGCAGGTGTTCACTTCTGGAGCATTATGTTGATGAACCCCCTGCATGGCAGTGATATCTATTTCACTTGAATCTTCGCTTCCAACTAACCCAGTGACACACGAGTGATGATATGTAAGCTGGCTTCCTTCACAACTTCCTTGATTTCAGACTACTGGTAATGAAGTAAGCCTCTTCGATCTGATGAATTGTCACAGTTTAGCTTCTAACCTCTGACACTCTGTCCTTAAAGGTACCTTGTACTGGTATCTTACACCTACGAGGGAAATGTTCTTGCAGTATGGAGGAAATGAAAGTCTTTTTTCTGATTAACACAAAGAGACTAAGAAAGACTATTACTTCTACCAAAGACAAAGAAAAACTCTTATTGACCCATGAGACTCACCCTATTTGTATCAATCATCCCAACAGGTGAGTATTGAAGAATGAGCTTTTCGATCAGTTGGCTCTGCCATCCACCACCCCTTCCCCCCTCCACCACCCCTTCCCCCCTCCACCACCAAGCCCCCTCGCCTCCACTGCCCACGGGCCCTTTCATTCAATAAAAAGCTTAACATAAATGTAAGGGGTCATGCCCTGTTTATTATTCATTAAGTGCTTCCTCTATGGACCCGAACCAGCATTAATGACTTTGACTTAATTACTTAAAAACCTGTATTCAACACTTGGAAGCACATAATAACAATTTACTCCCCACCACAGCCGAACTTCACATTCTACTGCCATGCTCATCCAGCTTACATGGTATTTCTCTTACCGGCCTTGAAGGTAATCCTTCAGCAATGTGGCAGGGGACTGTTCCTACAATACATAAGGGTGGATGATACCGATACTTTCACCTCACCCATTTTGCCTGGTGTCCACTCCTTGTAAATTGGTCTGGGATGGCATGGATTGTTGGGAGGTGGGATGGGTGCTGAGCGGCTGGGCCTGCTGCAGCAGGAGTGCCTGTGCCCATGTCTGACTGCCATCATCTAATGGACAGCCACAAGCTGGAAGTGAATTAGGGAAATTAGGAAGAAAAAGCATGCAGTGGGAAGGGAGGGTCAGCAAAGCAATTGAGATTAAAAGAAAAGATGTTTCATTTATGTAACATTTTATCACATTCACATGACATTGAAAACATATCTGAACCCATGAATTATGTTTGGTCTAGTTTTAGCCTTGTCGCAGTGGTAACATTCTTACCTCTGAGCCAGAAGGTGATGGGTTCAAGCCCCAGTCCAGAGACTAAGCACATAATCTAGTCTGACACTAGAATAATACCTGGAATAGGCAGATTGTCTTATGAGAAAAGGTTGGACAGGCTAGGCTGGAATTTAGAAGAGTAAGAGATGACTTGATTGAAACATATAACACCCTGAGGGGCCTTGACAGGGTGGATGTGGCAAGGATGTTTCCCCTTGTGGAAGAATCTAGAACTAAGAGGTCATGGTTTAAAAATAATGGGTTGCCCATTTAAGACAGAGATGAGGAGCAATTCTTTTCTCTGAGGGTCATGAGTCTTTGGAACTCTCTTCCTCAAAAGGCAGTGGAAGCAGAGTCTTTAAATATTTTTAAACAGAGGTAGATAGATTCTTGATAAGCAAGGGGGTGAAAGGTTATTGGGGGTAGGCAGGAAAGTGGAGTAGAGGTTACAGTCAGATCAGCCATGATCTTATTGAATGGTGGAGCAGGCTCAAGGGGCTGAGTGGCCTACTCCTACTCCTAATTCATATGTTCATATGTTTGTGTGTTCAATGCAATGATGCACTGTTGGAAATGCTGTTTTTCATATAAGACATTAAATGGAGGATCTGTCTGCACTCTCAGTAAATGTAAAAGATCCCATTGTGCTACAAGAGTAGTGGAGTTCTCCCTGGTGCCGTGGCCAATGGTTATCCATCAAATAAAATCACTAATACAGATTATCTTTGTTTGTGGACCTTACCATTCACACACTGGACATTGCAATTTCCTACATTACATCATGGACTATATTTCAAAGTACTTCATTGGCTTTGGAGTATCTGACATTGTGAAAGGTGCTATATAAGCGCAGGGCCTTTCATTTCCTTTTAGTGAATGTTGTTTTGTAGGCAAACATAGCAGCCAATAGGCAAGAGTCAGCAATTCTGTATTAGAATTAGACCTCATCCTTGCCCGGAGCATATCAAAACCGTCCAGCAAGACTGAATGTGAGATGGATGGACAACATAACCTTTTATGCAGCAAACATTTGACCACTTTGTAATGAATATATTAACTATTAAAGATAAGAAGAACTGAAGCAGTTGCAAAATTTCACTATGTATCGTGTGCTTTGGTACATTCAATTCCAACAATGTGCCTCTATTCTTTTGGACCCAGAAGTCACGATAAAAACAATTACTGCACCAGGAATATGAGGTACTTTACCCTAGGTGGCGCTGGCTGATGAGCTAGAAAGAAACCTACCTGTTTAAACAATCTGCTGCTGCTATTTGAGGGTGTCATGGTAAGTCATGTTGTGTTGCTAAGCAAGCTGTGGCATAATAAGTTTGTTTTCCTTTTTTTTTAGCCCTATTCTATGAAAGCCATGAAGACAGCATGTAAATCAGCATGTCCAAATGACAAAAAAATCTTTAATTTCTACCTGAAATTCAAGCTTGAGTTTTATTCTTGATCAGTTTTTTTTCGCATTTAGATGTAAATGCTGCAACACAGCAGTTATCAATCATTGTTTTAGACATGTTAATGCCAAGTGGGAAAGGTCTGAGTATAAGAAACCTCAGCATCTTGTAATGTCCCCATAATAATATGTGCAGATATTAAAAGCATTACTGACTTTCTAATTAGTGATTGCTATAGTTGAATTATCTTATTAAATGCCTTTAAGGAGGTAGCACAGAGGTGTTACATTATGAAGAATTGGTCCTTAGAGCATGCTGATGAATTGGCAATTGGTTGTGTTGTTGCTTGACACAATCTTCAGTTAATCAAGGGTTATTTATTTTTTATAATAGCTTTAGATTTTAGTTCATTTACAGCAGAGTAAGAAGGACTACAAGGAATACAAACACAGTTTTACAATGCATGTATGGTAAACGTGCAGTGTTTGGTGAATAAGGTTAGTGAGCTACAAGCACAAATAGCTGTGTGGGAATACAATGTAGTGGCAATAACAGAAATGTGGCTTAAAAATGGTGAGGACTGGAAACATAATATTCAAGGATACAAAGTGGGGGGGGGGGGACTTTATGCTCTCCCCCTTGGTTAGTTTGGAGGTGGGGAGAGCATATAATTGGGTGGGATGGTGGCGGGGAGGGGGGGGACTCTGCCACCTTCCCGCATCTGCCAAAATTAAGTCTGGGGTGGGAAAGAATATCTGCCAATTGAGACCCTTAACTGGGCAATTAATGCCCAATTAAGGACCTCAACCCGCCATTGCGGCAATTAACCGAGCAGCGGGCAGCCCTGTTGCCGGACAGCAAGCATGGACTACTTGCTGGCTTTGGGGGGGAATCCTTCATTAAAAGGCACTGTGCCTGAACGAGGGACCCAGTATCAGGAAGAGGGGGGGGGCCCGCTGAGAGCCTTGTTACCAACCTCCTTACACCCCTTCCCCCACGACCCCCACCATGCGGGACCCCTTCCACCCTAACCTACTTGTGGCCAACGTCCAGTGCTGCTCTTGAGCCTTGGGCGAGTGCTTCACCGGCAATAGCCACTGCCTCTGTGGTGGCACCGCTCAGTTAAAGAGCTGCCGGCCTCTGATTAACCGGCAGCTCTCAGGGACGGGACTTCAATCGCTGGGGTCCTTGATCCCGTGGAAGGCCCGCTGCTGCCCAGTTAAGTGCCTAATTGGCACTTGATCTGGCAGGCCTCCCAGAGAAGAGGCAACGTGGAGTTCTCAGTGTCGCTTTTGCCAGAGGTCAAAGCCCCCGTCGCCTGGATAACATCCCGGCCAAAGTGTTCAGAAGCACAGGGAAGAAGGTGGGGTGGCAGAACTGATTAGAGAGACATTGCAGTATTGGAAAGAGAGGATGTCTCCTTGTTGATGGGAAGGATAGAATACGTTTGGTTAGAGTTGAGAAGCAAAAATGTATGATCACTCTACTGGGGGTATTCTATAGGCTGCAAATAGTCATAGAGTCGTACAGCATAGAAACAGGCCCTTCGGCCCACCACGTCCATGATGACCATAATGCCTATCCATACTAATCCTACCTGCCTGCATTAATTCCATATCCCACTATGCCTTGCTCATTCAAGTACCTGTCCAGATGCTTCTTAAATGTCGCTACGGTTCCTGCCTCTACCACCTCCTCAGGCAGCTCCTTCCAGATACCCACTATTCTTTGTGTGAAAAATTTACCCCTTTAATCCCCTTTAAACCTCCTCCCTCTCACCTTAAATCTATGCCCTCTAGTTTTAGTCACCCCTACCATGGGAAACAGACTCTGGCTATCTACCCTATCTATGTCTCTCATAATGTTATATACCTCAATCATGTCCCCTCTCTGCCTCCTTCGCTCCAAGGAAAACAGACCCAGCCTATCCAAGCTCTCTTTACAACTCAAGCCCTCCAAACCAGGCAACATCCTTGTGAATCTTTTCTGCACCTTCTCTAGCTTATTCACATCCTTCCTGTTGTGCGGCGATCAGAACTGCACACATTACTCCAAATGCGGCCTAACCAACATTATGTACAACTGTCACATGATGTCTCAACTCTTGTACTCAATGCCTCGGCCGATGAAAGCAAGCATGCCATACGCCTTCTTCACCCTGTCTACCTGTGTTGCCACTTTCAGGGAGCTATGTATTTGCACGCCAAGGTCTCTCTGCTCAACAACACTCCCCAGGGCCCTGCCATTCACTGTACATGTCCTGTCCTGGTTTAACTTCCCAAAATGCATTACTTTGCACTTGTCCACATTAAATTCCATTTAAATTCCCTTGCCCACTTTCCCAGTTGATCTATATCCTGTTGTAACCTTAGATAACCTTCTTCACTGTCCACTATACCACCAATTTTGGTGTCATCTGCAAACTTACTAATCATGCCCCCTACATTCACATCCAAGTCATTAATATATATGGAAAACAACAGAGGGCCCAGCACCGATCCCTGCAGCACACCACTGGTCACCGGCCTCCAATCTGAAAAACAGCCCTCCACTACCACCCTCTGCCTCCTATCACCAAGCCAATTTTGTATCCAATTGTCTCGCTCACCCTGGATCCCATGTGTTTGAACCTTCTGTACCAGCCTACCATGCGGGACCTTGTCAAAGGCCTTGCTAAAGTTCATGTAGACAACGTCCATCACCCTGCCCTCGTCAGTTCTTTTGGTCACCTCCTCGAAAAACTCAGTCAAATTTGAGAGACATGCTTTCCCACGCACAAAGCCATGCTGACTATCCCTAATCAGACCATGCCTTTCCAAATGCATTTAAATCCTGTCTCTCAGAATCCCTTCCAATAACTTTCCCACCACTGATGTAAGGCTCACCGGCCTGTAGTTCCCTGGCTTATGCCTGCTGCCCTTCTTAAATAAAGGCACAGCATTAGCTATCCTCCAGTCTTCCGGTACCTCACCATGGCTAACGATGATTCAAAAACCTCTGCCAGGGTCCCAGCAATCTCCTCCCTTGCTTCCCATAGCATCCTAAGATACACCTGGTCAGGCCCTGGGGATTTATCCACCTTAATGCGCTTCAAAACCTCCAACACCTCCTCCTTTTTAATGTTGATATGCTCCAGGATGTCGCTGTTCCCTCCCTTGGACTCACTAGCTTCCATGACCTTCTCCATGGTAACTACAGAAGAGAAGTATTCATTTAAGACATCGCCCATTTCTCGTGGCTCCACACATAGATTGCCACACTGATCCTTAAGGGGACCTACTCTCTCCCTAGCTACCCTTTTACTCTTAATATATTTATAGAATCTTTTAGGATTCTCCTTTTATATTATATGCCAGGGAAATCTCATGGCCCCTTTTCTCCCTCTAATTTCCTTCTTAAGAGTTCTCCTACATCCCCTGTACTCCTCGAGGGACTCGCTTGATCCCAGCTGCCTATACCTGACATATGCCTCCTTCTTTGTCCTGATCTTCAATATACCTCGTCAACCAAGGTTCCCTAAACTTGCCAGCCTTGCCCTTCCATCTAACAGGAACATGCCGGCCCTGAACTCTTCCTATCTCACTTTTAAAAGCCTCCCCTTGCCACACGTCCCTTTACCTGTAAACAGTCTCTCCCATTCAACTTTTGAGAGTTCCTGTCTAATGCCATCAAAATTAGACTTCCCCCAATTTAGGACTTCAACCTGAGGACCAGTCCTATCCTTTTCCATAACTATCTTGAAGCTAATAGAGTAATGGTCACAGGTCCCAAAATGCTCCCCCACTGACACATCAACCACCTGCCCATCCTCATTTCCGAAGAGGAGGTTGAGTGTAGCCCCTTCTCTAGTAGGGCCATCCACATGCTGCTTCAGAAAACTATCCTGGACACACTTAACAAATTCTTCCCCAACTGATCCCTTAGCACTAAGGCAGTCCCAGTCAATATTAGGGAAGTTAAAATCACCGACTATTACAACCTTATAATTCCTACACCTATCTGTGATTTCCCCACATATATGCTCCTCCACTTCCCTCTGACTTGTGTGTGACAGAGCGAGAGAGAGAGTAGCAACTCTACAGGGAAATCACATGTGTAAAAAATAGAGTGGTGATATTGGGGGACTTTAATTACCCAAATATCAATTGGGGTAATGTTAGAGGAAAGGGAAAGGAAGGGGTGGAATTTCTGAAATATATTCAGGAGAAATTCCTTGACCAGTATGTTCTTGGTCCAACGAGGAAGGAGGCATTACTGAATCTGCTGCTGGGGAATGAGGTGGGACAAGTGGACTAAGTGAGAACCAGGCCAAATACAATAAGTTGAGAGGTGAAGTGAAGAGCAAAACAAGACTGACAAAGAGAGAATATGACAATCGAATGGCAATTAACATTAAAGGGGAGCCAAAAATCTTCTACTGGCATGTAAGCTGGTAGTAATACGAACATATGAACATACATACGAATTAGGAGCAGGATTAGGGCACTCGGCCCCTCAAGCCTGCTCTGCCATTCAACAAGATCATGGCTGATCTGACTGTAACCTCAACTTCACATTCCCGCCTACCCCCGACAACCTTTCACACCCTTGCTTATCAAGAATCTATCTACCTCTGCCTTAAAAATATTTTAAAACTCTGCTTCTACCACCTTTTGAGGAAGAGAATTTCGGAGATTCACATATGTCTGAGAGCAAAAAAGCTCTCATCTCTGTCTTAAATGGACAACCTCTTATTTTTAAACAGTGGTCCCTAGTTCTAGATTCTCCCACAAGGGGAAACATCCTTTCCACATCCACCCTGTCAAGACCCCTCAGGATCTTATATGTTTCAATCAAGTCGCCTCTTACTCTTCTAAATTCCAGCAGATACAAACCTAGCCTGTCCAACCTTTCCTTGTAAGACAACCCACCCATTCTAGGTATTAGTCCAGTAAAAAACCTTCTCTGAACTGCTTCCAGTGCATTTACATCCTTCCTTAAATAAGGAGACCTATACTGTACACAGTACGCCAGATGTGGTCTCACCAGTGCCCTGTATAACTGTAGCAAAGCCTCCCTACTTCTGTATTAAATTCCCCACGCAATAAAATGTTAACTTTCGATTAGATTTCCTAATTACTTGCTGTACCTGCATACTAACCTTTTGCGCTTCATGCACTAGGACACCCAGATTCCTCTGCATCTCAGAGCTCTGCAATCTCTCACCATTTGGATAATATGCTTTTTTAAAAATTATTCTTGCCAAAATGGACAATTTCACATTTTCCCACATTATACTCCATTTGCCAGATGTTTGCCCACTCACTTAACCTATCTATAATCCCTCACACTGAAGAGTGCCTGCAGAGTCTCATCGACAGGTTTGCGGCTGCCTGCAATGAATTTGGCCTAACCATCAGCCTCAAGAAAACGAACATCATGGGGCAGGACGTCAGAAATGCTCCATCCATCAATATTGGCGACCACGCTCAGGAAGTGGTTCAAGAGTTCACCTACCTAGGCTCAACTATCACCAGTAACCTGTCTCTAGATGCAGAAATCAACAAGCGCATGGGAAAGGCTTCTACTGCTATGTCCATACTGGCCAAGAGAGTGTGGGAAAATGGTGCACTGACATGGAATACAAAAGTCCGAGTGTATCAAGCCTGTGTCCTCAGTACCTTGCTCTATGGCAGCGAGGCCTGGACAATGTATGTCAGCCAAGAGCGACGTCTCAATTCATTCCATCTTCGCTGCCTCCGGAGAATACTTGGCATCAGGTGGCAGGACCGTATCTCCAACACAGAAGTCCTCAAGGCGGCCAACATCCCCAGCTTATACACACTACTGAGTCAGCAGTGCTTGAGATGGCTTGGCCATGTGAGCCCCATGGAAGATGGCAGGATCCTCAAAGACGCATTGTACAGCGAGCTCGTCACTGGTATCAGACCCACCGGCCGTCCATGTCTGCAAATGAAGTCCTGTGACATTGACCACAAGTCGTGGGAGTCAGTTGCCAGTGATCGCCAGAGCTGGTGGACAGCTGGCGAGTTGAAGAGACTTCGCAGTTGGCAGGAAAAAAGACAGAAGTGTAAGGAGAGAGCCAACTGTGTAACAGCCCCGACAACCAATTTTATCTGCAGCACTTGTGGAAGAGTCTGTCACTCTAGAATTGGCCTTTATAGCCACTGCAGGTGCTGCTTCACAAACCACTGACCACCTCCAGGCGCTTACCCATTGTCTCTCTCGACAAGGAAGCCAAAGAAGATGAAGAGAAGAATTAGCAAAGCATATGGGATCTTGGGCTTCATTAATAGAGGTATTGAGTACAAAAGCAGGGGAGTTAGGTTGAACTTTGAAAAAGCTCTGGTTCGGCCACAACTGGAGTATTGCGTCCAGTTCAGGTGACCACATTATAGGAAGAATGCCAGGGTCGTTGAGAGGATGCAAAGGAGATTTACCAGAACGGTCCCAGAGTTGATGGATTTTAGCTCCAAGGTTAGGTTGGAGAAGCTGGGGTTGTTCCCCTTGGAGCAAAAGAGATTGAGAGATGTACAAGATTATGACAGGTTTAGATAAGGTAGACAAATAAAAGCTATTCCCATTAGTTGATGGTACAATGACTGCAGGACACAGATTTAAGATTTTGGGCGGGAGATGCAGGAGGGATGCAAGGAAAAACTTTTTTACGTAGAAAGTGGTAATGACCCAGAAGTCAATACCTAAGATGTTGGTGGAATTGGATGGGCACTTGAGAGAAATAAACTTGAGGGGCTATGAGGATAGAATGGGGTAAAGGGACTGACTGGATTTCTCTACAGAGAGCCGGCATGGACTCAATGAGCAAAATCGCCTCCTTCTGTGCTGTAATGACTCTGTAACTCTGACTGCTGGTCATTAAGATTCTGTGCATGTTAGTACCAGGGAATGGAACATGCCAAATGATGGACATTATTGCACAGAAGACCATTTGGTCCATCATGACTGTGCCAGCTCTTTGAAATAGTAATCCAATACTAATCCTATTAACTAAAATCCCATTAAATAAAATAAAAAAAATAAAATAAAATTAACTCACTCATTCTCCTTTGCCTTTGCCTCTTCAAGTATTTATCCAATTTTCCCTTAAATTATGTAAAAGTGTCTGCACTAAACTGCTTCTGCCCATTCCATTAACCTGTCTGTGTCTTCTACAGACCTCCTGTGAAGGGAAATGGATTGAGAGTGAGGAGTTTTCTCAACTCTCGCCATCTGTATTTGGGAGGAATGACTGGTTAAGGTGAAGGTAAATGACAGCAGAGCAAGCAGGAAAGGAGGTTATAGGGTTTGAGCTAACAGGTGATGTGGTAGGGGTATTGATGGGTATGAAGGGGTATAAGGAAGGGGATTTTCTCAGGATGGTGAAGCATTAGGGGAAAATAGCAGCGTGAGGAGTGGGGGAAGCATTAGTGATTGGGGGAAGGGATTAAATGGAAAGGAAGGTGCTGAGGGCCATGTTTTTTCAACTACTCCCAGCCCAAACACATCAGGCAACTATTGGTGGTATGTTTCTCCACCACACCGTGCTTTCCACCTGGAAGGAAAGAAGAAAAGAAGAGAAAGTAACAGAAGAGGACAAAGAAGACATGGATTGTTTTATTCTGTGTGAGCTGGAATTTTTTTTTTAAATGGTTGGTCTGGGATGTCTGCAATACCCAAGACCTGCTGGCGATTTAAGAGTTAAATAAATATAACTGGAAAAATAGTGTTAAATTTAATCATAGTTCTTTTAAACTGTTTCAAAGGAAAGGACTTAACATGTATTTAGTTTATAAATTACATCTGATTTTAAAACTGTCGTTAAGGATTATGTATACATTTACTGCAGACACAGATTGGCCAGTTTAATCCAAGATTGCTTCCATTAGGAAAAAATACAACACTAAATAAACTCTGAGGATGAAATTTTTCCTGCTATTAATTTTAGCAAAAAGGTTCAGTGACTACAAAATGGGATTTCCTATTTTGTACTTGACAGGAGGAATTTCCGTCATTTTATTTCATATCTCTAACTGTAAGCAAGTCTGAATAAAATTGTCAAGATTAGCAAGGATGAATGTGGGTCCATTGCAAATGGAGACAGGAGAGTTTGTGGTGGAGAAATGACGGAGAGACTAAACAATTAGTTTGTGTCTGTCTTCATGGAGGAAGACACAGAAAATCTCCCAGAAATACTAGGGAACCAAAGGATTTGTAAAAATGAGGAATTGAAAGTAATTAATATCAATAAAGTGGTAGTACTCAAAAAATTAATTGGATTGAAAGTTGATAAATCCCCTGGACCAGATGAGCTACATCCCAGAGTATTGAAGGAGGTGGCTGTAGAGATAGTGGATGCATTTTCTATAGATTTTGGAAGGGTTCCTGCAGACTGGAAAGTAGCAAATGTAACCCCACTATTTAAGAAGGGAGTGAGAGAGAAAATGGAGAACTACAGACCTGTTAGTTTGATGTCAGTAGTAGGGAAAATGCTAGAATCTATTGTGAAGGCTGAGATAACTGGATATTTGGAAATAGAATGAATGGGCAGAGTGAACATGTATTTATGAAAAGGAGATCATGTTTGACAGACCTGTTGGACTTTTTTGACGATGCTACTTGTAGCATAGATAAAGGAGAACTGGTGGATGTGGTGTATTTGGATATTCACAAGGCTTTTGATAAGGTCCCACACAGGAGGTTGGTACACAAAATTAGAGCGCATGGGATTGGGAGTAATATACTGCTATGGATTGAGAATTGGTTAACAGACAGAAAGCAGAGAGTAGGAGCAAATGGGTCATTCTCAGGATGGCAGGCTGTTACTTGTGGGATACCACAAGGATCAGTGCTTGGGCCATAGCTGTTCACAATCTATATAAATGCTTTGGATGTGGGCACCATATGTAATATTCCCAAATTTGCTGATGACACAAAACCAGGAGGGAATGTAAGTTGTGAGGAGGTTGCAAGGAGACTTCAAGAGGATTTAGACAGGCTAAGTGAATGGGCAAGAACATGGCAGATGGAATATAATGTGAATAAGTGTGAAGTGATCCACTTTGGTAGAAAAAACAGAAAGGCAGAGTATTTCTTAAATGGTGAGAGGTTAGGTTGTTTGATGTCCAAAGGGACCTGTTTGTCCTTGTTCATGAGTCACTAAAAGCTAGAATGCAGGTGCAGCAAGCGATCAGGAAGGCAAGTGGTATGTTGGCCTTCATTGCAAGGGGATTTGAGTACAGGTGTAAAGACGTCTTTCTGCAATTGTATAAAGCCTTGGTGAGACCGCACTTGGAATATTGTGTACAGTTTTGGTCTCCTTATCTGAGGAAAGATATACTTGCCATGGAGGGAATGCAACAGGCGTTCACTAGACTAATCCCTGGGATGGCTGGATTATCTTTTGAGGAGAGATTGCAGAAACTGGGCCTGTATTCTCTAGAGTTTCGAAGAATGAGAGGTGATCTCATTGAAACTTACAAAATTTTTACAGGGAGTGACAGGGTAGATGTGGATAGGATGGTTTCTCTGGCTGGTGTGTCTAGAACCAGGAGACCTGTCTCAGAATAAGGGGCAAGCCATTTAAGACTGAGATGAGGAGGAATTTCTTTACTCAGAGGGTGGTGAATATATGGAATTCTCTACCCCAGAGGACTGTCGAAGCTTAATCATTGAGCATGCTAAAGACAGAAATCGATAGATTTCTGGATACTAATGACATCAAGGGATATGGGGATAGTGGGGAAAAATGGTGTCGAGGTAGATGATCTTTTTGAATGGCAGAGCTGGCTTGACGGGTCAAATGGCCTACTCCTGCTCCTATTTTCTATGATCCTATGATTTGTTTTTGTTTACTTTGTCAGACAAGACTCTTTGTCAGAAAAGAGTTTATTGAAACTAACATTCTAAATGACAGTGCGATAATTCTTTCACTGTCAATAACCAAAGGGTGGCAGTGAATTTACTGATCATCTATGCAGGACAGATATGAAATAAAGAATAAAACTTTGTGGCTACCTGGGAGTACTTAGATAATAATAATCTAACTGAGGGAAGGTAGATATATGATCCACATTGGGCAACTTTTGGATATTTACCTTCTGAATAGCTACTGAGCTATGTTTTGGATCTTCTAGCTCTCTCTTAGTCAGCTACCGTCAGCAACTGTGTTGAATGGGTGTATTTAACCATGCATCTGAAATCATACAGTGGATGTTCAGCAGATTCAGTGGACTTGACACGTTTGTTCAAATAGTGCAGTCAGCCAGTACATTGTACATTGTACAAACAGAACCCTCTCCTTTAATTTGCTACTGCATATTAGGAAGAACAACAAACTTCATATAGAGTCATATCTACTAACTATACATTTTCATGCAGTGACATCAAGTGACTGAAGGTCACCCATGATTATTGCTTTTAGCTGTATTGTAGGTTTTTTGTTGCACTTGCCAGATTATCTATCATTTTTTTTTTATGATACATCGACTTATCCTGCCTGCCAATCTACTCACATAACCCACCAATGGTTATATTTACTGACGATATGTTGACAGAAGTACAGGTGCACAGGGAAGTGGGAGGTGCAATTAGACACAAATCACTAAGCATTCTACCTGGAATGTGTCATTTGACGCAATCAATGGCAGTCAGGCTGCAGGTGTTCATGCTGTTATGACCAAGTGAGAAAGGTGTCTAGGGTTCCCTTTCAGCCTCCACCTGGTGTTACTGTAACAGGGTTGCATTTAAAACACACTTTTTAGCTCCCCTTTGGTGAATCCTTGTTCACCGTTTTCCAATTATAAGGCAAAGAAACCACCACAAACAGGCTTTCTTAGGTTTAAAGAAGAAAAGTTGAAATTTATTTAAACTTAAACTCTAATTTGGTTAACGCCTACAGGTACACGACGCGCCCACGCTAGCATGCATATGCGATACACACATGCAGTTAGAAATAGAAAGAGAACAGAAGAAATAAAGTGGAAATGTTTGAGGCAATATCTGAAGAGTTGTTGTTATGGTTCTTCAAGCTCACTGTAGAGTCCTTGATTGTCGGCAGATTTTTTTTTTTATTGGGGCCCAGTATTCTTCTTAAACCTTGTTTGCTGTAGGAGACTTTTCTCTCTTGGGGTTCATGTGTCTTCAGTTGATACAGAGGCTTGTGAAAAAGAGATGGGAGCAGACAGGAGAGCGATCTTCTCAGTCCAGGATCAAACAGCTTTCCACCCAAACTGTTAGTACAAGTTCAAAAAACTCAAGTTGCCCAGTCGGTTAGTCATGTGACTATATGGTTTGACCATGTCCGTTTGTGTATTCGGCCATCTTAGCAGTCAACCTGGAGTGCAAGCCCCCCCCCCACCTTCAACGTCTGGTGATCGAAAGTCCATTGTGGGTAGTCTATTCAGGGAATGGCTGCTTTGTCCTTCCAAACATTGTCTGTTAATATGCAAATATATTTTCCAGCCACGGCTGATCTGCCTAACATGTTTTCTTCACTCCAGTAACAGTTTAAAATCAATGTTCATGACAAAATTAATGTGCCTCATTCTTGGCAGGCAGCTTGACACCTCCACACCCAACGGGTTGAAATGCGATTTGAGAAAAGTGCATTTCATTAAAAATGGTCGAGAGAAAAATATGATACAGAAAAACCAACATGCATTTCTCTCATTCATTCTCATTCATTCAGAAATCCTAAAATTTAGTAAAACTGTCTTCTCTTGGTGCCAGTGCTGTTTTGGCATCCCAATAAACATGTGGTTTTTTTTTTGGCAAGTTTTTCTTCCGTTTGTCCATTTCCATGGCTGCCTAGGGTCTTTATTCCTGCTGAGTTTTTTTTTAAAGTGTCAGTAGTGGGCAGGTCTATCTTGAACTCTCTTTCAGTGCTTTGCTGAGTCCTGCAAAGCCTTTTGATTTTAGGAGATGGATGTTTTGCTTTTTTTTGACTGTGGGGGCAGGATTCTTTGATAATCTCCCCTTTGTCCCAGAGGACACTCCTGCCTGCAGGTATTTGTGCAGACTCTACTGCACTCCCCTGTGGCACTTCAACTAGGTGAGACATCACACTTAAAGTTTCTCTGCCCCCTAGAGGTGTTTCTTTGTCCCTGCAGGTTCCTGTAAATGCTGTTAGCAACTCTGGTGGGCTGCAACGAGTGTCTGCATTTATGTAGGAGGATGTAGGGTCTAACATTTCACATTTTTCGAGTTTGGCTGACCAGACAGCAGGGGTTTTCATTCAGGATTCTCCCGGACTTCCTTTGCCTCGGTCACTTTTTTCCCCTTCTCTGTCTAAACTTTTGCCAGCCTTGTGCCTGCCTGTCCCCTTTTGTTCTCAGTGAGGGTCCCTTACAGTTCACCAGCCCTCTACTGGAGAGTCCTCCTAACACCGATACAGGACTTAGGGGTGCAGGTTTCACTGTAGCTTGGTGTTTCCCCTCAACTTGGCACATGTGGCAACTCCTGCAGTACTCCACTATATCTTTGCGGACTTTTGGCCAGTCAAACTGCTGTCTTATGCAGGCTTTGGTCTTTTGTATACTGGCATGTACAACCACTGTAGTCTTGTGGGCCCTTCTTAATATTTCTCTCCGGTAGCTCTATGGCACCACTAATTGGTGATCTCCTTGCTCTCCGATCTGTGAGGAGAACTCCATTTCATCATCAGTACCTCATTCTTTAAATAGTAGCAGTCAGGGATTCCCTCTGCTTCACTTTCAGACTGGGCAGCCTGTGCTAACTCTCACAATACTGTGTTGGCTCGCTGAGCCTCAGCTAGGGAAAATCTTTTTAATTCATTCCCTGGGTCTCCTAACTTTCTGAAGAAAGTCTCAGACATACAGACCTGGTCATCTGCCTGCAGTGCCAACCCAGTCTCCTCTGGGGGAGCTGGTTTGATCGTGGCCTGATTCACTGCACATTCAGGGAAACTGCAGGGGTCTGTTTCCTGCCCACTGCCCTGTCTCTCTGACCTCCTGCAGTCTTTCTTTCACTACTGCGGGGGCTGCCACCTTCACCCCCACCAGATCATTACCTAGGAGCAGGTCAGCACCGTCCACAGGCAAACTAGGGACCATCCCTATGGTCACTGGTTCCAGAACTAGGTGTACCTGGTGTACATGTCCAGGCATACATTGCCTTAGAATAACATTCCCCACCATTTTGGTGTTCACTGCACTCTCTGGGGAAAGGTCAGGCCTTTTCCCAGTAAAAGGAATCTAGTGCCCCTGTGTCCCTGAGAATTACTATGGACTTGCTTGCTCCACTCGAGGGGTATGGGGTTACTGTCCCTCAGACACTAAACCTTGATAACCTTCAGTAATCCTATTAAATTTTCCTGCACTTGCAGTAGTAAGCTTCCTGGGTCTCACTCTTACTGCAATTAAAGCCACAGCTTGTTCTGCTGTGCTTTCCATCAGGTTCGCTTCTTCACTGAGTGGGTGTGCCCTGATTAACTCTACAAGTTTTCCCTTTAGTTTCCAGAAGTTAGCTTTTAGATGCTCTGCTTTACTACAATGGAAGCACACAGGTCTCCGGGTCTCACTCCTGCTCAAAGCACCTTCCTTTTTGGCTGGAGGAGAGCCCCTGTGCCTCCTGCTTTCCTTTCTCTCCCAGGACTGCTTGGGCTCCTATCACCTTCCCACCCTTTGTCCCTTTCGGATTTGTGGGGGTGACAAGGAAAGGTTCTCCCCTCGGAAACCAACTTATAAATTAAAGCAAACTCATCAGCTAGAACGGCCGCATGCCGGGCTCTTTGAACCCGCTGCTCCTCTACATGGGTCTTTCTGGAGAATGGGAGAGAGTGCTTAAATTCCTTTAACAGAATTACTTCTCTGAGATTCTCATAGCTGAGCTGCACTTCAAGAGCCCTCGGCCACTGGTCAAAAGCCAGCTGCTTACTTCTTTCAAACCCCAGATAAGTTTGATTAGCTTGCTTCTTGAGGGTTCTAAACTTTTGACAATAGGCTTCGGGTACTAATTCATATGCCTGAGGATAGCACTTTTTGTCAGTACATAATTTGATGAACTCTCACCTGGCAACAGGGAATAAACCTCATGGGCTTTTCCAGTTAGCTTGCTTTGTAGTAAAAGAGGCCAGGTCTCAGCTAGCCATTTTAGCTGCCTTGCCAGTCAAAGGACACAAAAAATCCTTCTACATCTTCCTCGTTGAATTTTAGAATTAATTGAGCTAGTTTTAACAATTCTGTACCCAGCCCTGTATTACTCTTCTCCATATTGTCCATGCTTTCACTAGGGTTATTCTGTCACCCACCTAGTTAGCTCAAGATGCCTTAGCTCTCTTCGCATTCTTTCTGGAATATTCTTTTTCTCTCTTGCCTCTCTCTCGTTCCTTCTTCTGTCTTTGTTTCTCTTCACGTTCCTTCTGGAAGGCTCTCTCTTTCTTCCTCTCCTGTCTCTCTCTTTCTCTTTCTCTTTCCCTGTCTTCTAATTCAAGTTTACTTTGTTCCAACTGTATCTTTGCTAGCAATACCCTCTCTGGGTCTGCTTCTTCAGATTCTCTCTAACCCTGTTCCTGCTTCTTCAGATTCAAGAGAAAAATGGTTGGCCACTAGTTTTAGGAGTTCAGACTTCCGAGCCTTGCCATGTACAGTGCTCCCACACTGCTCAGCCATTTTCCTCAACTCCTCCATAGAATGTGCTTTTAACTTATCCCAAGTTACTTCACGCTGGCTTGCAGAGCTACTAGCTTCCGTTGCAGACATGTTAGTATTCAATCACACACAACCACAAGAAAACCTGTATTGAAATCTTGCTCTTTTGTTTTCTTGGGAACAATTTGGCTTCCCCCTTCCAATTTCTCTCGTTTGTCTGTGGGTCAATTCCGAATGCTAACACCCAAATTTCTGTTACAGCCGGGTGAGAAAGATGTGTAGGGTTCCCTTTCAGCCTTCACCTGGTCTTACTGTAACAGGGATAATTTTAAACACATTGTGTTTTTAGCTTCCCTTTGGTGAATCCTTGTTCACCGCTTTCCAATTATAAGGCAAAGAAACCAGCACAAACAGGCTTTCTTAGGTTTAAAGAAGAAAAGTTTAAATTTATTTTAACTAAATCTAATTTAGTTAATGCCTAGGGATATACGATGTGCCAATGCTAGCATGCACATGCAATACACACATGCAGATAGAGACAGAAAGAGGACAGAAGAAATAAAGTGGAAAGGTTTGAGACAATATCTGAAGAGTTGCTGTTGTGGTTCTGCGCGCTCACTGTAGAGACCTTGATTGTAGGTAGATCTTGCTTTTTGTTGGGGCCCAGTATTCTTCTTAAACCTTGTTCACAGTCGGAGACTTTTCTCTCTTGGGCTTGAATGTCAGAGAATGGCTGCTTTGTCCTTCCAAACACTGTCTTTTAATATGCCAATGTCTTTTCCAGCCACGGCTGATCCGTTTAACAATTCTTCTTCACTCCAGTAACTGCTTAAAATCAATGTTCGTTCTTGGCAGGTGGAGCCTAGCATGACAATGCTCTTTACAATCATGAGTTCAGATGATGTGGCCTTCAATAGAAAGATGCTGAGATTCTGAAAGGGTGGTAGACAGTTGAAAATAATTTCAAGTGGCCAACACATCCGGTTCTATGGTCTCATCCTCAATGTGATTAACGTGACCTGCTTTCTGGACTGTGGTCAACTGTAAATCACACCCTCCCCCTCTATCTTTGATACCCTTGCTCCAACTGAAACATTTTCCCTCTACTATTCAGCTCATTAGGTATCAGAAATAAAAGCAAAAACAGATACTGGAAATCAGAAAACAAATCAGAAAAAACAGGAAATATTCAACAGGTCTGTGGAGAGAGAAACAGAATTAATGTTTCAGATCAATGACCCTTCATCAGAACTGAGAAGTGTTAGAAATGTGATAGGATTTAAGCAGGTCAAATAGGTGAGGGTGGAGAAAGAACAATCGGGAAGGTCTGTGATAGGGCAGAAAATGGGAGACATTAAATGACAACAGAGTTGGTGGGGCAGAGCCATAGGGAGTAATAACAGGACACGTAAAGAGACAAAAGATGTGTCCAGAGGAGGTGTCAATCGAATAATGATGAACAGCTGCCATCTAAAAGCAAGAGAAAACAAGATTAAGACGGAAACAGGAAAGAAAAGGAAACAAAATGGGGCGCAGAGATTACAGTCTGAAATTTTGGAACTCAATGTTGAGTCCAGAAGGCTGTACCATGCCTAATCGAAAGATGAGGTGCTGTTCCTCGAGCTTGCATTGAGCTTCATTGGAACACTGCAGTAGGCGAGGACAGAGATGCCAGCATGAGAACAAGGTGGAGAATTAAAATGCCAGGCCGTCAGAAGCTCGGGGTTATGCTTGCGGACTGAATGGAGGTGTTCTGCAAAGTGGTCACCCAATCTGCATTTGGTCTCCCCAGTGTAGAGCAGCCCACATTGTGAGCAACGAATACAATATACTAAATTGAGAAAAGTAGATGTAAATCACTCTGTCACCTGGAAGGGGCCTTGGACAGTGAGGAGAGAGGAGCTAAAAGGGCAGGTGTTGCATTTCCTGTAAGGAAGGGTGCCATCACCTTCACTTTCACTATGATATCATTCATTGTCAGTGTTAAATATCTTTCTCGTTGTATGGCTTAGTTTGGTGATCGATTATTGATGCAGATTGTAATCTGGTTCTCGTTCTTTGGTTTCTTGAGTTGTATGGGTGAGACCCAAGGGGTAGGCTCATCCCCAACTTTCTCAATAATGTCAAGGACAAGTAGGCGTTGAAGTTCCTTCTCTGTTTCCTGACATGAAATGGCATTCGTCGCCGTTGATGCACAACTGGGGCATGTTAGGGTCTACATGCAGCTTACATGTAACATCTTTCAGTTTGTCTACACCAGGGAAACAGTCAGCATACAGTTCAAGAATGTTTTTCTTATTCTGTGTAGGAATCGTGTGTGTCACTGCAATCATGTGCAGATCTGTTGCTGTGTGTAAACTGATCAGCATGTCACATTCTCCCAATATGACATAGACTACATAGTGCCTTTGAATGAGGCTGGCATTTCAAAGTTTCTGAGAACTTTCAGCAGTTTGTCACCGTTGTAAGGGAAAATGTTCATATTCCCTGGTTTCCAGAGAATGGGGCAATCCTGAAGTTTGTTGAATGTTTTGTCTCCCAAGACATTGACTGATGCTTCTCTATCTATGAGAGCATGTACATCCGAGCAGCCAATGGTCATTGTCATACGTGGCTGTTTGCTGTGTCTGAGAGAGAGGACCAAAGTGTGTTTTTTTTAATTCTTTCATGGGATGTGGGCATTGCATTTGTTGCCCATCCCTATTTGCCCTTCTTGGACTCTGTAAATTCCTCCAACTCTGCACCTTCAGAAGATCTCGGTGCTCCTTCAATTCTGACTTCTTGCACGTCCCCAATTTTAATTGCTCCACCATTGGCGGCCGTGCATTCAGCTGCCTGAGCTGTGGAAATCTTTCCCTAAGCCTCCCCACCTCTCTACCACTCTCCTTTTAGGCTCTCCTTTAAATCTATCTTTTTGACTAAAATTTTCATCATCAGTCCTAATATCTCCTTCTGTGGCTCAGTGTCAAATTTTGTTTGATAGTGTTCCTATGAAAGGCATTGGAATGTTTAACAATGTTAAAAGCACTATATAAATGTAAGAAAATAAGCAATAGGAGCAGCAGTAGACCATATGGCCCCTCATGCTTCGAAATTCCAGAGATTATAGGCCCATTCTACTCAATCTCTCCTCATAGGACAGCCCAGCACATCCCAGGAATCAATCGAATGAACCTTCATTGTACCCCCTCGAAGGCAAGTACATTCTTCCTTAGGTGAGGAGACCAAAATTGTAAACAGTAGTCCAGGTATGGTCTCAACAAAACCCTACATAATTGCAGAATGACTTCCTTATTCTTACACTCCAACTCTCTTGCAATAAAGGCTAATGTATCATTTGTGTTCCTAATTGCTTGTTGTACCTGCATTTTATCTTTCTGTGATTCGTGTACAAGGACCCTCAAATCTCTCTGAATATCAATATTTACTACAATAAAAACAGAAAGTGCTGGAAATACCCAGCAGGTCAGGCAGCAGCTATGGAGAGAGAAGCAGAGTTAACATTTCAAGTCTGTGACCTTTCATCAGAACTGGCAAAAGTTAGAAAAGAATTAGGTTTTAAGCAAGTGAAGGGGTGGGGTGGAGGGGGGGTTGGTGGGAAAGAGAAGAAAAGGGGAGATGTGTGATAGGGCACAGTGTAGGCGAGATTAATTAACAAAGCTGTCCCGGGACAAAGGCAAAGGATGTGTTAATGCTTATGTTGAAAGACAAAGCATTAGTCCAGAGAAAGTGTTAATAGCGGAATAATGAGCAGCTCTGTCTACATGAAAAACAGGCACATGGTGAAAAAATGTACTGTAAAAAGAGGTGAGGGAGGGGGCCTGAGTAGGACTGGAACAAGGAATGTTCGACTTATCCCACAAGACAGGCATAACTCGGACCTATGTGGGTAGTCATAGTAACACCTTTTATTTGAAGGAAGTGAGTGGAGTTGAAGAAGTTGTTCAATGTGAGAACAAGTTCAGCCAGGCAGAGGACGATAGTGGCGGATGGGGACTGGTTGGGTCTCTGTTCAAGGAAGCAGCGGAGAGCCCTCAGACCATTCTGGTGGGGGATGGAGGTGTAGCGAGATTGGACATCCATAGTGAAGAGGAGACAGTTAGGGCCAAGAAACTGGAAATTGTCAAAATGACATAGGGTGTCCAAATAGTCATGGATGTAGGAGGCAAGAGACTGGACCAGGGGAGAAAAGATAGTCAAGATAGGAAGAAATAAGTTCAGTGGGGCAGGAACAGGCTGAAACAATATTTACTATAATATATCAATATTTAACAGTCTCTCACCTTTTAAAACATAATTTGCTCTTCCATTCTCCCTACCAAAGTGGATAATTTCATACTTCTTCACATAAAACTCTCCCTCCTTCTTGTCCATTCTTGTCCATTCACTTAACCAGTCTATATCCCTTTGCAGTCTCTTTATGTCCTTCTCACAACTTCCTTTCTCACCTAGCTTTGTATCATCAGCAAACTGTTACGACCAAGTGAGGAAGGCATCTTAGGCTTTCCTTTCACCCCTTCTCTGGTTTGACCGCAACGGGGTTTATCTTTTTTTCAACACAATGATTTAACTTACCACCTCAGTGAGCACTTGCGAGTTAATTAAGGAAAGCCAGTATGAATTTCTTAAGGGAAAATCATGTTTGACTAAATTGCTGGAGTTTTTTGAGGAGGTAACAAAGAGGGTTGATGAGGGCAATGCTGTTGATGTGCTGCACATGGACTTTCAAAAGGCATTTGATACAATGCCACACAACAGACTTGTGAGCAAATTTGTAGCGCATGGTAGCAACATGGATACAAAATTGGCTGAATGACAGGAAACAAAGAGTAGTGGTTAATGGATGTTTTTTGGGCTGGTGGAAGGTTTGTTGTGGAGTTCTCCAGGGATCAGTGTTGGGATCCTTGCTTTTCCTGATATATATATATTAATAACCTAGACCTTGGTATACAGGGCACAATTTTAAGGTTTGCAGATGTTATGAAACTTGGAAGCATTGTGTACTGTGAGGAGGATAGTGGGCCACGTGCATGGTTCAGGCTTGCTTCTCAGTTTCCAGAAGGCAGAAGAGGGTCTTTATCCATGTCCCCTAGTAGCTGGCTGTGCTGTAGATTTGAAGCTTAGTAGTTGCAGCCGAGGCTTCTCTGGGACTTCAATGGAGAAAGGGAGAAAGGAGAGAGAGATGTTCCCTTGCTGGATCTCAGTTACTGTCTGCCTTCTGAGTCATGACTTACAAATCTCCAGAGGTTTTTTTTATTCATTCATGAGATGTGGGTGTTGCTGGCTAAGCCCACATTTATGGCCTAAACTATCCTTGCAGGCAGTGAGTTCCCGACCCCCACCATCCTCTGGGTGAAAAAGGTTTTCCTCAGCTCCCTGCTAATCTTTCTACTAATCACTTTAAATCTATGCCCTCTCATCACTGACCTCTCTGCTAAGGTAAATAGGCCACTCACCTCCACTCTATCCAGGCCCTTCAAAATTTTGTACATTTCAATCAGATCTCCCCTCAGCCTTCTACATTCCAAGGAGAACAACCCCAGCCTATCCAATCTTTCCTCATAGCTACGTTTTTCCAGTCCGGGCAACATCCTTGTAAATCTCCTCTGTACCCTGTCTAGTGCAATTACATGCTTTCTGTAATGAGGTGACCAGAACTGCACACAGTACTCAGGTTGTGGCCTAACCAATGAGTTATAGAGTTCCAGCATAACCTCCCTGCTCTTATATTCTATACCTCGGGTAATAAAGGAAAGGATTCCATATGCCGCCTTAACTATCTTATCGACCTGTTCTGCTACCTCCAGGGATCTGTGGACATTTACGCAAAAGTCCCTCACTTCCTCTACACCTCTCAGTATTTTCCCATTAATCATTTATTCCTTTGCCTTGTTTGACCTGCCCAACTGCATCACCCCACACTTCTCCAGATTGAATTCCATTTGCCACTTTTCTGCCCATCTGACCAGACCATCAACATCTTCCTGCAGCCTACAGCTATCCTCCTTGCTGTCTACCACAAGGCCAATCTTTGTGTCGTCTGCAAACCTCTTGATCATGCCCCCTACATTTACGTCCAAATCGTTAATATAGACCACAAAAAGCAGGGGACCCAGTACTGAGCCCTGTGGAACGCCACTGGAAACAGCCCTCCAGTCGCAAAAACACCCGTCAACAATTACCTTTTGTTTCCTGCCACTGAGCCAATTTTGTATCCACCTTGCTGCATTTCCATGGATTCCACAGGATTTTATTTTTTTAACCGGTCTACCATGTGGTTCCTTGTCAAAGGCCTTGCTAAAATCCATGTAGACCATATCAACCACATTACCCTCATCTATCTTCCTTGTTATTTTTTCAAGAAATTCGATCAAGTTGGTCTGACAGGATCTTCCCTTAACAAATCCATACTGACTATCCTTGATTAATCTAAGTGACAGTTTATCCTATCTCTCAGAATAGATTCCAACAATTTGCCCACCACTGAGGTCAGACTGACTGGCCTCTAAATATTTGGTCTATACCTCGCTCCCTTTTTAAAGAAAGGTACAACATTAGCAGTCTGCCAATCCTCTGGCACCACACCTTTATCCAGTGAGGACTGGAAAATGATGGTCAGACCTTCTGCTATTTCCTCTCTTGCTTCTTTTAACAGCCTGGTGTACATTTCATCCGGCCCTAGTGATCAATTTTCAAGAATGCTAATCCCATTAATATGTCCTCTCTCCCTATGTTGATCACAGCCAATGCTTCACACAACTATTCCTTAACTACAAGATCTACATCGTCCCCCTCTTTTATGAAGACAGACGCAAAGTATTCATTAAGAGCCATACCAACATCTTCTACCCCTACACATAGGTTACTTTTTTGGTCTTTTATGGACCCTACTCTTTCCTTAGTTATCCTCTTACTCTTAATGTATTGAGAAAACATCTTTGGGTTCACCTTGATTTTGCTTTCTACTATTCTTTCATGCCCTCTCTTTGCTTTCCTAATTTCCTTTTTGATTTTAGCCCTCCACTGTCTATACTGCTGTTGGCTATCTGTAGTATTGAGTTCTCAGTCGGACATAAGCTTACCTTTTCTGCCTTCTCTTACTGTGTAAGCTCCTTTACATCCATGCGGCTCTAGATTTGGCTGCCCACCCTTTATCTTTGTGGGAACATATCCACTCTGAACCCCTTGTATTTCTCCCCCCCCCCCCCCCCTCCCACCTTTGAATGCCTCCCACTGCTCTGACACTGATTTACCTTCAATTAGCTGTTTCCAGTCCACTTTCGCTAAATCACTCCTCAGCTTAGTAAAATTGGCCTTGCCCCAATTAAGAACTCTAACTCCTGTTCTATCCCTGTCCTCTTCCATAATTATGTTAAAACTGACTGAATTAAGATCACTACCACCAAAATGCTCTCCCACTGCCACTCCTTCCACCTGCCCAGCTTTATTTCCAAAAACTAAGTCTAAAACTGCACCCTCTCTTCTTGGACTTGCTACATACTAGCCAAAAAAGTTCTCCTGAATGCACCTCAAGAATTCTGCTCCCTCTGTTGTGCCTAATACGCACTTACTCTTAAAGAATCCATAGAATTCAACTGGTGAAAGGTATATCAATATTTTATTCACACACTAAATCATCAAATACAAGCTCTCACTAACTTGCACAGTATCAAGAATCATCAAGTACAAGCTCTCACTACATGTACAGTATACTACTCGTCAAGGCACGAGGTGATCAGTCTCAGACTTGTGGCTGCTCTTCTGTTCTCTGAGCCCTTGGCTCAGCGCTATCTTCTCGAGTCTTCTTCCCCGGGGTTCTCGTACCTTCCCGAGTTTCAGTCGGGTTAAATCTTGTTTCCAAGACCCTCCCCTCTTACTTACTCATAGGGGTCTGGTATAATGACATAATGATAATTCCTTATTTGGCTCAGTGAGAACCTGTTCAACATTTTACAGTTTCCCATTGTCTACTATGAGTCTAATCATATCTGGTGTCCATAGCGACATCTATATTTGGTACGTGCAAGAACAGTGTCTGGGATCCTCAATATGTCTTTTTTCAATACTGTCTACAATTCCTCGGCCACCTGTGTGCTGTGGCTCCTTTCTACCCAGTCCCCCCACTATGCTTTTACACACTGTTCGTTGTGTGACTCGCCCCTTTGTTTCAACTAAGTTCTTATATTTTTACTGTATGTGTTTTTACTGGATCTGCAGTCCCCCCTTTGATCCTGCAGGGCCAAGCCCAAGGGATCACACTCTCATGTCTCTTAGGAAGTAAACCTGTGCAATTACAATTTCATTTTTAAAGCAAAAGCATAAGCAGTGTAATGTTAAAGAAAGCACAATTTAAGCATCACTTGTTACATAATCAATCACTTGTGCGAACATAATACATTCGCAATTTCATTTTTAGAGTACATTGATCATTCATTAATTCATTTTAAGTATATACGAATAGGTTATACAATTACCCTTGTGTTACATAACTAATTGTTTATCTTTTTATAGAGCAAGTTTGAATACTGATTGCCTTTAAGGTAGCTGTCCAACCTGTGTTCATACATCCTCTCACATTGCTTAATTGATTTCTTAAGTTTCCAAATTAAGCACGTCACATATATCACCAGGATACCCAAAACCACTATCAGGACATGGGAGATAATTCTAAACCAGGGGTGTATCTGCACATTTGACCCTCCAGTTCCATAAGTCCTCCCACCAGGTAGAACGTTTATCTCATCAATCTCATCATGTAGCTTCTTTGACTGTTGTTCCAGATTGTAGCACACTACACCAATGGCTTCTAGCTGCTGTCTCTCTTTACCCAAGCATGTGGACAATGGCTGAATAGTATATTTGTCTTCCCAGAGGGAACTTATCCAGTTCTCTTTAATACTTATTACAGTTATCATTTCTGTCTTTTGTTTATGTATGTCTACCAACTCCATCTTAAGGTGAAGGGTGGGAGATATAAGGGGGATGTCAGGGGAAGGTTCTTTACCCAGAGAGTGGTCGGGGCATGGAATGCCTTGCCTGGGGAAGTTGTTGAGTCAGAAACTTTAGGGACTTTCAAACGGCTTTTAGATAGGTATATGGATAAAGGAGAATGATGGGGTATAGATTAAATTGTCCTTGACAGAGGACAAAGGATCGGCACAACATCGTGGGCCGAAGGGCCTGTTCTGTGCTGTATTTTCTATGTTCTATGTTCTATGTTCCCTACTCTGGTTGGTATTTGTGGGTTGAAACAAAACGTACTGTTGCTCACAGGACAAGTTTGTTTATGTCCATACTGGTACTCTTTCACCATAGTGGTTAAACAATATCTCCCCTTTCCCATATAGGCCACATGGGTTAGTCCTGACAATGCTTTCCTAGTCTCCATGGTGCAACTTACAGTGGCATTAAATCCACATTTTGATTCTGCTGTTTTATATATAGGATGAGGACATATGACCACCTGGTTTTCCAGACTACACTCAGACAATGTTGTTCCAACTATCTCTTTTCCAATTTCCACAACATAGGGTAAGGCTCCCATTCGCAGGGCAGCCCTGTTGCAGTGGATTACAGTTCTTTCCTAGCTTATATGTGCATGCCATGGTTAAATTTAGAAAATTGATGCAGCCCCATTGGTGGAAAAATGATATACCTCATGGGAAGGTCACCCTCTGAGGATTTGTCATATTGGGGGAAACAAATATCAATGCTCTCACACCACAGTGGAGACATGTTGTCTGTCGTAAGCTAACCTCCAAAATGTCCGAATCCTCCTCGCATCCTGTGGTTGAGCCATTGTAATATAGTCCAATCGTCGCTTGGCGGGTTTTCCGGTTTGCCTGAGTTATTGCCAGAATCGATACTGTCACTACGCTGATTAGTATCCCTCTCTCGTTCTTCATTTTGTTACCCGTCACCTGTAAGATCAAGATAACACCTGCTCTTATTTACAGTTCTGATTAATGTACCCCATCTAGGTCAAACTCATCATCACTAATGCCAATTAATCGACCCTGTACCCCTTGTTCTGACGGACCACTACCCTCTGGTTTCTCCATCCGCCTCCACTCTGTCTGAAGTGATGGTTTAAGCTGCTTCTTCTTTGAACGGACAGCTGGTTCCACATTTAATTTCTCTGTTTTGATGCTGCCTTTCTTAACTTGTGTGGCCCCAGAGAAAGTGGCTTCCCCTGGGTCCTCTAGAAACATTCTCTGGAATGCAAAAGTTAAGTCCTCCTTACTATCCTCTAAGAACTGAGGACCCTGCCCATTTCCTCCCTTGGCAGGAACATTTCCCAGTTGCCCCATCTCTCCTAGTATGTCTAACAGTACATGGTGTTGATGGCTATTCTGTTTTCCGAATAGTTTAAGTTGGTTCACATGGTACCAGTGTGCCCTATCTCTGTTCATCATTACCTTGTACACCAACGGGCTGGCCTTATCTACTATACGGTATGGCCCAATGTATTTTGGAGACAAAAAGGTTCCTGTCTGTTGGATTCAGACCATAACTTGTTGCCCCACATCTAGTTCTACTATCTCTACTTTTCCATCAAAATATGCCTTGCTCTGTTTTCGTTTCCGCCCCATTTGTACCGCTCCTATCTTCTGAGTTGCCCGCAAGTGATCCAATAACTGATCCACAAATTTCTCATGGGTTAGGTCGGTTATCTCAGGTTCAGAAAGATCTAACCCCAACAATGTTTCTATCCCTCGCATTTATCGTCCCGTCATTAGGGCATGGGGAGTAAATCCAGTCGGGCTGGATACTGTGTTTCTGATTACCATCAGGACGTCGGGTAGGACCTTATACCAGGTGGAATTATTTTGCTGCACCTACTTTCTCAACGTTCCCTTTAAAGTCCTGTTCATTCTTTCTACTACCCCACTTGACTGAGGGCGATAGGCTATATGGAATTTCTGTTCAATCTCCAACATAGTCATCACACTTTGCAGCCATGAAGTGAGACCCTTGATCCGATTCTATGCTTCAAGGCAACCCCCATCTAGTAAAAACATGCTGCACTAAAATATCAGCAGTTACCCGTGCTGTGTTGGTCTTAGTGGGAAAAGCCTCTACCCATTTAGTGAAGGTATCAATGATCACTAATACATATTTAAATCCTCCCTTGCCTGGAGGCAATGGCCCCACATAATCAATCTGCAGATTCATCCACGGCCCTTCTACCGGACGTGTGTGTTGTAATTCTCCTTTCTGTGCGTACTGGTCTGGATTATTTTGAGCACAAATCAAACAGTTTTCCACATAATGCTTCACATCTCCCCCCATTCCTGGCCACCAACATAATTCCTTTATTCTACCTTCTGTAGCCTCCATCCCTTGGTGTCCTTGCACATCATGACACTGATAAATTATTTGATTTCTATCCTATATCGGCACTACATATTTTCCTTCCTTCAGTACCACTCCTGTCTCCGTCTGTATCTTTGACTTCCATCTAGAATACTCTTCTGGCCATTTCTCTCCCTTCTGTATCTGTTTTAGTATGGGATGTTGGCTTTGTGCCTCTACCAGATCTTCAATCTTAAGCTGGGAGACTATCACTGTGCTTATGGGGTTCGTGTCATCTCCCCTCGGATCCCAATATTTCCCTGCTTCGCTCCCATCTTTGCCAACTCATCGGCCCTCTTATTTCCTTCGGGGCTCTCTTTGCTATGAGCCTTTACTTTAATGATCCCATACTGACCTTCCCCTTTCTTGCTGCATTTACTATCCTCTGCAATAAGGGGGCAGACGGCATAGGTTTTCCATCTGCCGACACAAAACCTCTCGCTTCCCACAGAGGTAGATTCTCGGTTAAACTGTTACACATATACATACTATCAGAATAAATGCCAACTGGTGGGGGAAACATGTGTGGTTGTGTCACCACAAAAGCGACCGCAGCTAGTTCTGCACCCTGCGCACTTAAACTTGCCGGTAACTGTAAGACAATATCTTTAATAGGTGTTCCGTTATGATCCTGTACATGTAATCCACATCCTGTCTGCCTAATCCTGTCCTCCACTGTAGAGGAACCATCAACAAAAATTTTGAGTGCTGGTTTGATTGCTAGCTCCTTCCCGTGTACACCCCCCAATGATTTTGACACAAAAGGTCCCTTGAGGGCCTTTGCTGTCAAAACCTGACACTCATGGGGTTCACCCTGGTAAATTAAATTATTTGCCAGGCACGTAGTAGTTCTTGCCTTTTTTACTGAAATGTCTCTACCTTGCAAGAGTAAGGTCCACCGAGCAATATGATTCTGATTAACATTACCGTCCTTCAGTCGTCCGTCCAACAACTGGAGAGGCGTGTGTTCAGTTAATACGCCGTGTTGTAGGATACTGTCAATGACCTTCCTTACCTCTATCTCTGCCTGTTAGGGGAACCCATACTGTTTCTGGGGTCGATGATCTGGCCCCTCAACTAGGACGTCCCCTGTCATCCGTCCGCAATCATGCTTGTGAGTTGCAAACATCAAACGGTGTTGCTCAAAATGTTGTTGTGCTGCTGTGTCAGCAGTCATGTCCTCTGATTTTAATCACAATTCTGCCATCACGCAGATTCTCTCTGTGTATTGACCCGTTTGGATCATACTAGAGAAACCCTGTGCGTTCGGCATTTTCTAGATGCAAAAATTCACCGGATCAAAAGACAAACCTTGTTTCCTCATTACATCTGATCCCAAAATGTTCTCCATCGATCGTCCCAACTTGATGATCACACATGCGTGGTTAAAACAATACTTTCCAAATCTGAATAGTAATGGTTTAGTTTCAATCCCTGTCTATACATGGCCTGTAAAGCCACTTAACATCACTTTATTCTGGATATACCAAGAGGGGTCCATTCCTTTAGATTGGTTCAGGACCATCCGGGAGCCATCAGTATCGCACAAAAAACACAGTGAGGTGGCCTCCTACCTCACTTTTCACCACCGGTTCCCCAAATGGATCCCACCCCCCTTTGCAAACCCACTCCACCAAGGCCTGACACCATCAATCTTCCCAGTCGATATCTAGATCAGAATTCCAGGTAACTGACTTGGTTCTGTCCAGCCCTTCTCTGGATTTTACTAACAGGAGCCATAGAATGGTATCGACCAGCCTCGCGCTCCTGCTGCTGAGCCACTGGTCTCCTGGCCCCTTCCAAAGGCAACAGAGGGTACAGGGACAGTACTCCTGGTTCCCCTTCCCTTGTATGTCGCGGGGTGCATTATAATCATGAATGAAATGCCCTTGCTTCGCGCAATTAAAACATCTGCCAATTATGGGCAGAGGGGAATTGTTTCTGGCCATTGCTGTACCTCGCCCTACTTGTTCTTCATAAGGTGGTGGTCGTGGTACCCTAGCTATGCTGCCTCGACCTTTCCCGGGTCCCTCATTTCTCCATATTGCTCCCGGGCCCCTCGGGTGAAAGGTGCTGATTTTGCCCTTTCCCTTTTTCCCGTTTTCCCAGGCCGTTTTCCCATACACGGGTCATACGTCAGAGAGCCCACTGTTCAGTGTGGGTTTGGTCTTCCGGATCATAACTCTGACATGCATTCTGACTACTCTCATTAGAATGAGCTATCAACATGTGCACCCATCTGGATGTGTTATTCCCAAGATTAGCTCTGTCCAGTCCGGGCCCATAAACTCCATTGAAATTATTCCATAATTGATTGGCAAATGCCACCGGATGCTCATTCAACCCCTGCCGGCACTTATGCAAGCCTTCCATGGGAACCCCTTTATTACACCCTGATGCTGCCAATATTGCTGCCTTCATTTCATCTGGGGTAACCTTGCCCCCTTGCTGTGCCTGTGGCAATGCAGAGAAGAGTACGGGATCAAAACATATTCCCAATAATTTAACTCCTCTCTATTGTCCAATCCGTGCAGAGCCCGTAAATGGGTTATAGCCGCAAAGGTAATGTAGGGGTCCCCTGTTCCATTATACTTAGGTACCTCCTTCTGCATTTCAGCCAATTGAGTGATAGTATATGGAGTAGTATATGTTAGTGTCTGTCCCCCTTGGACCCCATCTGTTCGATTAGTTATCAATGGTGCCATAGGTAAGGCCAGGGTGGGGGTGAACGGCTCAATTGGGGGTTCATGCGGTTTTGGAGGTGGATCATCTCATGAACTATTTTCGTCGTTATGGTACCTACTGGCCTGGTCTGCCAAGTTGGTCCAATGAACATTTTCATTGTCATCATCCTCCCTATCGGCAAACGCGCATATTATGCCCCTTTGCGGTGAGAGTTGAGACTGTAGTTTACTTATTTCCTGCTGACATTTGGTATGATCCGCTGACTGGTATACCCGCTCCGTCTGTGAGCGTTGCATAACTTTCATTGCGGTCTGTAAGTCAGAGCATTTCTGTTCTGCTCTTGTGAGCTGTTCCTTCACCTTGTCCGCTTCCCTCTCAGCCTTATTATGACTGTACTCAGCCTTTTCAGCTTGAGACTGGAATTGAATTAAATGCACCACCTGTGCTGCATGAACTATTTCTGCCTTCAGAGCCCTATCGTGCTACTCATTCTTTTCTTTTTCTAACTTGTGCAACTCCTGCTTCAATCTTTCATTCTCCCCTTCCTTTTCATCTAATTCCCTCATACAAGACGCAATAGCAGTGGCTTTCACTAACTTAGGTGCCCGTTTGGCTTGGTGGGTACGCGCATCCCCCCAATGCTGTACCCCAGCGGACCCCTCGCCCGTGTACTGTTTAAATGCAAACTCTATCCACGAGGGCCACTTGCCCTTCAAGTATTTCCGGAGTCCCAACTCCCACTCTGACCTGGCCATGGCCATAATTACTCAAAGGTTTACCAATCCGATCCGTCAGACTCGTAACTTTGTTTATAAATTAGTTCGAACTCGGCAAGGCTATACAAAATAACTTGAAATAGCACTACATCCGAGTCCCTGTTTAGGCGCCAATTATGCTGTGCCTAATACGCACTTACTCTTAAAGAATCTATGGAATCCGATTAGTGAAAGGTATATCAATATTTTATTCACACACTAAATCATCAAAGTACAAGCTCTCAGTACTTGTACAGTATACTACCCATCAAGGCACGAGGTGATCAGTCTCAGACTTGCAGCTGCTCTTCTGTTCTCTGAGCCCTTGGCTCAGGGTTATCTTCTCAAGTGTTCTTCCCCGGGGTTCTTGTACCTTCCCTCGTTCCAGTCAGGGGTTAAATCTTGTTTCCAAGACCCTCCCCTCTTACTTATTCATAGGGGTCTGGTATAATGACATAATGATAATTCCTTATTTGGCTCATTGAGAACCTGTTCAACATTTTACAGTTTCCCATTGTCTGCTATGAGTCTAATCATATCTGGTGTCCATAGCGACACCTTTATCTGGTACGTGCAAGGACAGTGTCTGGGATCCTCAATATGTCTTTTCTATACTGTCTACAATTCCTTGGCCATCTGTATGCTGTGGCCCCTTTCTACCCAGCCTCCCCCCCACTGTGTTTTAACACACTGTTTGTTGTTGTGTGACCAGCCCCTTTGTTTCAACTAAGTTCTTATGTGTTTTTACTATATGCGTTTTTACTGGGTCTACACCTCAATTCCTTTCACTCTAAAACTATCCCAGTTAATATTGGGATCGTTAAAATCCCCGACTGTTACTGCCCTATTGTTCTTGCACTTCTCAGAGAGTTGCCTACATATCTTCTCTTCTATCTCCCTCTGACTGTTTGGGGCTCTATAGTACATTGCCAGCAGTGTGATTGCCCCTTTTTTGTTCCTTAGCTCAATCAATATGGCCTCATTTGATGAATCTTCCAACATATCATCCCTCCTCACAGCTGTAATTGTTTCTTTGACCAGAATTGCCACTCCCCCTCCTTTCTTATTCCCCTCCCTATCACGTCTGAAAACCCTGTAACCAGGAACATTGAGCTGCCATTCCTGTCCCTCCTTAAGCCATGTTTCTGTAAAGCTATGATATCATACATGTTTATCTGTGCCCTCAGTTCATCTGCTTTATTTGCTATACTCCTTGCACTGAAATAGATACTCTTGAGCACTGTCAAACTCTTTTTTTTATTTTCTATCCTTTGTTGCCTCTGTCTTTCAGACTCATCCATTAATTTTCTGCCTTCCATTTTCATTTCTGATTTTGTCCCAACTGAGTCTCCGCTCAGGTTCCCATCCCCCTGCCAAACTAGTTTAAAACCCTCCCCAACAGCACTAGCAAAACGTCCCACAAGGAACTCAGTCCCAGCTCTGTTCAGGTGCAACCTGTTTGGCCTGTACAGGCCCCATCTCCCGCAGAGCTGGTCCCAAAGTCCCAAGAATCTAAAGCCCTCCCTCCTGCACCATCTTTCCAGCCACGCATTCATCTGTCTTATCCTTCTATATCTATATTCATTTGCATGTGGCACTGGGAGTAATTCAGAGATTACTACTTTTGAGGTCCTGCTTGCTAATTTCTTACCTAGCTCCCTAAATTCTGACTGCAGGACCACATCCCTCTTTCTATCTATGTCATTGGTTCCGATGTGGACCACAACTGCTGGCTGTTCACTTTCCCCCTTCAGGATGCTCTGCAGCCGCTAAGTGACATCCTTGATCCTGGCAACAGGGAAGCAACACACCATCCTGGATTCACATCAGCGGCCACAGAAACGCCTGTCTGTTCCCCTGACGATCGAGCCACCTATCACTATGGCTCTTCCAATCTTCACTGTACCCCTCTGTGCAGCTAAGCCTTCTGTGGTGCCATCAACTTGGCTTTAGCTGCACTCCCCAGATGAACCATCACTCTTAATAGCATTTAGAACTGAATACCTGTTGGACAGTGAGATGCAATAGTTGAACCATCCTATCTTCCTTCAGGACCAAGATGAACCAAGCTTTCCAACACATATTTTAACTAGTGTTGCTGACTAGATTCACATTGTGAACTACAAGTCCTGTCTCGCAATGAACATTTTGCTCGGATGTGACCTGTCTTCACCCCCAGCAATCAAGATTCTCAGCCTTCTCAGGACAACATGACACAGCCACTTACCAAGCAATGCATCAGCTGTTTTCAGAATCCGTTATTGTGGATCCGGATCACACTCTGCCTCAGCACACATGCATTCAGTTCCACACACTCCTTCAGGAATATGATGCCATCTTTCATCCAGGTAACAATGGCAAATCTGAAGCCTTCAAGTCTAATGTTAACATGGGACTTGTAAAACCTCCACATTGCAAATGTCACCTTCCCCAGCCACAAGCTTGTTGAGTTGCAATAAAAATTTGATGTCCTTGAAGGCCTTGGAGTCTTTGCTCGACCTGAAGACGTGGGGATCACTGTGGAGTACCTTCACCCATGATTTTTCGCAAAGAAGTCAAATGCAGGTTAGATGTTGACTCTACCTTATGCAAGATTGTCCAGTGGAAACACATCTTTGCAACGGATCTGACCAGTGCCTTTTACAACATTCCATTAGCGCGATCTTCAATGAAGTATTGTGGAGTGATCACACCCTACAAAGGTGTTCGTGATCTGCCATGGACATGTCTGGATCTGAAACTGCCCTTGAGAAATTGACATGCCATGTCCTAGGTGATCTTCTATAGGAGGACATAGTCATCAAGCTTGCAGACAACCGCTACTGTGGTGGCAACTGTCCTGAAGAACTTCTTCACAACTGGAAACATGTAGTACATAAATATGGTTCTGATGAAAGGTTACTGACCTGAAACGTTAAGTCTGCTTCTCTCCACAGATGCTGCCAGACCTGCTGAGTATTTCCAGAATTTCTTGTTTTTTTTTCAGATTTCCAGCATCTGCAGTATTTTGCTTTTATTAAAGTGTAGTACATGCTCTGTCACAATGTGATCTGCACCTATCTTCCTCTAATACTGTCATCTGTCCTAAGACTGCAATCATTCTGGGATGGATTTGGTCTCAGAGCACTTTACAAACTAGCCCACACCTCGTGACCACCCTCTCTACCTGCTCTACAGTGGAGAAGATTTCTGGCATGAAATCTTTCCTCAGTGTGCCTTATACAGAGCCCTCTTGGATGCTGTTACTGCCAGATGTAAGTCCAACAAAAGGATAGAGCGGACACGTGATCTCCCACACAAGTTTTGAAATGGCACAATCTGCTCTTTCATCCACCAGAACCATTTTCCCTCCCCTTCCAGACAATCAACTCTGGGTTGTCACAAATGGTACTGTTAAGAAGCATAGCATCACATCCACCCTGTATTTGACGGTGGCAACAGATTCAAACTTGCTGTTTTTTTCAGTGCCAAACTGTGCGGTCATCAAATCACCTGGTTGCCTTGTGAAATTGAAGCTGTCCATCACGGCTTCTATCAAGCACTTCAGCCCATATATTGTGCAATCCAAACACCATCCTTTAGTCCTCACAGACAGCAAACCTTGTGTGCAGCCCTCTAAGAAACTGTGCAGGTGAGAACTTTCTGTCAGTCTACGTGTCACTACCTTCCTTGCTATGGTCAGTCACTACCTTGCCTCTGTCAGACACCTGGCTGCATCTGTGAATATACCATGGTATTTTGCAAGCTGCAATGCGCCTGACTATGAGGACCCCACATGCCAAGTTGGTTCTTTCATATACCAGATCTCAGATCCACTGTTCACCAGGTTGCCATTGATGACATTGTGTCAGGCTCAACAAAACTCCCTTTCATCAGCATGGTAGCTATCCAATCTGAATGTCCCCTCCTTCGTTGCACCCATGCCAACCTGTTGCAAGGCACCTGCCCATCAAAGAAGCTTACCAACATTCGCAATGTCAAATGCTATCTCTGGGTTGCTGCTATTGCATGGGATGATTTACTCGTCGTTCGACACAATGAGCCCCTTGCTCCCTCTAGCGAATGTATTATCATTCAGGTAATGTCCTAGAAGGCCTTATCACCACTCTCCACCTACATCTTGGTCACCGACCATGTCATCAATTCAAATCAGTTGCCCTCCAATATTTCTATGCGCTTGACGTGGATGCCTCCATTGAATGGGTCATGGCTAGCTGCCATTCTTGCGCTGCTCTCCAGAACATTCCACATACTGTCGTCCCCCAGTCTTCAAGTGACCCTCCAGAGGTGGTTGCTGCTGACTTTATCAAGTGTAAGCGACAACTCATTTTAGTTGTATGAGAATGTGTCACTTCTTACACAGCTTCTTGCATTGTTGCCAATGAATACCATGATACCTTAAGGGTTGCTATCCTCCAATTGTACATTGGGTTTCATCCACTAGATGTTCCCCAAGCTGTCATATGGACTGATCACACCCCTGGATTTTCTGCCCTGTTAGGAGACAAACTGCTTTTGGAAGTCTGCCTTGCCATTGAGCTCGGTAGATCAAAGAACCCCAGCAAGAACCTGGTAGCAGAGAAGGTAACATGGGAACTGGAGGGCACACTTCTATGCCAAGAACCACATGGAGGCCATATCACACCTTTGGCCCTCTCTATCACCACTGCATGACTGAAGTGCCACCTTCATTCCCAAGCCCTTTCTGCAAGAGAATTATGGACAAAGAGAGACCAGTTCACAAATGTGCAGAGTCCCCTGTCCGACAACAAGGTTATTGAGACTCAACATTGGCTCTAGCAGGTCAATCACCTGTATAGTCAGAAATCCAAGGCTCCTCCAGGAGTGCAACCAACACTCACCTCAGTTGATATTGGTGATCTGGCTTACCCTCATGCCGACTGCAACCGATTACAGGCCTGCCAATGCTCCTTGGTTATCTTTGAGAATGATGACGGCTGGCGCAATATTCGCGAGTTCATCGGTTCCAAGCCATGTAGCACAACTTATCAAGTCAAGAGATCTTAATGCTGCAAGGTCCCTTCCTTCTGTACTGGCTCTGTGATCTTCTCCACTTCCAGCTATGGTTCACCACCCATCCGGCCTGTACCTGCAAACCCTGACAGACCGGCTGAGCTGTTGACACCTTCCACATCTTCAGTGCTGTCAACTACATGGTCAACTATGCAAACTCCATTGCCTATGAAGGGTCCCCGGCCCTGTCCCAGTCACTGACTTCAGAACAGATCCCTGAGCTGCCCCCTGATGCAGAGATGCCAATCATTGCCTCATCCAGAGCCACGCCCTGTATCGCCTAGTCCTGTGTTGTGTTCCCAAAAGTAGGCCCTAATCTGATGCAGCCATCTGATCCAGTCTTGCAGCCCCCAGCCCGGGCCTCTGATCCTATAGCGTCGGCATTTAGCACACCTATCCAGCCATCTAGATGTACCACTCTCCCTGCTCCATCTTTGAGGCACTCAACTTGACAGCAATGCCTTCCAAAACATCGAGCGGATTTTATACTTTCGTGTTAATGCTAATATTTGGAGGCAGAATAAATCACAGCAGCTGAAGGGTAGTCCACCATATGAAATGTGTTATACCTAAAAGTTATGCCCAGTATACATACCATTTCTTGTGATTCCAATGGCATATGTTGAGTTTGCCTTTCGCAAAGACATTTTTATTTCTTACATTTATGACGTTGCATTATTTGAACGCCTATGTTCGCTTGTGATTTCATTTTGGTGTAAAGAAGCTGTTTGCATTTATTCAGGTTGGTTAATTTTTAATTTTTTTGGTATTGTTAATTAATGGAAGAAGGAAATTTGATGTAAAGTGGAAGAAAAAAGAGGTCACGCCATTACATGTTATCGCCCTTTTGTGGCTAGGAGCCAGTTCCCAAGTGGGTGCAGCCATTTTGTTTTCCTTATTCTGCTGCTCGATTTTGTGGCTGTAGTAAAACTCAACGTTTTCACTTAATCACCGTTGATATTGTGATTCAGTTTGTGTGTCAACGCAAAGGTAAACACAGCCTACTGGCACTGAGTCTCTGCGTGCTGTACGTAAAATTGGAAGGAAGGTGGGAAAATACCTGACAACTGGCTAACAATTACTTAATTATTTATCTGCCCGCCACCCATGTGTCTGCCACTGATCCATCCTACTGCCCATATCTCGTAAAATTGGGTTGCCCGCGGGACGGCATCGGGGAGTTAGCCAGACATGGGCCCACGCCATTTTACTGGACCTCTGCTTCCATTCCTGCTGCCTTGAGGCAGGTAAAATTCTGCCCATAGAATCAAATAGCACAGTGGAGCCTGGCTTGCCGGAATGACCAATCCTCAAAGCAACGTTATTCAGCTGTTTGTCTGTTTGGTCAGCCTAAACCAGAGGAGCAGCTGCTGTGCCACTCCTTTGCCAGGCCACAGTTCATGTTTGTGCCTCCAAACTAAATTCTTTTCTTGTACCCTGGTGAGACTTCAGTGATTACTACCGACCTCCGGCTGGCCAAGGGTCAAAATTCTAACAAAGAGCAGATATTACTGGGTAGATTCCAGAACAGCAGTGAGCTGGAGGAGCTGGTGGGCAATTTTGAGGAGACATCTCCCTCAACATGACATAAGCAGCAGACTTCACCTGAGGATTTCAAGACCATGTTCTCAGGGGCCCAGGTTATTAAAGATCAATGATTCAGGATCATTGGTCCCACATGTAGGCAATGGAGACAGTCTCTTCTCTCCTGGTGCGAATAATGGAGGCAGAGCATAAAGTGGCATCCTGGTGACTGTGGCAATCCAGGAGATCAATGTAGCCACAAGCTAGACATCAGGAGAAGGATATGGGGTGCGGGTGGGAAAGTGGAGTTGAGGCAGAAGATCAGCCATGATCATATTGAATGGCGGAGCAGACTCAAGGAGCCATATGGTCTACTCCTGCTCCTATTTCTTATGAACTTATAAGATCTGTTGTTACTTCTGTAGTGACGACAACTACTGCTTCCATAGATGGCAGTGTTACAAAGTAGCATGACTCCTCAGAAACTGCAGTTTCAACAAAGTAAATGTGACTGCCGGTCAAATCTGTGTTCCAGAACTGTAACTTTGTGTGCTTGCAATTAACCAGCCTTCTCTTCATTTCAATTCAGCAGACGCACTGACATTCAGATTATCAGTGCCACAGTGGGAGAGAAACCATTGCAGAACTCGTGGTGGGCAGTTCTGGTGTGGAAGTTTAGCTGAGGGTTCCACCCCACCTCACTTGCCAGACCAGATCTACCCAACCCAGAAATGGATGGCTTTCATAAAGAAAATCCAGAACTTTGTCAAAGGAATTTGGAAACTTGCTGCTCAGATCTCACCCTGACTCCCTGATCGCTGAAGAACGAGGGATACACTGGTGTGCTGGGGCCATTGCAAGAGGAGAACTGCAAGGAGGATTCCCGGTGTAGGAGAAAATGGCATATTTAAATTTAGGAACAATATCAAGAAATCATTCTTCACACTTGATTCAAAGTGAACCAAATAGCCTTGCTCATCTATAGTTCTCTTGTGATTTTTTTCTTGAATGAGGAAAAGATGGAGCAATGGAAGGATGATGAGCAGCATTCATAGATATTCATATGTCAACTGGCAGAGCAGCTGTAGGAGGGAAGAGGAGACACTGTATGTGCCATTTGTGTTGCCTTCAATTCCCAACAGCTGCCAACTGTATTCCAAAAGAGACTGTGGCCAGAATTTTAGGCCACCCCGACGAGCCTGTGGGTGGTGTAAAAAGGAGTGGGAAGCTCCAAGAGGCTTTCCTGACCTGCTTCCACCTCCGCCCCCTCCTTTACATCGGGTGAGGGGGGGTCGAAAAACGGCCCACCCGCCCCAGGCCAATCCAGGCCCTGAAGTGGCCACTTAATGGTGACTTACAGGCCTTCGCACGCCTCCACGCAGATTTTATGTGTGGCAAGTGGGTGTCCTGGAGCTGGAAAAAACCGCCTGGGAAAAGCAGGCGGCTTCCAATCGTCTTGGGGGGGGCCCTGTTTATCGAGCACAGGGTGCCCGATGGAGGATCGTCCCCACTATCCCAACCACCCCCAAGACCCAATATGGCCCCCTTCCCCCCAAACGACCACCCTTGCCTCACCGGGGCCCGACTGATTATCCCCGGCGAGGCAATCAAAACTTACCTGAACTCCCAGCTCCACGTCTTCCACTGCGGTCGGCTGGGCTCCAGTCCCAGCAGTGGCCACCACTCCTGGTGGTGCTGCTGGGACTAAGAGCTGCTGGCATGTTGATTGGCTGGCAGCTCAATGAGGTGGGACTTCCTCCCTCAAGCGGGTGGAAGACCCACCTCGGAACAGTTAAAGCTTGGGGACTCGTAAAATGCGGGTCGGATCTCCAGGCGAGGCGGGAGCAAGTTCACCACTGACTTTTCAGTTGGTGGCCGGCTCCCGTCTGCCCAACATGAAATCCTGGCCTATGGCCTTGATATTAACCCCTCCATAACAGGCAGGAGAGGGTTGGCAGGAGTGTTAAATAGTCAAATGCACAAAGTACAACCCTAACTCGCTGCACCCATTGCCTTTTTTATGGTGGTGGATATTAGGGGTTCCGAGTATCTCATTGTCAAGATGTGGGACGATTATTAATATATGTATATTGGGCTCCTATAATAAAATTGGAAGCCTGATTGGGAATTAATGGCTGCTCATCTGATGAGGATTCCAATGGCAAGGAGGAGGAGGAAGTACGATGCCAGACTAGTTTATTACATTGCTGCTCAAATGCCAGGAATACCCTAATAGCATGAAGGTGCAATTAATCACTCAAACTGGATCAAAGTCACTGTAACATCCTCACCAATCCCCCTTCCATCAAACACTAACACAAGCAATCCTATAACCATCCATCCATTCATTTCACACCTACCAATTGGTATCAGTCAATTCACGTCTTCACATTCAGCACCAAATAAATAGAAAGCAGAATTGACACTTTTCATTCAAGCATGGAGAACATGGGAAAGTGGTGGAAAGTAATACATTTAATGTGATTTAAAGAAAAACTATATTAACAAATATTCAAAAATGCCTTTAGTGAACTATAATTCTTTTCTTTTCCTACATCTGACACTTCTGCAAGAGATTCCCATCCAAAACTTCACAACCCCTCCTACACAATCTGCCCCTGTTAATATCCAGGCCTACGCCTTCCTTCATTTCTGTATATTTGTTGAATATAAGGGGGACTGGAATATTGTGTCCAATTCTGGGAACCACACTTTAAGAAGGATGTGAAGGGATTAGAGATGGTGCAGAAAAGATTTTCAAGAATGTTTCCAGGGATGAGAGATTTCAGCTATATGGAGAGATTGAAGAAGTTGGGGCTGTTCTCCTTCGAGAAGAGAAGATTGAGATGAGATTTGATAGAGGTGTTCAAAATCACAAAGGGTTTGAACAGAGTAGATAGAAAGAAACTGTTTCCATTGGTAGAAGGGTTGAGAACTAGAGGACACCTAGAGGACACTAGAGGTGAATGACAAAAGAAGCAATGGCAACATGAGGAAAGACCTTTTTACGCAGTAAGTAGTTACGATCTGGAATGCACTGCCTGAGAGTGTGGTAAAATCAGATCCAATCATGGCCTTCAAATCAAAATTGGATAAGGATCTGAAGAGAAAACATTTGCAGGGGGACGGGGAAAAGGCAGGGGAGTGGGACTAGCTCAGTTGCTTTTGCGGATAGCCAACACAGACGTGATGGGATGAATGGCCTCCTTCTGTGCTGTAACCATTCTCTGATTCTATGTATTTGTTTCTTGTATTTTGTAAGATTCCACAGTTGAGATTTTTGGGTAAACGCAAACCACATGGAACTAGGGGCAACCTTATACCATGAGTAGGAAGTAGTGGACAGAAAGTTAGGCTAAAAAGATATTCTTGGATTGGTGGCTTGTGATGCCAGGGGTTGGTGCTGTGACTTCTGCATTATTTTCCAGGGTACATTTTCTGATTACACATTCTTGATGTGGAGCCTCATTCAAACTGCAGTGCATATCAGGAAATCATACTTATGCAAACTATGATTTTCTGTCTTTCTTTGTATAGTTTTCCAATATGTGTTTCCAGCAGGTTAAACCTCTGTGCCAGGAAGATAGAATCATAGAAAGTTTAAGGCATAGAAAGAAGCCACTTGACCTATTGTGTCTGTGCTGGCTGATAAATGATCCACCTATTCTAATCCCACCTTCCAGCATTTGGTCCGTAGCCCTGCAAATTACAGCAGTTGAGGTGTATATCCAGCCCCCTTTTCAATGAGTTGAGGGTTTCTGCCTTTCAGGCAGTGAGTTCCAGATCCCCACCACCCTCTGGATGAAAAAAGTTTTCCTCATCTCCCCTCTAACTTTTCTACCAATCACTTTAAATTTATGCCCCCTCATCACTGACCTCTCTGCTATGGTGAATAGACCATTCACCTCCACTCTATCCAGGCCCCACAAAATTTTGTATGCTTCAATCAGATTTCCCCTCAGCCTTCTCTGTTCCAAGGAGAACAACCCCAGCCTATCCAATCTTTCCTCATAGCTGCATTTTTCCAGTCCTGGCAACAACCTCATAAATCCCCTCTGTACCCTCTCTAGTGCAATTACATCCTTTCTGTAATGAGGTGACCAGAACTGCACACAGTACTCAGGTTGTGGCCTAAGCAATGAGTTATACAGTTCCAGCATAACCTGCCTGCTCTTATATTCTATACCTCGGCTAATAAAGGAGAGGATTCCATATGTCTTCCTCACCACCTTATTGACCTGTCCTGCTACCTTCAGGGATCTGTAGACCTTCACTTCAAGGTCCCTCAGTTCCTCTACACTTCTCAGTATTTTCCCATTCATCATATATTCCTTTGCCTTGTTTGATCTCCCCAAATGCACTTCTCCAAGTTGAATTCCATTTGCCACATTTCTGCCTATCTGACCAGACCATCAATATCTTCCTGCAACCTACAGCTATCCTCCTCACTATCTACCACACGGCTAATCTTTGTGTTGTCTGCAAATGTCTTGATCATGCCCCCTACATTTCTATCCAAATCGTTAATATATACCACAAAAAGTAGGGGACCCAGTACTGAGCCCTGCGGAACGCCACTGGAAACAGCCCTCCAGTCACATAAACAGCCGTCAACAATTATCGCTTGTTTCCTGCCACTAAGTCAATTTTGTATCCACCTTGCTGCATTTCCCTGGATCCCAGGGGATTTTTTTAAACCAGTCTGCCATGTTGAGCCTTGTCAAAAGCCTTGCTAAAATCCATGTAGACCACATCAACTACACTACCCTCATCTATCTTCCTTGTTACATCTTCAAAAAATTTGATCAAGTTGGTCAAACATGATCTTCCATTAACAAATCCATGCTGACTATTCTTAATTAACCTGTGCCTTTCTAAGTGACAATTTATCCTGTCTCTCAGAATAGATTCCAACAAGTTGCCCAATAATGAGGTTAGAAATGGTTTGAGAAATGTACCCTTATCAGTAAATGAGGCGGCACAGTGGCGCAGTGGTTAGCACCGCAGCCTCACAGCTCCAGGGACCCGGGTTCAATTCTGGGTACTGCCTGTGCGGAGTTTGCAAGTTCTCCCTGTGTCTGCGTGGGTTTTCGCCGGGTGCTCCGGTTTCCTCCCACATCCAAAGACTTGCAGGTGATAGGTAAATTGGCCGTTGTAAATTGCCCCTAGTGTAGGGAGATGATAGGGAATATGGGATTACTGTAGGGTTAGTATAAATGGGTGGTTGTTGGTCGGCACAGACTCGGTGGGCCGAAGGGCCTGTTTCAGTGCTGTATCTCTAAATAAAAATAAAAAGGTGAATGGGAATAGATAACAGTCTAACCAAATTTTCCTTTGCTAATAAAATAGGAGATATAGTGAATCCTGGGGAAGAAAATGGAAGAAGGCATTGAAAAGATAGCTTAAGAAAGTGAACAAATGAATGTCAATTGTAGTTTTTGCAATGAAGTGTGAGATACTGTACTTTGGACGTAAGTAGGCCAAATGTTACCACACACTAAATGGAAAAGGTTGGGGGAGGTAGATGCACAAAGGCATTTAGGATTCTAGATGCATTTATTATTAAAAAATAATTTTTGGTGCAAAATGATCAAAATGGCAAGTGGGATGCTGAGCTTCATCACTAAGGAAGAAAGTACTATAGCAACTAAACAGAATGCTGATCAGACCTCTTTTGGAATACTGGCCAAGTGTTTCCATTTTGGATGAAATCAGCAATCCATGCACAAATTGTGCTTCAAATTGCTCTTCTTTTCAGAAGTGTTCTTTTTGTAAAAGTTTCTGCTCAAGCTTATTTGCATACCAACAAATATAAAATCTGCCATGAACCAGCACAATCAGGCAGCATTTTAGAACGTAATTTTTTTTAAAATCTTACATTAAAGATATTTCTTGATATATTTAATAGCAGTAACCTGGTGCAGTTTTATTAATATAGCTGAAAATGGGTTTATCACAATAAATAAGAATTCTTATTCAGATTGTCCGGTCTGCCACTTATTAACCTGATTTTAAATAACTGAAAATTATTGTTTAAAGCTATATAGAGCCAGTTACTAATTACTTGGTCAGTTTCTTAGTCAATTTTCAAAAAAGTTATTTGAAAGCTTTTAAGAGACGCATAAAATAGCCTTTAACTTAAAAAAAGCTTAATATTATTGCTTAATTCTATGGGTGGAGCTGAAGAGTTGAAACTGAAACTAAAAAAAGACAGAGACTGTTCTGAGAAGACATATACTGAAATCTTACAGGAGCTGAGATAGTTTGAAGTGCTGTAAAAAAACCAGTTGGTGATTTAATACAAGTGTGTTATCTGCAAACGGATGCAATTAGTAGAAACTCGCAATGGTGATTAATTCAGTTTGGGGTATGGCCAGTTTTCTGGGTGGGGCTGGCTTTTAGAACCATTTTTTTAGACTAGCATAAAAGATCACAGAAACTTAATTTGCGCTTGACATAATCTGTGCTTGAAATTTCTTAAGCTTTTAGACTGGTTAAGCTGGTTTTCTGCAATTTGCACTGGCTGGTGGAATCTCTAGGCCATTGCAATCAGTTATGTTTACACTGGGTTGCTGGATATATTATGTATATCTGACTTGTCTCAAAAGAAAGGGATATAATTTACTTGTGGCAAAGTCACAATCTTGACAATCACCACATTCAGTCTTTTCATACTTCAGTCATTGATGAAATGAATCAGCATATTTGCAATTCTGTCACCAGCTTTTTAAAAAAATTGTTAATGGGATGTGAGCATCATTGGCAAGGTCAGCATTCATTGCCCATCCCTAATTGCCCTTGAGAAAGTGGTGGTGATCCACATTCTTGAACCACTGGGTGTAGGTACACGCACAGTGCAATTAGGTAGGGAGTTCCAGGATTCTGACCCATCTATCTGCCAGCTTCTTGTTTCTCCATCTCTGACTGAGAAAGATGCAGATGTGCCAGTTGTTTCCAGGATATCCTCCTCTGCAACTGTTAGCTGGACCATTTGTGGCAGGCCATCTCCAGAGCTTTCCTTCTCCATTGTGTTTTGTGCTTTCTCCTCCTACAAGGGCCAAAAAAAGAAGACCCATGAGTGAGTGAAGGTGAGGTATTCACCAGATGGATGCAGAGCATTTAGTGAGGGTGATTGTGACACAGGTGCATCACATTGCATAAGGATTGGGATGAATGCCAGTGGTGAATGGATAAATGGGGAGTTGAAGAAGCGCAAAGAAAGAGAAGGTTGGTTTCTGCTGAAAGTTGTGTGGGTGTGAGGAGTGATGTGATGGAGAATACTGAGCAAAACACAGTGCAGGGGTGGGGGTCAGTGGCGGCTTGGAGCACAGGATGTAGTTGAATTTTTAAAATTCATTTCATGGGATGTAGGCATCGCTGTTAAGGTCAGAATTTGTTACCCATCCCTAATTGCCCTTGAGAAGGTGTTGGTGAGCTGCCTTCTTGAACTGCTACAATCTATCTGGTGTGAGTACACCCACAGTGCTGTTAGGGAGGGAGTTCCAGGATTTTGATCCAACAACAGTGAAGGAACAGCAATATATTTCCAAGTCAGGATGATGCGTGACTTGGAAGGGAACTTGCAGTTGTGGTGTTCCCACATGTCTGGTGCCCTTGTCCTTCTAGTTGGAAGAGGTTGTAGGTTTGGAAGATGCTGTCGAAAGAGGAGTGGTGAGTTGCCGCAGTGCATCTTGTATATGATATACACTGTTGCCGCTGTGCATCGGTGATGAAGGGAGTGAATGTTTAAAGTAGTAGATGGCCAATCAAGCGGGCTGCTTTGTCCTGTATGGTGTTGAGCTTCTTGAGTGTTGCTGGAGCTGCACCCATCCAGGCAAGTGGAGAGTATTCCATTACACTCCTGACTTGTGCCTTGTAGATGGTGGACAGGCTTTGGGGAGTAAGGAAGTGGGCTACTCATCGCAGAATTCCCAGCCTCTGACCGGCTCTTGTAGCCATAGTATTTAAGTGGCTACTCCAGTTCAGCTTCTGGTCAAGTACTAACTTTTCCTGACCTGCTTAGGCCACTAAACTGCTTTCTATATTACATCCATATACCACACAATGTGCCTGCTAATCACCTCAGCCACCTGCAATAACTCTTTCTTGTTGAGAGCAATAGGTTATTCATTGCATTGTTCAAACAGCCTTCATGTCCTTCCAATAAGTATTCTTCCTCTGTCACAGCACTGAAACTGCCCTTATCAAAGTCACAAATGACATCCTATGGAACCAAGATAAGCCATCCGTCCTCATCCTTCTCGACTTCTCTGCAGCCTTTGGCTATTGCTCTCCATTGTGCAGCTGGGTGGGATGGTCCTCAGCTGGTTCCATTCCTTTCTATCTAGTTGTAGCCAGAGAATTACTTGTAATGGCTTATATTCCTGCTCCTGTAGCATTACCTCTGGTGTCCTCCAATGATCTATCCTTGGCATCCTCCTATTTCTCAACTACATCTTCCTCTTGGCCATAACATCCAGAAACACATAAGGTTCCACATGTATGTGGACGAAGCCCAGTTCTACCTCACCTCTAGCACTCTGAACCCTTCCACTGCCTCTGATTTGTCATGCTACTTGTCCAACTTCCAGTACTGGATGAGGAGAAATTTCCTCCAATGAAATATTGGGAAGAACAAATCCTTTATCTTCGAACACCGCGATAAACTCCATTCCCTATGCACTGGCAACATCCCTCTCCCAGCCCACTATCTGAGGTTGAACAAGGTCATTCACAACCTCAACGTCCTATTTAACCGTGAGCTGCACTTCTGATCCCCATAACACCTTCACCAACAATACTGCCTATTTCCACCTCCCTAATATTGTCCGTCTCCGCCCCTGCCGCAGATCATCTGCTGCTGAAACCCTCATCCATACTTTTGTTACCTCCAGACTCAACTATTCTACTACTTTCCTGGCTGGCCTCCCAACTCCCACCTTCCATAAATTGAGCTCATCCAAAACTCTGCTGCCTGTATCCTAACTCACACCAAATCCTGTTCACCCATCATCCCTATACTTGCTGACGTACATCAGACCCAGTCCGGCAACACCTTTTAAAATTCACATCCTTGTTTACAAGCCGCTCCATAGCTTCACCTCTCCCTATCTCTGTAGCCTCCTCCAGCCCTGCAATCCTCCAAGAGCTCTGCACGCCTCCAATTCTGGTTTCTTGCTCAGCCCTGATTTTTATCAGTCCATCATTTTGGCCATGCCTTTCAGCTGCCTAGGCCCTAAGTTGTAGAATTCGCTCTCTAAAAGTCTCTGCCTCTCCAACTCTCTCTCCTCCTTTAAGACAATCCTTAAAACATACCTCTTTGATGAAGCTTTTGGTCACTTATCCTAAAATCTCCTTTCGTAGCTTGGTGTCAAATTTTGTTTGATAATGCTGCTGTGAAGTGCCTTGGTTTGTTTTATTACATTAATGGTGCTATATAAGTGAATGTTATTTTTATTGCTTTTATTACCCTAGGTTGATATATTCCTTAAAATAAGCTATATTCTTTTCTTTTAAATTCTAGGTTCAAAATCACAGACAGCTTTGTGGCACACTGGTCCAGGATTTGAAGGGAAAAATGAAAAAAGAAAAGAAAAGACAAGAATTGATGTCACTTCACAGAATCCAGAAGAAATTCTGGCAGAAGAGTTTCTCTCAATAGATAACCCAGATGCTATGGAAAAGGCAGCGATCAGGTTAGCAATTACATCTGGCTAAGCTTTGTCAAAAGGAAAGGAAAATTCTGTAGACTTGTGTTTTTTTTATTTTGAGTTTTCCTATGGGTTTTGGCTAATGATACAATTAACACTGATGGAAATCATTGCTGTTAAAATGTTCATAAACACGTTTTCGAGGAGCTTTTTGTTTTAGGTGACAGAAGTACTTGGAAAGTCATGCCATGTTACCATGTGTGGGTTGTGTAATGACTTTTAACAAAAATGAAATCACATGGATTTTGAGATACCTGTTTGACATGGGTAAAGAACTGGTTATGAGGTAGGAGACAGGAAATAAGGGTAATGGGTATGTACTCTAATTGACAGGATATGACTAATGAAAGTCCCCAGTGATCTGAGCAACGACCAATGCTTTTCACTATATTTATCAATGACTTCGATGAAAATATAGAACACTTTAAATCTAAGTTTGCTGATGACATTAAGTTAGATGGTGCATTAAGTGGTGTAGATGGGAACAGAAAGTTGCAAAGAGATAATGATCAATTAATGGGCAAAACTGTGTCAGATGGAGTTCAATGTGGGGAACTGTAAGGTCATCCATTTTGAGCCTAAGAAAGATAGATTAGAGTATGTTCTAAATGGTGAGAAGTTAGGAATTGTGGGTGAGCTGAGAGACTTAGGGGTTCATGCATACAACTCACTAAAAGCGAGTTGGCAGATACAAAAAATAATTTAAAAGTCTAGTGGAATGTTAGCTTTTATCTCAAGGGAGAAGAAATGTGTGGAAGTAATGCTACAGTCATATAAAGCTCGTTAGATTGCATCTGGAGTACTGCATTCAGTTCTGGGCACCATACCTCAGGAAGGATATATTGGCCTTAGAGGGTGTGCAGCGTAGATTCACTAGAATGATAGGGCTGAAAGGGTTAAATTATGAGAACCGTTTACAAAGGCTCAGCTTTCCTTGCCTTGAATATAAAAGATTAAGGGGTGAGCTAATTGAAGTACTTAAAATAATTGGGGGAGTCCAGCATAACCTTATAATTAGAACTGGGCCATTCAGGGTTTACATCAGGAAGTACTTCTTTACACAAAGGGTAGTGGAAATCTCTCTCCCCACCCCGCCCCCCCCCCCCGCCAAAAAGCGAAAAAAATTGTTGAGACTAGATTAATCGAAAATGTCAAAACTGAGATTGATAGATTTTTGTTAGGCAAGGGTATTAAGTGATAGGGAACAAAGACAGGTAAACAGAGTTGAGATACAGATCAGCCTTGATCTAGTTGAATGGCAGAACAGGCTCAAGGGTCCAAATAACCTCCTCTTGTTCCCATGTTCCTATGATGCATCTCAGTACAATTGATGTCACAAAATTGTGCGTTTGCCAGCACACAGGGAAAACAATTTTCCATGAAGACAGTGCCCTTTAGCATGTTCTGAAGGAATGAAAAAATGATAAGGCATTGCAAATAAAAAGAAACAAATGTTGAAAATAGACCGGAGGTCCACCAGTCCCTGTCAAGAGAAAATATCGGTAAATATTTTGGGTACTTCAAACGTTGGTCAGCCCTCTGTCTATGTCCAGAATTCTTTGTTTTTATTGTAAAATGTTTTATTCATGGCAGGACTCCTGTGAAAAAAATGAAACCATATTTCCAATGTTTTTTAATCAGGAATAGAATGCATCTTTGAAAGAAAGTCATGGTTCCTTTCACATGTAAGGAAATTATTATGGAAATGACTAACTGCTGTGTTGAAAAATGCTGCTGAATTCTCACCAGACTAGGCAAATATTCACCTGGCATAGTAGTACGAGTAGAAGGTTGATTTTTACCTTTAGTGCCTTGGTGCAGTGCACAAAGAAAAGTCGAATGGTGAGGATTGTACATTCATAATGGAGCTGGCCTAATAGTCCTCTCTGTGTTGCAGCTAGGTACAAAAGAGGAAAAACACCTGAAACTGTTTGTGACAGTGGTAGAGTACTTCAGCATTAAGTAGAGTGCTTGCTCCAGTGTCGTGCATTTTTGAAAATTGTGTTTATGGTGTTCCGACCAGTTGAGAAAGGTGTCTAGGGCTCTGTTACTGTCTTCACCTGGTCTTATTGTAATAGTGTTTTATTTTTAAACACCGTGTGTTTTTAGCTCCCCCTTTCTGAATCCTTGTTCACAGCTTTCCAATTATAAGACAAAGAAATGAGCATAAACAGGCTTTCTTCAGTTTAAAGGAGAAAAGTGACATTTATTAAACCTTAAACTTAAACTCTAATACATTTAACACCTATGGATATACGACACTCCCACGCCAGCATGCACATGCAATACACACATGCAGATAGGGACAGAAAAGAGGAGAGGAAAATATAAGGTGAAATGTTTGAGGCAGTCTCTGAAGGGGATTTCTGATTACTGTTTCTGTGGTTCCAGCTCGCTTTACAGTCTTTAATTGTAGGCAGTTCTTACTTTTCGTTGGGGCCCGGTATTCTTCTTAAGCCTTGTTCAACGTAGGAGACCTTTCTCTCTGAGGTTCTCGTGTCTTCAATGGTTTCCGAAGCTGGTGGGAGCAAGATGTGAGCAGACAGGAGAGAGATGATCTCAAACCAGGAGCTTTCTGATTTCAAACACTTTTCTCCAATTTAAAACTCGCAGTTCAAACCTCTGCAACAGCCAGTTAGTCATGTGACTAAAACTGGTCTGACCACTTCTGTGTATTGGGGAAGCAATGACTGGGTCCCCATTGTTCCAACACTGTCTGTTACTATGCAAATGTCTTTCCAGTCAGGGGCTTGCAATTTTAAGTTTTAATGGTCATGTGGCGAAAAAATGTGTGCCTCAGTCTTGGCAGGTGGGGGGGGGGTTTGCCTGACAATAGCTTTAACACTGTGCAGGGAGAGAGAAGTCTAAGATTTCTTTATATGCCAGGATTCAGACATTTGCTTTGGTATTAATTGATAGATAGCCCTGGGCATCAAAACAAGTACAAATAGTAATGAATAATAATTAGTACAAAAATTGACATAATCAAATCCTCACTCCTCCACAATATGGGTCCAGGATAACTGTTCTTTACAAAAGAATTCAATTTCCCATTGATATTGACTATAAGATGGCTAGTTCACAGCATTTGCTCTGCTTCTATGGGCGGAATTTTCAAAACTGCTGAAGCAGGACCGTCAGAGGGTCGGGAACTGTTGAAATCTCCAGCAGGCTTTGCCTTAGCTCTTTAATTGAGCCACAGCATTAGCATCTCGCTTCAGAATTCCCCAACCAATCAGAGAGGACAGGCAGGATTACATACCAGATCTGTCAAAGGAAGGATTTCTAATTAAATAGACCTCAGTATAGGTCAGAAAGGCTCAACTGCAGATAGATTTTTGAGGTTGCAGCAATGAAGCGGAGACCGAGGGATGTTGGGGTTCCTGCTGAGGGATGGCAGTGAGGTGATGTTTGACAAGGACAGGAGCAAGAGGCCAGTCTCTCGAACCTAGTAGGCGTGGTTGGAAGTGACCGAAGAAGTCAGCAGCAGAAGTGTGGTCTCTCCAACCTGGAGATAATGGAACAAGCAGATCCAGGACCTCAGGAGTGCAGGAAAGGTGAATGGCATAATTTTTTCAGGTCTTGTTCCAGGAGGCTGCAGATGTGAGCCATGACTTACCTGAAAGCCTGAGGCACTGGTGCTCCGACATGCATTGAGAGAGCTGATCCTCTTCCTGTCGACCCTGTGTTGGGGGTCTCACTTCCTTTGAGCCAGATCTTTCTGGCCATTCCCGCTGACCTGTGGAATGGCATGTGGCTGAGGAGAAGGCGAGTGCTGGTGTTTCTGTTGGTGTTGCTGCTGCTGCTGCTCTTGTTCCTCATCAGAGGTGCGAGGTGAAGCTGCTCCCATGCCGTGATGAAGTCTGGCAGCTGGGAAGTGCAGCTGAAGGTGAGTGAAGTGACTTCCAAGAAGTTGTCAATCACCTGTCAAGCACTGGAAGCACTCTGAGAAGGAGTGCTGTGAGCAGCAGCCTCTCACCTGGGCAAGGCCGGAGCTCTTCAGTTTCACTGATCAAAGCCTTCTCAGCTTGCCAGTTTCACTGAAGAAGCTCTCCCTGCTGTTCACTCCCCTTGTTGATTCCCCCTTGCTGATGAATGCACTGGCTGTTAAAGCCAGAATGTTTGTTTAAAACAATACTTAATTACCTATTAGAATATTTAAGTGACTTACCCGAGGACTTCAAGGGGGTTCCCCTCAAGCCTGCAAACCCATCTGGGTGAATCCTGGAAATGGACGGGATAATGTCAGGATCCAGACCCAACATCTCTTTTAGGGGATTTAGCTCCCCACATGTGCCCAAACCTGCCTCCCCTTGCCTGTAAAATAATTTCTCCCATGTGACCATGCAGTGCTACATTTTTAAAATAATCACCAACGTAGTGAGATGAGGTTGTATTTTTGCTTTTGAGAGCTATCTAACTTTGTCATGAATAAGAACATTTCTGCCCCAGTGTGTGAGGAGGAACCATAATCCTGAAAAGAGGTAAAAAGGTAACTGAGCTGCTAGAAATCTGAGCTAAAAACAGAAACTGCTGGAAATACACAGCAGGCTAGTCATCTCTATTAAGAGAAAGATAAAGGATGTTTCAAACCCTGCATCTGAAATGAACAATTACGTTCAAAATGTTAAACTGTTTTCACTTATTTATACTGATGAGCCTGCATTTACTATCAATATTTCAAATTTCCAGACCCTGTTGCTTTAACTTTGGCTCTGATGCCTGATTACTTATCAGGATTTGGACTATGCTGACTGAGATCATTCCTGCTACAGAGAGCAGGAACCTGTCAATGGTTCATGCTAATTGAGGAGGCAATAATGCACAGCTTTTACGATATTTATTGCAAGGAATGAGGTACTGGCTTCTTGGGACCATTTAAAGTGTGAAGAAAAAAACGACTGGTTTATTCTCCTAATTGCTAAAAGACCCAGAGAGTCAGTTTCTTTTTCTTTTAGTGCACGTGATTATGCTTGGTGCCAGGTGCTCAGAATGAGCTATTTAGATTACTCGTCTGCTATTCCAGTGCGGTGTAAAGGTACAATATAGCACAAGCGTTCCCACTTCTTGAAGATTTACCTCCACCTTTTATTAACTTGTGTAGAAATTATGATCTTATGTACCATTTATTGAATATATATATATATAACTTGGGTATTGGAATACAGTAACAAAATTTCAAATTTTGCTCATGAGACCAAACTTGGAGGTGTGGCAGACAGTTAAGCTGATGCCAATCGACTGCAAAAGGTCATTGATAGGCTAGCAGAATGGGCAGACAACTGGCTGATGGAATTTAATAGAGAGAAATGTGAGGCGATGCATTTTGGCAGAATGGATAGGGAGAGGCAATACAGACTAAATGGCACAGTTCTAAAGAGTGTACAGGGACAAAGGAACTGTGGGTTCATGTGCTTTGATCTTTGAAGGGGGCAAGATAGATGGAGAGAGAACAAAGCACATGGAAGCTTGGCTTCATAAATAGAGGTATTGAGTAAAAAAGCAAGGAAGTAATGCTGAACCATTATAAAGCTCTGGTTAGGCTACAACTAGCATATTACACCTACTTCTGGTACCACACTTTAGGAAGGATGTGAGGGTTCTTGCAAGGGTATAGAGGAGATTTACAAGAATAGTTCCACAGCAGGATAGGCACCAACATTTTGCACCATGGACGTTTAACAAAATTATTTACTGAGCCACGGACATGGGGGCAATTAATCTGTATATAAAGTGTATAGCCAATCTAATGCCATCAAAATGCAGTCCAATTTAAAACACATTTCTCCTTATAAAAGTAGATAAGCATACAAATATCAATGGAGAGCAGCACAACTGTATTATCTAGCTAACAAGCAAAATAGTAAGCAATGCCAATGCAAATTACTGCTGTTGACAGAATAGAGCTAGCTACACCATGTCACGAGCTAGTAGATGGGCTTTATCAGATGATCTCTGTGGATTTACACTGTGTCAGGGTGTAAATTCATCCAATAAACCATGAAACTCCAGGAGAGGATTGTTATTGTGGTTATTGAGTTGAGGCAGTAGAAAAATCAACAACAGGAAGACGGACCATATCTCACACTGCTGTTGTCACAGGACAATTTAACCCATGATGGTCAATGTTTGTGCAACTTCTCCGCCTGCTTGTAATATGTGCCTGAAGACAGGGCAGTGATCTCCAAATCAGGAGAATTTTATAGGATGGGGCAAATAGTACTTCAGAAGAGTCAAGTAAAACAGAAAAGCAGAGTGGGACAGGAAGGGACAGAGAGATTAACAGGAGGTAGCCAAGACTAGTTTATGCATCTTGACAGGCTGTTAAAGTAGATCCTAGACTCATCAAAACTAGTGACAAAATTGGATAAACACTATTACAAATAAAGAGCACCCTTCAGTTCCTCCAATAAAGCGATTCTCTTAAATTCACTTATGTCTATATCTCAGTCTGTGATGGAATATAGGTATAATAGGCTTAAGTAGGTAGAATTTAGATATAATTAATATACCTTTTAGAATTAAAGATTGAATTAATGGTCAGTTTTCAAGACTCACTGACATTCCCCTTTAAGAAGGCAGAGTTAAAAAAAATTTCAAGGTCCCTGTTAGAATAGAATTTCTGTCGCTAGGGACTTGATGGATAAACACACACATTGAAATATCCTGTGTGACATCAGTAAAAGGTAGCCATAAATTTAATTAATTGATGGTGTTGATAAATGTAGGCAGATTGACCCACAAAGAGGGTCAACCTACCATAAAACACAGTTATAGATAATAAAACAATAAAATGGACGTACAGGAACAAGAGATCAAGTAAACACAATTATAACATTTTGACCAGATAAATGCTCACAACTTCAAGAGCATGGGAATTCCAGTAAAACACTAAGTGGAGACGTCAGTTATTGATGCTACCAAATATGGATTTTGTAAGCAAGAAAAACACACACAGAAAGGCAACACCTATATGCTAAAAGGTCATATGATACCTTAGAAACAGTATAAACATGAGGCTATCTTGAAGCAAAAATTAGAAGTATTGAATTCCTCAAACAATACTTCTCACCCCATGATTTACTCGGGGAATTTAAGGTAAAAATTTACTTTAAATGTTGATGGATATTCTAATATATTTTGCTGTAACATTAGCAAGGTTAAACTTTTGGATTCTATGCTAGAAATAAGATCATGTGTTACATCTCTTAGTAATATTTGATATTGTGATATACATGTCCATTTAAAAGTATATTGCATGTTAAATTCTTTAATAAATATATAAAAGTTAATAAATCGTCTCATGTAACATTCTGTATACAACTCCACGAACCCCCTCTCTGCTGCTCTTTAGGGAGAGAGATATGTATTGAAGAGAGTTTCCCAGACCCTTATAATATTTGGGATATTTATAACTTAGCCATAATTATTAAAAATAGGCTATCCGAAAGATGGTAATAGTCTCTGTTAATTTTCTTTCTTTGAGGGAAAGCTAGTTCAATTCTTTGGACCCAATTAAGTGTTTATAAGAATTTGTCTGGTTTGAACTTAATTAAAGGTGATTCATAGGGATGTACTACTGATTTGGTTTAATCCCTATAAGGAGTTAAAGTCAAAAATCACTTCAAGTCTATCTCCGACGAGATAATTATCAACAAAAAGCTTCTCTGCAAAAGCTGAGCTGTTGTTACTGCATGTATTATTCAGTTACAAAATGTTTATAGTCATTATCTGTAAGATTGTACTCCAGACTAATCAGTTTTGTCCAAGCCAAATCTCTTACCTGTTAGCAAAGGTGCACTTTTAACATAATATAATTGTGATGCAGACAACTTTCAAATGACATTGGCTACTTAGGTTATCTGCCCTCAAACTGGATAGTAAATAATACATATTACAGTTACTGATCTTTGACATACTTGCAAAACTTGTCCTTTAATCCAATTCCCAGCAAAAAATCAGTTAATGACTATTTCTAACATGATAATTGAAATATAATACATTTTTACTATGTCTTCCCCGACAGTTTTTAAAACTGAAAATGCAGCATGGATTTTGTTAAGGAATTGTAAAAAGTTAATCATAGATTAAAGTTTATTAAAGCTATCCAGTACATTGTATTTACTAACCATTATGTATGGGTCAGCAACATCCTATTTTTGTCAATATCTCTCAACCCCAATACACTGCACTCTTGTATTCATGAGGAACAGACAGTTCTGACTTCTGGAGATTCCTTGGATTTTCTCGCCTGTTTTCCCCCCAATACAAGTTCTGGGACAATGTGGTTCCAAATGGATAGCAGTGGAATTACAACATTTATATAGAAGTAGAAGTCCATCAACTTTCAACATGTCATTAAGCTTGTGCCCCAAATGAAAGTAATGCATGCCAGAGCTTATAAATGGAGAAATTCCTGCAGTGACTTTAGCCATTTTAAAATGAGTTTACATAACACAAGCCTTTAAACTTGTGTTTTAAAATAACCTAGCTGGAAGGTTATTTCAAAACACAAAGTTAAAGGCTTGCAGCAGGGGTGTCCAACCTTTTCGCATGGGGGGACCACATTACAATTTTGTTTTGCAGAGGGGGCCAGTGAGACAATTTTCAGAAAGATACAGGCATTAAAAATGTATCTTGCTATTTTAAATAAGAAGACTAATTTTTTGACTTATTTCTTGTCACTATGTTGAACACTGATTTAGTGAGATACCTGCCATTTAATTGCTTGTACAAGTTGTCAATGTCTGTCCACACACTTCTTGTAGGGATGCGGGGTATTCCAGATAGTTGTCCATCTGTCAGGAATAATCTTGATTGTTTCCTTTCCCTCCTCTATCTCTGTCTCTCTCTGCCTGTCTCTGTAAACCCCGCCTTTCTGTGTTCCCCTCACTTCTCAGTGACCGCCCCTCTCAGTCTCCCCCCAACCCCTCTATGTGTCCACACCCCCCTCGGTGTCCTCCCCACCTCCACCACTGGTGTCCTCACCCGCCCCCCCCCCATGACCGTTTCCCCCCCCCACCCTCAATGTCCAGCCCCCCTCTCTGGTGTCCCCCCTCTCTATTGTTCCTGCCCCCCACCCCCAGTGTCCCCCCACCCCCTGTTGTCACCCCCCCCCATTGTCCCCCACCTCTGTTGTCCCACCCCCCCTCTCAGTCCCCACCCCCACTTCTCTGTTGATGCCACTTCCTCTTCTCTGGTGCCTCCCCCATTCTCTGGTGTGCCCCCCCACAGGTACGTTCCCCTCCCCCTCAGGTTGGCCACCCTCCCTGGTGAGTGTCCCCACTCCCCAGGTGTGCTTTTCCCCCCATGTGCGTCCCTGACATCTCTCCCCCCCAGGTGTCTCCCCCCCCAGGTGTCTCTTCCCCCCCCCCAACCAGGTGTCTCTTTCCCACCCCCAGGTGTCTCTTCCCCCCCAGGTGTTTCCCCCCAAGTGTGCCCCCCAGGTGCCCCCCCAAGTGTTACCTTCCCCCAGGTTTCCCTCCCCTCTCAGTATCCCCACTTCTCAGTGTCCCCCCCCCTCAGTTCCCCCCATAACCGTCATGTTGCCCTACCCCTCTGTGCCCTACTTGCCCTTCTCAGCCCCACCTCCTGTGTCCCCCTCTAGCCACACCCTGTTCCCACACCCTCTGCCCACACATACCCACCCCTCTGCCCACCCACTCCCTGCCCCCTCTATCTGCTGCCCCCTCTCTCCACCGCCTTTCTCCGCCGTCTCTCTCCGCCCCCTCTCTCCGCCTCTTCTCTCTGCCCCCTCTCTCACCGCCCCCCCTCTCCCCCAACTCTCCACCCTACCTCCCCCACCACACTTCATGCCCCCCCGTGCCCTCTCTCTCCACGCCGCCTCTCTCTCCGCGCCTCCTCTCTCTCCGCGCCCCTCCTCTCTGTGCCCCCTCTCTCTGTGCCCCCTCTCTCTCTGCTCCTCCTCTCTCTCTGCCCTCCTTCCCCCCTACTCTCCGCCCCCCTACTCTCCGTCCCCCCTCTCTGTGCCCCCTCTGTGTGCCCCTCTCTCTCTGTTCCCCTCTCTCTCTGTGCCCCCCTTATCCCTAGGTTGTGAGAAGCAAAGACGATGAATGATTTCAAAATAAATTGGATGTGCACTTGAGGGAAATAAACTTACAGGGCTATGGGGTAGAGCTGGGGAATGGGACTGATTGCCAGGTCTCTGTAGAGCAATCCATGGATTAAATGGGTTGAATGGTCTCTTTCTGTGATGGAATGACTGTATCACTCATTTAAATCATTTGGTTGGTGTTATTTGGGTAAGCTGCACAGATTCAATTCAAGTCATCTCTTCACACATGCAGATTGAGGTCAATGTTCTTCCACTCCACCACTTGAAGTCCATTCCTCCTGAGGTAGACTGAACCCATCTGTACTTCCAAACTTCAGGTCATTAGTATTGACCCAATGTCCTTCAGACAATGACCTGCCCCTTGGCTGGAACCTGCACCCAGAATCAGCAGAGAAAATCCAACAGCTGCTGCAAGCCAGTAGCAACGCAATAACCACTAACTGTTGGTGCTTCTGGCCAATGTCTAATAATAACAGCCAGAAGGCACGAAGGCCTGAACATGCTCAATGTCAACTGCAAAACAAATCCTTACATTGTTCCAGGTTCATTCAGGCCATGGGCCCCGACAGTGCTGAAGACTGGTGCTGCAGTACTAGCCGCACCTTTAGCCAAGCTATTCCAGTATAGCTACCTGACATAATGAAAAATTGCCCCGTTATGTCCTGCCTACAAATGCAGGACAAATACAATCTGGTCAATTCCCGCCCAGCAGTCTACTCTCAATCATCAGAAAAGTGATGGAAGATATCATGGACAGTGCTTTCAAATGGCACTTAATCACCAATACTCTGTTCTCCGATGCTTGGTTTAGGATCCACCAGGACCACTGGGCTCCAGACCACATTGATTAAAACATGGACAAAAGAACTGAATTTCAAAGGCGAGGTCAGAGTGATTGCTTTTGCTATCAAGGCAGCATTTGGTATCAAGGAGCCCTAGCAAATTTGAAGTCATAGTCATATAGCACCGAAACAGGCCCTTCGTCCCACCGAGTCTGTACTGACCATCAGCCACCCATTTATACTAATCCTCCATTAATCCCATTTTCCCTCTCACATCCCTACCTTCCCTCAATTCTCGTACTACCTACCTACACTAGGGGCAATCTTTTTATAATGGTCAATTTACCTATCAGCCTGCAAGTCTTTGGCATGTGGGAGGAAACCGGAGCACTTGGAAGAAACCCACACAGTCACAGGGAGCACTTGCAAACTCTGCACAGGCAGTACCCAGAACCGAACCTGGGTCGCTGGAATTGTGAGGCTGCGGTGCGAACCACTGCGCCACTGTGTCGCCCTACGTCTATGGGAATCGGGGAAAACTCTCCTGGCTGGCATCGTACCTAGCACAAAGGAAGATGGTTGTGGTTGTTGGAGGCCAATCTCTCAGCCACAGCACATTGCTGCAGGAGTTTCTCAGGGCAGTGTCCTAGGCCCAATCATCTTCAGCCGTTTCATCAATGATCTTCCCTCCTATATAAGGTCAGAAGTGAGGATATCTGCTGATGTTTGCAGTGTTCAATTCTATTCGCAAATCCTCAGAATATGAAGCTGTCTATGCTCGCATGCAGCAAGATCTGGATAACGTTCAGGCTTGGGTTGCTATGTGGCAAGTTAGATTTGTGTCACACAAGTGCTGGGCAATTACCATCTCAAATAAAAGAGGATTTAACCACCTCCCCTTGACGTTCAGTGGCATTACCATCGCTGAATCCCTCACCATCAACATCCTGGGGGTGTCATCATTAACCAAAAACGTAACTGGACCAGCCACATAAATGCTGTGGCTGCACGAGCAAGTTAGAGGCTGGGAATTCTGTGGGGAGTGACTCACCTCCTGACTTCCCAAAGTGATTGGTAGAAAAATTAGAGGGGAGATGAGGAAAAATGTTTTCACTCAGAGGGTGGTGGGGGTCTGGAACTCACTGCCTGAAAGGGAAGTTGAGGCAGAGACCCTCAACTCATTCGAAAGGAGTCTGGATATGCACCTTAAGTGCTGCAAATCTGCAGGGCTATGGACCAAATGCTGGAAGGTGGGATTAGAACAGGTGGATCGTTTTTCTGCCAGCACAGACATGATGGACCAAGTGGCCTGTTTCTGTGCCTTAAACCTTCCATGATTTCTATGATTTCTATCTACAAGGCACAAGTTAGAAGTGTGATGGAATCCTCTCTACTTGCCTGGATGAGTGCGGCTCCAACAACACTCAAGAACACAAGAAATAGGAGCCGAAGTTGATTGTATGGCCCATTGAGCCTGCTCTGCCATTCAATAATATCATGGCTGATCTTGGGCTTCAATTTCACTTTCCTATCCCTTGATTCCCTGCGAGACCAAAAATCTATCTATCCCAGCCTTAAATGTATTCACGATGGAGCATCCACAACTCTCTGGGGTAGAGAATTCCAAAGATTCACAACCCTGTAAGTGTAGTCATTTCTCCTCATCTCAGTCCTGAATGATTGGCCTCTTACCCTGTGACTGTGCCCCCGCGTTCTCGATTCTCCAACCAGTGGAAACAATCTCTCAGCTTCTACCCTATCAAGCCCTTTCACAAGCTTGTGTGTCTCAATTAGATCGCCTCTCATTCTTCTAAACTCCAGAGAATATAGGCCCAATTTACTCAGCCTCTAATCCCTCTCACTTCCCCCACCTCCCTGTGACCCCCACCTCACAAGACCTTCCCGCCATGACCTAAGTGAAGCCAGGCTCCAGCGACGCTTCTTGCCCTCCCATAGGTGCAGCTACAGCAGCAGTCACCGCTTCTGCGGTGGCACTGCAACTGCCAGCCTCTGATTGGCCAGCAGCTCTGCAAGACGGAACTTCCAACAACGGGGTCCTAAATCCTATGGAAGGCTGGCCGCTGTCCACTTAAGTGCCTGCCTGGCACTAAATTTGGCAGGCCTTCTAGAAAAGAGGTGACGCGGGCAGCTCGGCATCAGTTTCCCCTGACACTGAGACCTCCACCGCCAACACAAAATTCCCCCTAAACTATTTGTTTAGGTTCTCTGCCTGCAATGGGTCCAGATTTGGCTTTGCTAATCTTTTCTTTTTTACATACCTATCGAGGCTTTTTCAGTTTGTTTTTTATGTTTCTCACTAGTTTACGTTCATATTTTATTTTCCCTTTTTTTATCAGTTTCTTGATCCTCCTTTGCTGAAATCCTCAGGCTTTCTACATTTTTTGGCAACTTTATAAGCCTCTTCCTTTGATCTAATACAATATTTGACTTCTCTTGTTAGTCACAATTGGATGGCTTTTCCTGCTGAGTTTTTGTGCCTCCAAGGAATGTATATTTGTTGTAAACCATGTATTAATTATTTAAATGCTAATCATTGCCTTTCTACCATCATAATTTTTAATGTAGTTTCCCAATCTACCACAGCCAACTTGGAAATTGTGCAATAGTGTAAAACAGATGATGGCATTGGAATTGATCCACTCCTTTGGCCATTAATCTGTTGAAGCTGAGCAAGCCAGCCAACACATTGACTTGTCTTGTGGATTGCTGAATGGGCATTTTCTAGAATCCTGGAAACATAATAGTTAGCTGTGGAAAAAAAAGTATACCATTCAAATTTTAAAACATGAAACAAACTCAACTGACCTGGTCTTTAAAAGTTCTATACAAACAATTTAATTTTTGTCAGTTTCTGTGCCGAGCTCTGACCAAGATGAAGTCCATCAGGCAGTGGTCTCCATGTAACATCCTAAAGGTCCTGTGGTAAAAGGAGATGGGGGACCTTGTCAGAGGGTGCTCTGAACAGACTGCCAAACCTATTTGGCAGAATGCCTCATAGCCTGAACTTTTAAACAAGCACCAAGACGTCACTTGGCTGGTGATGAGAAGGGCCCTCCTTGTCAAGTCCTTCCTGCATTCCCGTAGTCTCACCACCTCTGCAAACTGGCCTCGAGGCGGTTGTGGTAGGGAAGAGACTCTCACCCACCTCCTTTTGGAATGTGCCTTTGTAAAGCAGATCTGAAAAGAGATGCAGTGGTTTTTATTGAGGTTCATCCCAAGCAGCTCTGTAGCACAGGACTCTGTGTTCTGTGAGCTGTTCCCAGCGATGCACACCGAGACAAACATCAACTGCTGCTGGAGGATCATCAGCTTGGTGAAAGATGCTCTATGGTCAGCCTGAAACTTGCTGTCTTCCAGTGCAAAGAGCTGTCGACAACTGAGTGTTGCAGACTGGTACATTCCAAGGTCCAGGACTACGTGCTGAGGGATGCACTAAAGCTTGGGGCAGCTGCCACGAGGACTCAATGTGTAAGGCTCTCCCACCATAGTATACCGAGGGGCTGGAACCTGTTTATGCACCAGAGAATGTTTGATGTCTAATGCAAATATACATTGTAAATAAAACCTGAAATGGCACCTCATGTACTCTACTGAAAGAAACTGATCAGTATTGCAATTTATGTAATATCCAATTTTCATTGTTATGTGGTGTACTGTTATGATCCAGTGAGGAGAGGTCAAAGGGCTCCTCTCTTGTCCCTCTCCTTGTTTGACCACAACAAATGTATTTATTTTTTAAAGTGGATATACTTGCCAATTCAGTGAGTGTTTAACTATTTGCGTGCTATGATCATAAAAGAACCAATGGGACAGGTTTTCTTGAATTTAACAAAGAAAAAGGTTAGCTTTATTGTACTTAAACCGATCTAAGTGAAATAATGAACTACACTTCAACTTTCTGTCTCACACACACGAGGTTCTCACACGCACAAATTGGTTACAGAGTGGGGAAGGATAGATTAGTCAGATCAGAGACCAGTGCAATAAAAAGGGGTATATAGTTTGTCGGTTGGTGACTCGGCTGGCATCAGGCTGAACTCAGGGGCCCTGTGGCTTCCGGTTTACAGATGTTGACAGCTGATTTGGTGGTTCTTCTGGAGACAGCGATGCAGATTAATTTCCTTTACGGGGTCTCTGTCAGCAGCAGTGATAGGCCTAGGTGGTTACGGCCAGCAGGCAGGGTTTGAAGCTTTCAAGGTGGACTACAGAGACAGAGAGATAGAGAGGAGGAACCCCACTTGGGTCTTCTCTTGTCGGTGTCTAGCTGTTTGTCTACAGAGAAAACACCAGTTTAAACACACAAATGGTGGGCCTGTCACATGACCATCACCCAGTGACTCAGCATACTGGTTACCAGACAGTGGATTAAGAAAATCAGCATTTGGCACAGGATGTTTTAGTGACATGTACCTTTACAAATTTTATGAGAAAAGTATATTTTTGGAAATAAAATTACGGGCACCCGAGAGCTGAAGTTTGCAGCCATAGAATAATAATCATGAAGCTTTCAACTGCCTCCAAATAAACTAGTAAGAAGAGGTAGTGAAAGCGGAAGAGGCAGTGAAAGTGTTTACAATATGTACAGGATTCCTTTCTAAGGTGCCCAACAAGTGAGTAATCACTCTGCTGGATGTAGTAATGAGGAATGAACCAGAGCAGATAAGAGAAGGAAGCATAGGGGAGCATCTAAGCATTAGCAATTACAATGTAATAAGGTTTGACATAATGATTGAGAGAAACCTAAGTAAGACAAATGCCAAGAAATAGATTGGAAAGAAATAAACAATGAGGGGCTGAGGATAGAGCTAGAGAATGTAAACTGACAAGGACATTGAACATACTTGGAAATATTTAAAACGATGATCAATAGAGTTCAGGAGAAATATATTCTGCTAAAACACAGGAGCAAACTAACCAATAATGAAATAACACATAAATAAAGAGATAAAAGTGAAAGTAAAACTGAAGAAAAAGGCATACACTAAGTACATAGACAACAAAGGAGGAGCTGAGCAAAGCTATCAACTGTGGCTCAATTCGTATCCCTCTTGTTTTGAAGTCAGAAAGTTGTGGGTTCAAATCCCACTCCAGGATTTGAGCAAAATAATCAAGGCTGGCACTTTAGTACAGTACTGGGGGAGTTCTGCATTGTCAGAGGTACCATCTTTTGCATGAGATGTTATAAACCCTGTAGGTCTTGGGTGGATGTAAATGATCCTGTGGCACTATTTTAAAGAACAGGGGTGTTATCTCCAATGTCCTGGTCAATAACTATCTCTCAGTCAACATTGCTAACACAGATTATCTGGTCATCATCACATTGCTGTTTGTGGGAGTTTGCCGTGCGCATACAGGCTGCTGCATTTCCTATGTTACAACAGTGACTACACTTCATTAGCTGTAATGCAAGTCTTATTTATTTGTTTAAGGGAATATGAAGAGATTAGGAAAAAAGTCAAAAAACTAAGAAGGCAAGGAAGAATGACGGAATGGAATTATCAAAGAATATATAAGAAATAGTAAAACATTCTACAAGCACAATAATAACAAAAGGACAATTAAGTTAGGAATAGGGCCACTAAGGAATGCACTAAACTCACAGGTAATAACAGTGAAATGATAGAAATAATTGAATAATTACTTTGCTTCAGTATTCACCCGGGAGACGGACAAGGTGGACATGAGATAAGAAGAGATCAAAAAGGATATAATATGCAAAATCTTGATCCCAGATGGCAAAGTTCTGTACAAAGATTAAGTTTATTAAAGTTAACAATAACTAAGTAGTAACTTTATTAAAGTATGCAGTATGATAATAGTAAGCAATTACACTATCCTGGATGGTGAGCTGATCAGACCCAGACTTCCAGTGGTAAGATGGGTGATTCAAACACCCTGAGAGCTCTAAAGACCACTAGCACTACACTTACACCCCATATGACAGGGACTAGTGATGTACACTCTGGCCCTGTTCCTGGCAGTATCCTGTCGTTTCCCAATCTGTTTGTTATCTGTCTGGATCATACAGTGGCAAGCTCACTTTGTTCACAAATAAAAGCCTCCATTCTGCTCAGCTGGTATGTCAAAAGGACAGGGACACTATAACTTTCTGTAAACAGGCAGGGCTTGATTGGGAATTGGTCAACTAATAATTGTCAATTATCTTACAGATATCAAGACATTTAAAATAGAAAGGAGATAATTGATAAACTAGATAAATAGCAGCCATAAAGGCGGGGCTAAAATGTGGCGAGTCAAAGAGACTTAGCAGTTGGCAGGAAAAAAGACAGAGGCGCAAGGGGAGAGCCAACTGTGTAACAGCCCCGACAAACAGATTTTTCTGCAGCACCTGTGGAAGGGCCTGTCACTCTAGAATTGGCCTTTATAGCCATTCCAGGCGCTGCTCCACACACCACTGATCACCTCCAGGCGCTTACCCATTGTCTCTCGAGATAAGGAGGCCAAAGAGAGATAAATATAAAGAGGATAAAACCCCTGGCCCAAATGGATTGCATCTATGCATGTTAAAAGAAGCTGGGGAAGAGATAGCAGAGACATTCTTCTAAAAATTCAATAGGAAAGGGAATAGTACAGAGAGCTGGCAGATAGCTAATGTTATTCCTATATTTCAAAAGGAAAATAAAGCAAATCAAGGCAGCGATAGACCAGTTTGCTTTAGTGTTAGTGGTAGGAAAGATAAGGTCATCTTTACACAAAGGTGAAATATAGCAATCAAGAATATAATAAAGAATTTCAGCAAGGATTTCAAAAGGGAAGGTCATGTTTACTGAATTTTTTGAAGAAGTAATAGAAAGTATGGACATGGGTAGTGCTGTGGATGTAATACACGTGGACTTTCAAAGGGTCTTCAATAGGGTAGTCTCATGACTAAGGTCAGACCATGTGGATTCAGGGAACAAGTCACAGAATGGATAGCAAGCTGGCTGCAGAACAGAAAACCAAGTGTAGAGATTAAATGTAATTACTCAGACTGGTGGAAGTGGTATTCCACAGGGATTGGTTTTGGAACCAATATTGTTCAATATTTGCGTAAATGATTTGGACTGGGTACAATTTCAAAATTTGTCTGAGAGATCAAGTTGAGACCTTTAGTTAATACGATGAAGACAGTTTCGAAATACAAATAAATAAGTGGGAGGTGGTGCATTTTAGTAGGAGGAATACAAAGGCCACCTAGTCATTAGAAAAAAAGAGTCAAAATGGGGTAGAAAATTGCAGGAGTACAATCATAAATCAAGCCTGTGTCCTCAGTACCTTGCTCTATAGCAGCGAGGCCTGGACAACGAGCGACGTCTCAATTCATTCCATCTTCGCTGCCTCCGGAGAATACTTGGCATCAGGTGGCAGGACCGTATCTCCAACACAGAAGTCCTCGAGGCGGCCAACATCCCCAGCTTATACACACTACTGAGTCAGCGGCGCTTGAGATGTCTTGGCCATGTGAGCCGCATGGAAGATGGCAGGATCCCCAAAGACACATTGTACAGCGAGCTCACCACTGGTATCAGACCCACCGGCCGTCCATGTCTCCGCTTTAAAGATGCCTGCAAACGCGACATGAAGTCCTGTGACATTGATCACAAATCGTGGGAGTCAGTTGCCAGCATTCGCCAGAGCTGGCGGGCAGCTATAAAGGCAGGGCTAAAGTGTGGCGAGTCGAAGAGCCTTAGCAGTTGGCAGGAAAAAAGACAGAGGAGCAAGGGGACAGCCAACTGTGTAACAGCCCCGACAAACAAATTTTTCTGCAGCACCTGTGGAAGAGCCTGTCACTCTAGAATTGGCCTTTATAGCCACTCCAGGCACTGCTCCACACACCACTGACCACCTCCAGGCGCTTACCCATTGTCTCTCGAGATAAGGAGGCCAAAGAAAGAATTCCAAAGCAGATAATGTAGAAGAAATATATGTTGACCCTTGGTTAAACCACATTTTTGAGTACTGTGCACACTTCTAGTCTCCATTTTACAAAAAGGATATGGAAGCACTGGAAAAAGCACAAAAAAGATTTACAAATATGACATCAGAATTAATAGTGTACAACTATCAGGTAAAGCATACTTCCTTTCACCAAACAATCTCGTCAAGCCAGCGAAACTTGCCCTCCAGAGAGACTGATATTGTGATTTTAATGCAGAACTACATCAAGTTCTCTTCTGCAGGCTGTACTGAAACTGTTTTTAGAACAGATAATCTAAGCTGCCCGGCAGGTAGAATTGAAATCCACGTGTGAGACTTTTAATGATTGAAGAGAGCTGGGACAGATATAATAGCAATGTAGGTATAGAAGTCCAGCAGAGTTTTTTTCACTTTAAGAATTTTTACCTCATTTTATCCTTCAGTCATGTGCACTGCTACTTGTACATGGCAATCCCTTCCAGCTAGCCTCGTTACAAACAGAAATTTGTGCACTGAAGCACATTTGCCCATTTGCAATTGCATTTTTCACGTGAGGTTTTTGGGATTCTTTGAACATTTTTCTACACAAAGGATTTTGAAAAACTTATCAGTTATATATATATATGTTGAGTTTTTAAAGCAAAGCGTATTCATGCTAGTTCAGGAAAATAATAAACATTGGGATTAAGGGCAGCTTTGGTACTAATGAACTAGGTTTTGAAGTCTTTTTACAAACACTGTAAACAATAAGCAATTCATTTGTCTGCGTGGCAATTAATAAACACCAAACACCCAATGTGTCCCTTGACCTGGATTAGGGGTTATCTGGCAAAGGCCTTCCCTCAGGATTTAAAAACCGAAGCAGTAAGTCAGGTTAGAATGCAAGAGGATGGTTAAAAGTTGTTTTAAGTTGAGCAAGGTGATGGATTGATGTGGGAATTATACTGATGTGGGAAACATGATGTTCAATACTTTGATATTATTTTTGCAAGGATAAATTATACTGATTGTACTCCGTTAGTCTGATCAGAATTGTTGCTGTGTGTATTCACCCATTGTGAAATAAAGCAGATTGACAACTTGTCATAGAGTCATAGGCCTGAATTTTACGCCTCCCAAGCGAGCAGGCTGGTGGCAGGGTGAGGGGGTGGTGGGGGATATAAAATTGAGTGGGAGGCGAGGGGGCCATTCTTTACCCCCTCCCATCCCCTTTGCCAATTTATGTGGGGTGGCAGCGGGGAGAAATGGCCTGCCCGCCCCAGACCAATCAAGGTCCTTTCGTGGCCAATTAACTGGCACTTGAGGGCCTCCGCCCCCCCTCCATGGGTATTTTACCCCTGGCTGGCAAGCGGCTGAGGCTTCAAAAAGCCTGCCTGATGAAACCAGGCTGCCTTCTTATGGGCTGGGGAGCCCTCCTGATTGGGCACCCTGTGCCCCACGGAAGGCCCCCTTGAAACCCCAACCACCCCCAATGCACAATATGCCCTCCCCTCGGCCAACCGACCCCGCTTGCCTCGCTGGGGCCCAACCGATTGTTGCTGTCGAGGCCCTAAAAGCTTACCTTTTTTCTGGGGCCATCCTTCATCTTCTTCTGATGGCTAGGTATAGTCCCAGCAGTGACCACCGGCCCCGGTGGCGCTGCTGGGACTAAGAGCTGCTGGCCTGCTGATTGGCTGGCAGCTCCATTAGGCAGGACTTCCTGCCTCAAGGAGCTGGAAGTCCCGCCCAAGACCAATTAAGGATCTGGGGAGCATAAAATTCTGGTCTGGTTCCCCAGGCCCAGCAGAGGCAAGCTCGCCACCGGCTTTTCAGCCGGTGGACAGGGCCTCCCGCCCAATGAAAAATTACAGCCATAGAGTCATTTATGGCACAGAAGGAAGCCATTTGGCCCATTGAGTCCATGTCTGCTCTCCGGGGAGCAATTCAGTAAGTTACACGCCCCCACTCGTTCCCCGTAGCCGTACAAGTTTATTTCCTTTAAGTGCCATCCAATTTCCTTTTGAAATCATTGATTCTCTCTGCTTCCACTACCCTCGTGGGCAGTGAGTTCCAGATCATTACCAATCACTGTGTAAAAAAGTTCTTCCTCACATTCCTCCTGCATTTCTTGCCCAAAACCTTCAATCTGTGTCCCCAAGTGACAATACTACTGACACATGCAGATCTCTGAGTGGAGTGGATTGTGGAATATCCCTGATACAAGCATGGATTAATATGTAATTTAGCACAATATATAGTCTTAAATTTAGTAGAAATAATAGCTTTGAAAGGGGTTATTTTACTCTTAGTTCACAGAAGCAAAAGAATACAGGGACTGAAAGGATCTATTTTATGCTGAGATTCTTTCACCACCAATGCCAGTACAAGGTTAATAGTGGGAGTTTTGAAAAGATAATGAGAAGATGCTTAGCAAAACAATACATTTCCATGAGTGCTTTCCTTTTATTAGCTTTTGTATTGCATACTTCCTGATTTCTTCTAATTTATTCTCTGGATGTGTGACACTGGCAAGTTTACATTTATTGCCCATTCATAGTTTCCCTGCGAAGGTACTAGTGGGACATTTCCTTGAAACACTACTGTCTATGTGGTGATGGTGCTCTTTTCACGGTGTTAGATCGGGAATTTCAGAATATTGACCCAGAGACAACAAGGGAACAGCGATATATGTCCAAATCAAGATTGTGTGCACCTTGGAGGGGTATTTGGAGGTGATGGTTGCAATGGACCTCTTTGGTGATCAAGATCATGAGGGAGAGAGGTGCTGTCAAAGTAAGCTTAGTCAGATGCAGCAACACATGCTGCAGATCGTACATCCATCAGTCCATTGAAGGGGGGGTGGGGGTGCCAATTAAGCAATCTGTTCTGTCGTTGATGATTCCCAGTTTCTTCGGTGTTGTTACAGCTGCACCCATTCAAACAAGTGGGCAGTAATTCCTCATCAGAGCCCTTTCCTATCCTGAGTGGTGTGAAACAGGGCTGTGTTCTCGCACCCACACTTTTTGGGATTTTCTTCTCCCTGCTGCTTTCACATGCGTTCAAATCCTCTGAAGAAGGAATTTTCCTCCACACAAGATCAGGGGGCAGGTTGTTCAACCTTGCCCGTCTAAGAGCGAAGTCCAAAGTACGGAAAGTCCTCATCAGAGAACTCCTCTTTGCTGACGATGCTGCTTTAACATCTCACACTGAAGAATGCCTGCAGAGTCTCATCGACAGGTTTGCGTCTGCCTGCAATGAATTTGGCCTAACCATCAGCCTCAAGAAAACGAACATCATGGGGCAGGATGTCAGAAATGCTCCATCCATCAATATTGGCGACCACGCTCTGGAAGTGGTTCAAGAGTTCACCTACCTAGGCTCAACTATCACCAGTAACCTGTCTCTAGATGCAGAAATCAACAAGCGCATGGGTAAGGCTTCCACTGCTATGTCCAGACTGGCCAAGAGAGTGTGGGAAAATGGCGCACTGACACGGAACACAAAAGTCCGAGTGTATCAGGCCTGTGTCCTCAGTACCTTGCTCTACGGCAGCGAGGCCTGGACAACGTATGCCAGCCAAGAGCGACGTCTCAATTCATTCCATCTTCGCTGCCTTCGGAGAATACTTGGCATCAGGTGGCAGGACTATATCTCCAACACAGAAGTCCTTGAAGCGGCCAACACCCCCAGCTTATACACACTACTGAGTCAGCGGCGCTTGAGATGGCTTGGCCATGTGAGCCGCATGGAAGATGGCAGGATCCCCAAAGACACATTGTACAGCGAGCTCGCCACTGGTATCAGACCTACCGGCCGTCCATGTCTCCGTTATAAAGACGTCTGCAAACGCGACATGAAATCGTGTGACATTGATCACAAGTCGTGGGAGTCAGTTGCCAGCATTCGCCAGAGCTGGCGGGCAGCCATAAAGACAGGGCTAAATTGTGGCGAGTCGAAGAGACTTAGTAGTTGGCAGGAAAAAAGACAGAGGCGCAAGGGGAGAGCCAACTGTGCAACAGCCCCAACAAACAAATTTCTCTGCAGCACCTGTGGAAGAGCCTGTCACTCCAGAATTGGCCTTTATAGCCACTCCAGGCGCTGCTTCACAAACCACTGACCACCTCCAGGCGCGTACCCATTGTCTCTCGAGATAAGGAGGCCCAAAAGAAGAAGTTTCCCTGCGAAGGTACTAGTGGGACATTTCCTTGAAACACTACTGTCTATGTGGTGATGGTGCTCTTTTCACGGTGTTAGATCGGGAATTTCAGAATATTGACCCAGAGACAACAAGGGAACAGCGATATATGTCCAAATCAAGATTGTGTGCACCTTGGAGGGGTATTTGGAGGTGATGGTTGCAATGGACCTCTTTGGTGATCAAGATCATGAGGGAGAGAGGTGCTGTCAAAGTAAGCTTAGTCAGATGCAGCAACACATGCTGCAGATCGTACATCCATCAGTCCATTGAAGGGGGGGTGGGGGTGCCAATTAAGCAATCTGTTCTGTCGTTGATGATTCCCAGTTTCTTCGGTGTTGTTACAGCTGCACCCATTCAAACAAGTGGGCAGTAATTCATTACACTCCTGACCTGAGTTTTGTAGATGGTGGTGAGACTTTGATGGATTAGGAGCCACAGAGTCATAGGGCTGAATTTTATCAGGCGGCGGTGGCTGTTCATGAGGGCACAGGAGTGGGAAACAAAATTTCTGAGGGGGTGGCCCTTGCTGCTGGTGGCCCCTCTGTGGATCACAGAGTGCCCGATGAGGCAGGCCATCCCCAAAAAGAGCACACAAAGAGACCACCAGGGGTTACCAGGTGGTCTCCCCATGTAGTAGAGGGCCCGCTGCCAACACGGCAGGAAGAGTCCCTTAAGTGGCTCTTAATTTGCCACTGAAGGGCCTCAATTGGCCTCTGGACAGGAAGGTTGTCCTCCGCCTTCCCCGCCGGATGAAATTCCATGGCGTCAGGAAGGCAAAGGGCACTCCAACCCCGTGCCTTTCCTTGCCATTTTACGCCCCTCCCCATGGTTGCATGTTGTTGTTGTAGTTGGTGTAGCGTAGCTAGGGCATTGTACATAAAGTCTAGGAGTCTATAGTAGGTCAACTAATAACTCTTTATTATATATACACAATTACTATTTGCACTATCCTTAAGCCTCTTTAGCTAGCATCCTTCGTGCTGCTACCTCTTCTTCCCCAAACCTATTACCATGTGACTATTACATCATCACCTTTACAGTGGGAGGGGTTGCTCTCACTGTTTCCAACATTAATCCTACATGTCCTTGTACTACATCTCCCCCCAAGTCTTTATCCAACATTTTCTCAAACATATATACATGCTTGACTTATCTACTACCCTTTCTCCCCACAAGTCCCTGACTTCACAGATTTAGTCTGTTCAGAGAATTCACGACTCCCTCTGACCCTGGTTGTAGTCTGACTGGGATGATCAGTAGTCTTCCTTGTAAGTCTGCATCGTTAACTTGGTTGATCTTCACTAAAGATTGTAGTATTCTGTTTTGTTTGGGTTTTTTCATCATCATCTTGGTCTTGCAAATGAAGCTGTTGCTTCTTGGGAATAGGGATAATGTTTCTCCTATTTTGACGTATGCTTCCTTCAGTTGTGTGAACCACATACGATCTCTGGTAGTTTTCATCTCTGTGGATTACAGTACCTTCCCTTTCTAGGTCATGTATCCATATTCTTTGGCTGTTATCCAGTCCCGTAAGTCTCTGACATAAAATCTTTTGTTGTAATTTTGAGTTTGTTGCCTTCAATATGAGTTTTTCCAGTCTCTTACTCTCTCATAGTCCCGGACTTTCAATCCTGGAAGCAGTTTCTTTGGCAGCACAGGAAGCTGTGTTCTTTTCTTCCAGACCATCAGTAACTCTGCAGGTGATAGTCCACAGATCAACAGTGTAGATGGGTAAATTAGAAGGGAAGTTGGAAGATTTTTATTCTTCAGAAATGAATTTATGGTTCTTCCACCTCTTTATGCTTCAGCATTTGACTGTGGATACATCCCCTCGTCTGACCTTACGACTGAAGGAAGATCATTGATGAAGCAGCTGAAGGTGGTTGGGTCTAGGATACTACCCTGAGGAACTCCTGCAGTGATGTCCTGGAACTGAGATGATTGACCTCCAACAACCACAACCATCTTCCTTTGCGCTAGGTATGACTCCAACGAGCGGAGAGATTACCCCCGATTCCCATTGACTTCAGTTTTGCTAGGCCTCCTTGATGCCATACTCGGTCAAATGCTGCCTTGATGTCAAGGGCAGTCACTCTCACCTCACCTTTTGAATTAAGCTCTTTTGTCCATGTTTGAACTAAGGCTGTAATGACGTCTGGAACTGAGTGGCCCTGTCAGAATCTAAACTGATATATTGTTTGACAATATTTCGTCAGGGATACTGTGTGTCGCAAAGATGTCTTGTCGGACTCTGATAACTGTTTTGGTTGTAGTTGAATATAACCTTCTCACTTCTGTCCACCTTGAGAAGTAATCAATGACAATTATGTAGGACTTTCCATTAACATGAATAAATCCAGACCTGGACGTTGCCAAGGTCTGGTTGGAAACTGAATAGTTAGCAGGGGTTCACACTATTCTTGTCTTTGTATTGCACATGTCTGGCAGTTCTGGATCAGATTTTTTATGTTTTTGGATATTCCTGGCTACCACATTGATGATTGTGCTCTTGCTCTGCACTTCGTTATTCCCATATGGCCTTGATGTAGACATTCTAAGATATCTGATCTCAGTGAACTAGGAATGACCAGTCTGTCATTATAAACTAGCAAGTTGTCAATAATTGTGAAGTACTCATAGAGCATTTTCATGGTTTTCCCAGAAGGACATTCTTATAGCCATCCTTGTGTGCAACACTGCCTTATGCAAATACATTATTCATCGCTTTTTTGAGCTTGACAAACTTCTTTAATTGCTGCATGCTTGCTGACCAATTTTGTGCAGTATACTGTGAATAGGAATCCTTTTCCTGCACCAAATTCACATCTTGTGTTGGATGGTCTACTGTCGCTCTTGATAGCGCATCAGCAGATGTTTGCATCTTTCCCTGGACATATACTGTCTCATATGTATACCTCATCAATCTTAAATGAAATCTTTGCATTCTTGGAGGTATTTTTGCCATCTCCTTTTCATCCAACCAAGATACCAAAGGTGCCTGGTCTGTCTAAATGATGACTCTCAATTCGACAATATAATCAGAAAATTTCTCACATGTTGATTTGTTGGCAAGTGCTTCTTTTTCAATTACCGCATACCTTGTCTCTGTGTCGGACAAAGTTCTAGATGTGTAGTATATTGGCCTACAAGAACAATCAGGTTGCTCCTGGAAAAGAACTGCCCCTAACCCAGTTGAGAAGGTGTCTGCTGCTATTATCATTGGTAGTGTAGGGTTATAGTGTGCCAAGATGTCCAGTGATATGAGCATATCTTTAATCTTCTGGAATGCTTGTTCTTGGTGTGAACTCCAACACCACGCTTGCTCTTTTCTGAGGAGCTGTCTTAGTGGTTCTGTCACCTGCGCTAAATGAGGTAAAAACTTTGCTAATTGATTCATCATCCCCATGAATCTTTGGAGTTGCTGAACGGAAGTAGGAGTAGGGAATTCTGTAATGGCCCGTGTCTTCTATGGATCTGTCATTAAACCTTTACTGCTTACTATGTGTCCCAGAAGCAAATTGAAGTCTTGGTAAATTCAGACTTCTCGTTCAGAGTTAGCCCTGCGTGTTGAAGTAATTGTAGAACTGCTTGGACTCTTTGGGCATATTCTTCTACTGTCCACCCATGTATCAAGATGTCATCCATGTGACAAATAAATCCTTTGAGCCCCTCTAAGACATTAGACATCTTTGGAAGATCTCTAGTGCGGAAGTTATTCCAAACAGTGCTGTCTAAAAAAATGTTCTTCCTCATGCAGTGGCACAGTGGTTAGCACTGCCACCTCAAAGCTCCAGCGACCTGGGTTCAGTTCTGGGTACTGCCTGTGTGGAGTTTGCAAGTTCTCCCTGTGACCGCGTGAGTTTCCGCCGGGTGCTCCAGTTTCCTCCCACAGCCAAAGACTTGCAGGTTGATAGGTAAATTGGCCATTGTAAATTGCCCCTCGTATAGGTAGGTGGTAGGTGAATTGAAGAAAGTTGGGCATGTGGTAGGGGACATGGGATTAATGTAGGATTAGTATAAAATGGATGGTTGATGGTCAGCACAGACTCGGTGGGTGGAAGTGCCTGTTTCAGTGCTGTATCTCTCTATGACATTCCCCCTTTCATCTCTTGTCTAAAACTTTCAATCTGTTTCTCCTAGTCCTTGTACAATCAGCTAATTGGAACAGGTTTTCTTTGTCTACCTTATTTAAACCTGTCAATCTTGTGCACCTTTATCAAATCTCCCCTTAAACTCCTTTGCTCTAACTTAACCTTGTAACTAAAATCCCTCATCCCTGGTACCATTCTGGTAAATCTCCTCTTCACTCTCTCAAGGACCCTCACATTCTTCCTAAAGTGTGTAGCCAGAACTGGATACAATCCCCTAGTTATGGCTGAACCAGAACTTTATAAAAGTTCAGTAAAACTTGCTTCTTTTGTATTCAATACCTCTTTTTATGAAGCCTAAGATATGCTTTGCTAACTATTCTCTCAATATGACCTGCCACCTTCAAAGATCTATGCACATGAACCCCGAGGTCCGTCTGTCCATCTAATCTCTTTGGAACTGTGCCATTAAGTCTACATTGCCTCTCCCTATCCTTTCTGCCAAAATGCATCACCTCACACTTCTCTGCATTAAATTCCATCTGCTACTTGTCTGCGCATTCTGCTAGCCTCTCTATGTCCTGTTATAGTCGATTGGCATCATGCCACACCTCCAAGTTTGGTATCATTGACAAATTTTGAAATTTTATTCTGTACTCCAATATCCAAGTCATTTATATAGATATAAAAAAGTAGTGATCCTAGCACTGCCCCTTGGGGAACGTCACTGTCTACCAACCTCCAGTCTGAAAAATCACCATTTGCCAAGACTTCTTGTTTTCTATCCTTAAGCCAATTTTTTATCCAAGCTGACGCTGACCCTCCAATTCCATTAGCCTCAATATTGTTAACCAGCCTTTTAAGTGGTACTTTGACAAACATTTTCTTGAAATCCATTGCTTTCCCTTCATCACCCTTCTCTATTGCTTCATCAAAAATATTCAATTAGATTAGTCAAACGTGATCTGCCTTTTACAAATCCATACTGGCTATACTTAATTAACTCAAACTTAATTATTATTCTAAGCTCTCTGTAGCTGGAAGGTGACCGACTCCTGGAATGCACACTCCAGGAAATCCTCATCTCCCCATCAACCCTGGAGGCACTTTCTGCATACTTGGTTATCCAGGACACATGAAGCATCTTGGAATTCCCACATGGCACAGGAATTGCAGGCAATGAGTCTCAGCAGTCCCATCATTTTGCCTAAAAGTTTATCTACTTAAGTTATATATGTGTATTTAATTTAGTATCCCCTTATTTCTTTTATTCAATTATTTATGTATGCCAGGTTTTTAGTTAATGTAATTCAGATGTTATTAACATTGGTATTCTATACTTAATTAATTTTAATTTTATCCCTTTCAATCTATTTAATTACTTATTACTTGTATATTTAATACTACCCTTGCTTTAAATTATTAAGTACCTCCTAACTCCTCTGCATCAATACCCCACTAACATCAAATTCATGTCACCACTGTTTAGCAAGCCACTCCATTTAGCAGATTCTCCCAACTCTGTCCTCATAGCTCACAGAATTAGGATGGGAGAGAGAAGCTGCACATGTGATAGTCTTGAGAATGCAGTTTGCTGCTGCATCTGTGCTGATTTAAATGAAAGGATACAAGTAATATGCATCTCCTTTCCCAATGTTCATGACCCAGGTTTCTTATTACTCTTCCTGTGTGAAGGCAATGATTTTCAGCGATCCTCCACCTGCCTTGTTCCTTTCCCTGGCATTATGTGGAGTCCTGTCCTGCAGGAGGAAAGGGTATGTGTTATTAAGTGTGTGTTGAGAAAATGTGTTGAAATGGCCCACACTAACAATGTCATGAGGGCTTACCAACTTCCCTGCTGCAGCCCATCTCCCTAGTTCAAATCGTCCCTTGATTGACATTGACAATACAAGAAATATGATTTTCTAAACATAGGAATAGGCCTCCTAAGCCTGTTCCCCATTTAATTAGATCATGGCTGATCTGTATCTTATCTCGATCTATCTGCCTTACTTCTGTAACCCTTAATACCTTTGCCTAATAAAAAATCTCTCACTCTTTTGAATTTTTTAATTGACCTAACTTCAACAGCTTTTTGGGGGGAAAATTTCCAGATTTCCACATACCTTTATGTGAGGAAGTGCTTCCTGATATTATCCCTGAATGGCCCAGTTCTAATTTTAAGCTTATGTCCATTTGTTCTGGGCTCTCCCACCAGAGGTTATAGTTTCTCTCTACCCTATCAAATCACTCTAAACACTTCAATTGGATCACTTTTTAATATTTTATATTCAATGGAATAAAATCCTAGTCTATGCAACCTTTGCCCAGCAATCATTCTCCTGAACCTGCGCTGTACCCCTCCAAGCCCGAGATATCCTTCCTGAGGTGTTGTGCCCAGAACTGAATGGTGCACTCCAGATTGGGTCTAACCAGCAAGTTTCTTTATTTTTGTCTGTGGCCAATGCCAATATTATATAGTACCTCAGCACATCCAACCAACTCAAAGTACTTCACACAATTATCTGTATTGAAATGCTGTGTTTGTTGCTGTGCAAGGAGACACAACACCCATTCTATGCCCATGAAGCAGATTTTCATGCAGGTTGGGGGGAAAACCATAGAAGTTTACAACACAGAAGGAGGCTATTTGGCCTGTTTTGCCTCTACTTAAGTATTGCAATCCAAAAGTAATACCACTGATCCATTCTCTCCACATTGTCTTGTATCTTTCTTCAAATATTTATTCACTTTTCCTTTAAGGATATAATGGTCGCTGTGTCTCAACTATTGTCTGTGGCAAGACATTCAATGCTGAAAAAAACTTCTCGATAAAGACATTTCTTTTGACTCCTCTCTTTATTTTCTTACTGATAATTTATTTAAATTGATTAGTTTTAGTTTAGTTTAGTTTAGAGATACAGCACTGAAACAGGCCCTTCGGCCCACCGAGTCTGTGCCGACCATCAACCACCCATTTATACTAATGCTACACTAATTCCATATTCCTACCACATCCCCACCTGTCCCTATATTTCCCTACCACCTACCTATACTAGGGGCAATTTATAATGGCCAATTTACCTATCAACCTGCAAGTCTTTTGGTTTGTGGGAGGAAACCGGAGCACCCGGAGGAAACCCACGCAGACACAGGGAGAACTTGCAAACTCCACACAGGCAGTACCCAGAATTGAACCCGGGTCGCTGGAGCTGTGAGGCTGCGGTGCTAACCGTTGCACCACTGTGCCGCCCACTGATTACCCTTCGTCATTCTATTGAAATTTTTTCTCATTTAAAAAGCCTCCATTACATCTCCTCATATCCTTCTCCACTCCAGTCAAAACATTATATGTTCCTCCATTCTCTCCTCAAAATCATAGATTCTCATCCTCGGTATTGATCTGAATGTTGACCAGAACATCAGGCGAATTCCTGTTCTCTGAATAATAGCACAGGATCTTTAAGGTCCACCTAAACAAGTACACAGGCCATTGGTTTCATGGCGGGGTCATTTTCTGAGCTTGCACTGGCAGCAACAAAACTTATTTTCAATAGTCAGGAAATTGTGGCCAGAACACACACGATTTTCTGATCTATACTGCCGATTGGCAAAGATCCGCATATACAAATTATTTCCGCTACCTCTTCTACTTGTTCCCAAAACTTAAAGTACGCTGTGTAGCTTGTGTAACATGTGTCATCAAACTTGGCCAGTTAGTACAGCAACAATTCTGAATATTTATCGGCAGTAAGAGAATAGGTCTTTGAGGGCTCTGGATATGCTGCATTCACAGGACTGCAAGAGTATATGAATCATGTTGTTTGTTAGGTTTCGAATTCATTTTCAAAAGGTAATTTTATAAATGCGTTTGATAAACGTGAGATTATATCAGCACTGATGGATTTAATTAGTGTAAAGGTCTTTTCTAAACTGTGGGTTGTAATTCTACTATGAATACTTATTCTGATAGCATGCTGGCACAGAAGATGCTTGTTTGACTGTGTCCTGTTATTTGCCAAGTATTTTATTTGATAGAAAACTGCAGTGATAGAAAATTGCAGGAGTACAATCATAAATCAAGCCTGTGTCCTCAGTACCTTCTCTATGGCAGCGAGGCCTGGACGACGTATGTCAGCCAAGAGCGACGTCTCAATTCATTCCATCTTCGCTGCCTCTGGAGAATACTTGGTATCAGGTTGCAGGACCGTATCTCCAACAGAGAAGTCCTCGAGGCGGCCAACATCCCCAGCTTATACACACTACTGAGTCAGCGGCGCTTGAGATGGCTTGGCCATGTGAGCCGCATGGAAGATGGCAGGATCCCCAAAGACACATTGTACAGTGAGCTCACCACTGGTATCAGACCCACCGGCCGTCCATGTCTCCGCTTTAAAGACGTCTGCAAATGCGACATGAAGTCCTGTGACATTGATCACAAGTCGTGGGAGTCAGTTGCCAGCGTTCGACAGAGCTGGCGGGCAGCCATAAAGGTGGGGCTAAAGTGTGGCGAGTCGAAGAGACTTAGCAGTTGGCAGGAAAAAAGACAGAGGCGCAAGGGGAGAGCCAACTGTGTAACAGCCCCGACAAACAAATTTTTCTGCAGCACCTGTGGAAGAGCCTGTCACTCTAGAATTGACCTTTATAGCCACTCCAGGCGTTGCTCCACACACCACTGACCACCTCCAGGCGCTTACCCATTGTCTCTCGAGACAAGGAGGCCAAAGAACAATCATAAAAATATGATTTAAAAATGAGTTGAATTGATTAAGTTGATCCCTGAATCTTTTCATTGTAAAATCCATTTGTTACAGTTTGGACAGTATTTTAATCTTTTAATATTGGGAATGAACTGTGAATTCATGATAGAAGTGGACACATCCATATATGGTATTAACTCAGCATCTGCTGGTATAAGAGATGCTTGACCTGTTTTACCCTGTAACTTAAAAAAACCTAATTGTGCCAATTCCATGAATTGATTATGTCTACTCATCTATGTAATAAAAAGGATCAAAATCCTCCTTCTGTTACAGACACTGAAAGCAAACACTCACAGCTGGAAATGATCAATCCCAAGGAATGTATTGCTGGAGTTTTTGATTGTTGGGAAACTGGGAAATAATAGTTAAGGTTTAGCAGGATGTCACCTTCGTATCTTTCGCAAACTCTATCTGTGTCTAATTTTTTTAACATAATACTCATTAATATCAGAGAACACTAAGGCAGTAGTCAAAACAGGTGAAGATGGCAGAGCACTTCACTCACCTGTGGTCTCGCAGGAGCTCAAAATATTTAGGGGATCAGGCCAGCATTAACATGCTGCTGGCATCAGCAGGGGCCCTTCTGTAGCTTGCTGGCTCCAGGAGGGCAGGAAATTGTCTGACTTCCATGCTAAGTTGGCCAGCAGATCAGGTCGGTTGGATGGGTTTTGAAGGAAATGATCCAGGGAAGCCTCGAAGGGGTCAGCACTAGACTGGAGTTTTTTGTGGGGACCCAGTTAGAGCAATCCTGCTGTTGGGTCTTCCACGGGAAAAAATGTAAATATCCTCAGCTCTTTTGTGAGCAACCACGTGGTTATGCCACTCAGTGCCTGGTGCGCAAAGTGTATATGGCAGAAGCTCCACCCATTTGTATCTGAAAATTGCAGTCAGGGTCCGACAACCAGCTGAAGATCCTGATTTGCATACTTAAGCAGTGTGCTGCTTGTTTTAGGTGAGCTGGTTGCCCATTTCCAGATAAGTCTGAAACGTACATCAGTCAGGTGTTGGGCATCAATGGGGTAGCTGAGTTGTTCCCTCCCCTGATTTTCAATTCGTGGCTGCCCATTTTTCAGTGTGAAATGGATGTCTGGCAGTTAAAAAATCAGAGTTATGATACTTTCACTAGCTGGGAGCTCACACTGCAGAATAGGGGACAGAAGCCAGTTTGCTTGATTTGCACTACAACCAATTTTCCTTCAATCACGGCAGATTAGTTGCAATGACCTCTGTTCCCTACCCTCCAATCTGCATTCCTATTAAAGAAGGCTCTATGACGGGAATCAAATATCACAATTTTGGACCTTATCTGCAACAGTGAAATTTGTTGCTGATCATTTGTTCTTTATAATTTGATACAGAGGCAGAGCAATCCTGAATTCTACATTAAGTTGGCATTTTACATCAACAGCATGAATTACACTGTCATACCGCCTTCTTGCATTAATATTATAAACTCTGCAGGCTGCACATCATATATAGTGAGAAACATCATAGAGTGATTTCAAGTCAAATCTCATTTTTGGGGTCGCAGCATAGTTGTAAACTTCTCAAAGACTGTTCTCATCCTTTAAACAACTTAGTCAGGTGACTGACTGGCAATCACTCCTGTGTCATGCACGGAAGGAGCCGTGATTAAATTAACAATGAAATGGAAGAATTATGAATTATTAAAAATTCAACTGCCAAACAAATTCGCAAGAACATGGACACTTAAACACAGTAAAAATGGAATCGCTGCCATGTGACCCCTCCTGTACTGGAAATCCACAAACTTGGCTGCAAGCAGGAGGCTCGTTAACCTCGTCTAAAAGAGCTCTGGGGAGAACCCCTTTGAAATTGAAAGGGGCTATTGCATATTAATGATTGATCAACATGAATGGATTAACAGAGGATGCTGGAGACAGTCTGGCTCATAGCCAAACCAAGATGAATAAGGTGTGAAGCAGCAACATCACAACAGAATGATTCCCATTCAAACATCATACAATGGGAATGGTTATCATATCTTCTCCCATTGTGTGAGAGAGGGCCATGTGTCTCCTAACAGAAGCCAATTTGAGATTTTTACCTTTAAAAGGTAGCTCTCTGGAGAGAGAGAGGGGCGATCAAGCCAACATCACAGAAAGCCTGTGAGAGGGATCCAGGAAGAGAAGAACCCTGCTGACCAAGAATAGCCACCGCAGCAGATGCATCACAAACTGACTTTGAGACTAACTATCTATGAAGGTAACAAACTACACACCACCAGCTTTGGCCTGTATTACACCTGCTGGAGCTCTACAGTCTGCCTGCTTCAATGGGTGCTTGGAGCTCAGGGTCATTGCCCGAAAGGTGGACTGATACACCGCACCAAACAACATGAAAAAAGGAAAGAAGGTACCAGCCCTTCGCTTTGCAAGCTGGAACGTCAGAACTATGTGTCCTGGCCTGTCGGAAGACCTTACACAAATCAACGATTCTCGGAAGACCGCCATCATTAACAACGAGCTCAGTAGTCTCAATGTGGACATTGCAGCACTTCAGGAGACTCGCCTCCCCGCGAGTGGCTCTCTAGCAGAGCAAGACTACACCTTCTTCTGGCAGGGCAGGGATCCTGAAGAACCAAGACAGCATGGAGTGGGCTTCGCCATCAGAAACTCCTTGCTCAGCATGATAGAGCCTCCCTCAAATGGCTCGGAACGCATACTGTCCATCCGACTGCTCACCACCTCTGGTCCAGTACACCTACTCAGCATCTATGCTCCAACACTCTGTTCCGCACCTGAAGCTAAAGACCAGTTCTATGAACAACTCCATAACATCATTAGCAGCATCCCCAACACCGAACACCTATTCCTGCTGGGGGACTTTAATGCCAGGGTTGGGGCTGACCATGACTCATGGCCCTCCTGCCTTGGGCGCTATGGCGTTGGAAGGATGAATGAGAACGGGCAGAGACTGCTTGAGTTATGTACCTATCATAACCTCTGCATCACCAACTCGTTCTTTCACACTAAACCCTGTCACCAGGTTTCATGGAGGCACCCAAGATCACGTCGTTGGCACCAGCTAGACCTCATTGTCACAAGGCGAGCCGCCTTAAACAGTGTTCAAATCACACGCAGCTTCCACAGTGCGGACTGCGACACCGACCACTCCCTGGTGTGCAGCAAGGTTAGACTCAGACCAAAGAAGTTGCATCATTCCAAGCAGAAGGGCCACCCGCGCATCAACACGAGCAGAATTTCTCACCCACAGCTGTTACAAAAATTTCTAAATTCACTTGTAACAGCCCTTCAAAACACTCCCACAGGGGATGCTGAGACCAAGTGGGCCCACATCAGAGACGCCATCTATGAGTCAGCTTTGACCACCTACGGCAAAAGTGCGAAGAGAAATGCAGACTGGTTTCAATCTCATAATGAAGAGCTGGAACCTGTCATAGCCGCTAAGCGCATTGCACTTTTGAACTACAAGAAAGCCCCCAGCGATTTAACATCCGCAGCACTTAAAGCAGCCAGAAGTACTGCACAAAGAACAGCTAGGCGTTGCGCAAACGACTACTGGCAACACCTATGCAGTCATATTCAGCTGGCCTCAGACACCGGAAACATCAGAGGAATGTATGATGGCATGAAGAGAGCTCTTGGGCCAACCATCAAGAAGATCACCCCCCTCAAATCTTAATCGGGGGACATAATCACTGACCAACGCAAACAGATGGACCGCTGGGTTGAGCACTACCTAGAACTGTACTCCAGGGAGAATGCTGTCACTGAGACTGCCCTCAATGCAGCCCAGCCTCTACCAGTCATGGATGAGCTGGACATACAGCCAACCAAATCGGAACTCAGTGATGCCATTGATTCCCTAGCCAGCGGAAAAGCCCCTGGGAAGGACAGCATTACCCCTGAAATAATCAAGAGTGCCAAGCCTGCTATACTCTCAGCACTACATGAACTGCTATGCCTGTGCTGGGACGAGGGAGCAGTACCCCAGGACATGCGCGATGCCAACATCATCACCCTCTATAAAAACAAAGGTGACCGCGGTGACTGCAACAACTACCGTGGAATCTCCCTGCTCAGCATAGTGGGGAAAGTCTTTGCTCGAGTCGCTCTGAACAGGCTCCAGAAGCTGGCCGAGCGCGTCTACCCTGAGGCACAGTGTGGCTTTCGTGCAGAGAGATCGACTATTGACATGCTGTTCTCCCTTCGTCAGATACAGGAGAAATGCCGTGAACAACAGATGCCCCTCTACATTGCTTTCATTGATCTCACCAAAGCCTTTGACCTCGTCAGCAGACGTGGTCTCTTCAGACTACTAGAAAAGATCGGATGTCCACCAAAGCTACTAAGTATCATCACCTCATTCCATGACAATATGAAAGGCACAATTCAACATGGTGGCTCCTCATCAGAGCCCTTTCCTATCCTGAGTGGTGTGAAACAGGGCTGTGTTCTCGCACCCACACTTTTTGGGATTTTCTTCTCCCTGCTGCTTTCACATGCGTTCAAATCCTCTGAAGAAGGAATTTTCCTCCACACAAGATCAGGGGGCAGGTTGTTCAACCTTGCCCGTCTAAGAGCGAAGTCCAAAGTACGGAAAGTCCTCATCAGAGAACTCCTCTTTGCTGACGATGCTGCTTTAACATCTCACACTGAAGAATGCCTGCAGAGTCTCATCGACAGGTTTGCGTCTGCCTGCAATGAATTTGGCCTAACCATCAGCCTCAAGAAAACGAACATCATGGGGCAGGATGTCAGAAATGCTCCATCCATCAATATTGGCGACCACGCTCTGGAAGTGGTTCAAGAGTTCACCTACCTAGGCTCAACTATCACCAGTAACCTGTCTCTAGATGCAGAAATCAACAAGCGCATGGGTAAGGCTTCCACTGCTATGTTCAGACTGGCCAAGAGAGTGTGGGAAAATGGCGCACTGACACGGAACACAAAAGTCCGAGTGTATCAGGCCTGTGTCCTCAGTACCTTGCTCTACGGCAGCGAGGCCTGGACAACGTATGCCAGCCAAGAGCGACGTCTCAATTCATTCCATCTTCGCTGCCTTCGGAGAATACTTGGCATCAGGTGGCAGGACTATATCTCCAACACAGAAGTCCTTGAAGCGGCCAACATCCCCAGCTTATACACACTACTGAGTCAGCGGCGCTTGAGATGGCTTGGCCATGTGAGCCGCATGGAAGATGGCAGGATCCCCAAAGACACATTGTACAGCGAGCTCGCCACTGGTATCAGACCCACCGGCCGTCCATGTCTCCGTTATAAAGACGTCTGCAAACGCGACATGAAATCGTGTGACATTGATCACAAGTCGTGGGAGTCAGTTGCCAGCATTCGCCAGAGCTGGCGGGCAGCCATAAAGACAGGGCTAAATTGTGGCGAGTCGAAGAGACTTAATAGTTGGCAGGAAAAAAGACAGAGGCGCAAGGGGAGAGCCAACTGTGCAACAGCCCCAACAAACAAATTTCTCTGCAGCACCTGTGGAAGAGCCTGTCACTCCAGAATTGGCCTTTATAGCCACTCCAGGCGCTGCTTCACAAACCACTGACCACCTCCAGGCGCGTATCCATTGTCTCTCGAGATAAGGAGGCCCAAAAGAAAAAAGAAAAGAAAAAAAGGAGCTCTACAATACCTTTGCAAGTTCAAGACTGCGAATAATCAGGCTTGCAACATCAAAAAAAAACTCCTTCCTCCCAAGAAGACTCGATAATCGTCTGTAAACCATGAACACTTACTTCACTTGAGACTTTAGACGACCTCTTACCCTTTTCTCTCTATCTATCTATTCTTATGTATGTATGGGCGAATGTTTGGGTGAGTGAAGTTGTGATGATGTGGGGATTTGTTAAAAAATAGTTTTTTTTTTAAACCTGTCATTTGTCTGTTTATTTGGCGCAGTGGTTAGCACCGCAGCCTCACAGCTCCAGCGACCCGGGTTCAATTCTGGGTACTGCCTGTGTGGAGTTTGCAAGTTCTCCCTGTGTCTGCGTGGGTTTCCTCCGGGTGCTCCGGTTTCCTCCCACATGCTAAAGACTTGCAGGTTGATAGGTAAATTGGCCATTATAAATTGCCCCTAGTATAGGTAGGTGGTAGGGAAATATAGGGACAGGTGGGGATGTGGTAGGAATATGGAATTGGTGTAGGATTAGTATAAATGGGTGGTTGATGGTCGGCACAGACTCGGTGGGCCGAAGGGCCTGTTTCAGTGCTGTATTTCTAAAAAAAAAAAGACACTCAGAGGCTTAAAGCATCATTTTTACAAAACACAATTGCTGTCGTTTGGGAGGTGAACAGTAGGAACTACCTACATCTCTTACCATCTGTCCGTAACACCTGAATGTGCTTTTGCAAATATATTCCAGTTGCCAGTGACACCACAACAACACAATTCCATCACAAAGCATTTGAACTGAAGTTTTTTAGCTTATGAAGAACATCAAAATACTTATTCATATTTATTTTTATCTGTTGAAAGCTCACTAAGTTCAATTAGTAGCATTCTCACCTTTAGACCAGAAAATGATAGGCACTGTAGTGTATAGAGAATTGCATTGTGCATTTTGTCCACTTAAGGCTACCATACACACATAAGCCAGCAGAGAAACCTTTGCTTTCAGGTATGAAGCTTTAGAAGGTGTTTGTCTACTTTCTGCAGACAACATTTTAAATTGGAGCTTTAGGGAACACATTGAGACTGTGTTAGACACAGGCACACTGATCTCAGCAAAACAACCATCCAATCAAAAAAATAATAATCTCAAATCATTATAGAGAAGTTTTTCTTTGAAAAAAATGTAATCCTGGATCCTTGATCATGCACTATCACTATTGCTGATCAATATGGTGTTGTCTATGCCCCATCTATCTCCTTTTGATGTGCATTCGGAGCCATCCTCTATATCCCCACATTGGCAAAAGTAGCTGCAACGTTTGAAGGCACAATGGCAGGTTTTGCAACCACAGATGGCAAAAGAAAAAAGGCCTTACTTCTCCACTAAGGAGGTGAAAAACTGGAAGATACCTTTGAGACACTTGTGCCTGAGCAAAATGCCTACAACTCAGCAAAAACCAACAACCAACTTCACATCCAATAAAAATACCATATATGAAACAATTGTCTTCTGATGCACTAAGCAAGCAGAAAACGACTCAATTGACCAATATTACATGCGATTGAGGCAACCCGCAACCAAGTGTGACTTCAGTGATTTTGAACATTCGAATGGGAAATCAAAACACAAATAATTGAAGGTTGTCTCTCATGTCAACTCAAAAAGCATGCGAGAAAGACAGAAACCTGTCACAGCTGTTGGAGTTATCAAGATCATTATCACTGTCAGAGTCCAGGTCTACTGAAGTTGAGGCTGCCAACAGTAACTACCCCACTTCAATTTCAACTCCTGTGAATACTGTTCATCGCTCACATCCCAGGAAACCATCTACAAAGCAACAACAGCAGTCCCACAAACAAAGTTGCAACTCGTCCAAAGAATATTTCTGCTTACTCACACCGGACAAAGTATATGTGCATAAGTCATTGAAGGTGGCAGGACAGGTTGAGAGTGTGATTTAAAAAGCATACTGTATCATGGGGCTTTATGATTAGGAGCACAGAGTACAAGAGCAAGGACGTTTTATTGAACATGTATAAGGCACTAGTTTGGCCTCATCTGCAGTATTGTGTCCAGTTCTGGGCGCTGCACTTGAGGAAGGACATGAAGGAATTGGACAGAGTGCAGAAAAGATTCATGAGAATGGTTTCAAGGATGAGGAACTTCAGTTATGAAGATAAAATGGAGAAGTTAGGACTGTTTTCCTCAGAGAAAAGAAGGCTGAGAGGAGATTAGATAGCGGTTTTCAAAATCATGAGGGGTCTGGACAGAGTAGATAGGGAGTTTCCACTCATGAAAGTGTAAGACCCTCTACCTGGTCTAATTGGTTTTACTCTGGCTATCAATGGCACACTACAACTTGGATATTTTTCCACGAGATGTGGTACACCTTTATTATACCACTAAGCAATAGTACATACGATAATACCAATTGCTTAGCAGTCTAGCGAGCTGGACTCTGTTTCAGTGGTCAATCCGCCGATGGATCCTCCATGCACGACTTCCGGATGGCCGACCACACCACCCTAACCACTGCAGCAGCAAAGTTCCTGTGAGCTCTTTCTTAATACCTTTTTTCTGCTATGGCCCTGTTCCATATAAGGTAAAACCTGTTTCTAACTCCTTCAATTGGTCTGCAATTACCTCACAGTTCTTTTGGAAAAACAAGGTATATGGCTACAGACTAGGCCTCAGGTGGAAGTTTCAAGGCCCACTTCTTCAGATAAGAAAGACAGTTTCTCTGCTTTGTTATCTTTAGCACCGTTATCAATCTTCAGACTGGTATGGACAGACATTTTTTTAAAGCTCTTAATGAGTAACGCCTGGATCTCTACCCGCATGCACTTTTGCAGTTTAATTAGTTTTGCAGCCCCTGCTAATTCTGACAAGGCACTGTCATGATCAGAATTGACCAGCTTGCCTTGCGTTTTCAAGCCCACAATACAGTTCTTCGGTGTGGGTAATCCAATGCTCCATGTGTTGCCACCATGAGACGGACTCCACACACGTAGGACTCCACCACAACCAGTCTACATTCATTAATACAAAAGCAATAAAAGAACAGTTACATGGTTAGAAAGTGATTGTACATTAAAAGGTAAAGTAAAAATTGGCTGACAAAAGGATCAAGGACGAGAGGGCACAAATTTAAAGTAATTAGTAAATGAAGTAAAAGCGACATGAGGAAAAGCTTTTTCATGCAGAGAGTGGTTAAGGTCTGGAATGCACTGCTTAAGATTGTGGTGGAGGCAGGTTCAACTGAAGCAGTCAAAGGGGAATTAGACTGTTATCCAAAAAGGAAGAATGTGCAGGGTTACGGGGAAAAGGTGAGGAGTGGCACGAGGTGAGTTGTACATTTGGAGAGCCGGGGCAGATATGATGGGCCGAATGGCCTCCTTGTGCACCATAACAATTCTGTGATTCTGAGACAAAATCACTCACTCAATACAAACTCTTCAGAATGTTCAAAATGAGCTCACCATTACAACCACATCTGATCTTGTGTTACGCAGCAACTGTATTGTAATTCCAGACTCATTGTGGGAAAGTGTTATCGATATAGCACATGAAGGTCAGCAGGGATTTGTCAAAGCCAAGCAACTCCTTCGGGAAAAAGTACAGTTCCCAGGAATTGATCGCATGGTAGAGCACAAAATCAATCAATGTTTACCATGGCAAGCAAGCACAATGTAAAATCCTCGTGATCCGCTCAAGATGTCTGAACTACGTTCAGGACATGGATTGAAGTTAGCATTAATTTCAGATATTCGCCCACTGGTGAACACCTGCTTGTTGTCACTGATAACTACAGCAGATTCCCAAAAGTGGAATTAGTTATGTCAACTTCAACGAAAGCAGTCATCCCAAAGCTTGGCCAGATCTTCACTTCGTTTGGAATCCCTCAAATGGTGAGAGGTAACAATGGACCCCCATTCAACAGCAATGAGTTCAGCAAACTTGCAAACTACCTAGGTTTCACTCATCGAAAATTCACACCCCGTTGGCTGAGTGCTAATGGAGACGTCAAAAAGGGAGGGAGATAGAAATCAGGAAAGTACAGGCCAGTTAGTTTAACATCTGTCTTAGGGAAAATGTTAGAAGCTATTATTAAAGATGTTTTAGCAGGGCATTTAGAAAAATTCAAGGTAATCAGGCAAAGTCAACATGGTTTTGAGAAAAGGAAATTATGTTTAACCAATTTATTGGAGTTCTTTGAGGGAGTCACATGTGCTATGGATAACGGGGAGCCGGTGGATGTATTGTACTTAGATTTCCAGAAGGCATTTGATAAGGTGCCTCATCAAAGGTTATTGCAGAATATAAAAGCTCTTGGTGTAGGGGGTAACATTTTGTCTTGGGTAGAAGATTGATTAGCTAACAGGAAACAGAGAGTAGGCATAAATGAGTCATTTTCTGGTTGGCAAGATGTAACGAGTTATGTGATGGGGCCTCAACATTGTATAATTTATATAAATGACTTAGATGAAGGGACTGAAGGTATGGTTGCTAAATTTGCTGATGACACAAAGATAGGTAGGAAAGTAACTTGTGAAGAGGACGTAAGGAGGCTACAAATAGATGTAGATAGGTTAAGTGAGTGGGCAAAGACCTGGCAAATGGAGTATAATGTGGGAAAGTGGGAAATTGTCCATTTTGGCAGGAAAAGTAAAAAAGAAGCATATTGTCTCAATGGTGATTCATTGCAGAGCCCTGAGATGCAGAGGGATATGGGTGTCCTAGTGCATGAATCACAAAAGGTTAGTATGCAGGTACAGCATGTAATTATGAAAGCTAATAGAACGTCATCATTTATCGCGAGGGGAATTGAATAGAGAAGTAAGGAGGTTATGCTTCAGCCATACAGGGCATTGGTGAGATCACATCTGGAGTACTGTGTTGAATACTGGTCTCCTTATTTAAGGAAGGATGTAAACGCATTGGAGGCAGTACAGAGACTGTTTACTAGATTAATGCCTGGAATGGGTGGGCTGTCTTATGAGGAAAGATTGGACAGGCTAGGATTGTATCCACTGGAATTTGGAAGAGTAAGAGGTGGCTTGATTGAAACATATAAGATCCTGAGGGGTCTTGACAGGGTGGATGTGGAAAGGATGTTTCCCCTTGTGGGAGAATCTAGAACGAGGGATCACTGTTTAAAAATAAGGGGTCGCCCATTTAAGACAGAGATGAGGAGAATGTTTTTCTCTCAGAGGATCGTGAGTCTTTGGAATTCTCTTCCTCAAAAGGTGGTTGAAGCAGTCTTTGAATATTTTTAAGGCAGAGGTAGATAGATTCTTGATAAGCAAGGGGGTGGATGGTTATCGGGGGAAGGTGGAAATGTGGAGCAATCAGTTCAGCCATGAACTTACTGAATAGTGGAGCAGGCTCAAAGGGCCAAGTGGCCTACTCCTGCTCCTAATTCGTATGTTTGTATTTGTGCATACCTTGAAAAAAGTGATGTGTACAGCTACTGCTGAGATAAAGTCATGGAAGCAGGATTTGTGTCATTTTCTTCATGCTTACAGAGCAGCTCCTCACTTGACGACTGGAAACCCTCAAGCTACACTCATCTTTGCACATCCTTTGTGCTCACGGCTTCCTGAGTTACCCCGTGGAGCTAATGATCAACATGTACATGAATGCGATCGAGAACAGAAAAATTCAATGAAAGTAATTTTTTTTATTCATTCATGGGATGTGGGTGTCACAGGCCAGCATTTATTGTCCATCCCTAATTGCCCTTGAGCAGGTGGTGGTGAGATGCCTTCTTGAACCACTGCAATGCATGTGGGGTAGGTGCACCCACAGTGCTGTTAGGAAGGGAGTTCCAGGATTTTTACCCAGCAACAGTGAAGGAATGACAATATAGTTCCAAGTCAGGATGGTGTGTGGCTTAGAGTGGAACTTGCAGGTGGTGGTGTTCCCATACATCAGCTGCCCTTGTCCTTCTAGTTGGTAGAGGTCGCAGGTTTGGAAGGTGCTATCGAAGGAGCCTTGGTGCAATGCTGCAGTGCATCTTGTAGATGGTACACACTGCTGCCACTGTGTGTCAGTGGTGGGGGGAGTGAATATTTATGTATGAGGTGCCAATCAAACGGGCTGCTTTGCCTTGGTGTCATGCTTCTTGAGTGTTGTGGAGCTGCACCCATCCAGGCAAGTGGAGAGTATTCCATCATACTCCTGACTTGTGCCTTGTAGATGGTGGACAGGCATTGGGGAGTCAGGAGGTGAGTTATTCACGGCAAGATTCCTAGCCTCTGACCTGCACTGGAAGCCACAGTATTTATATGGCTACTCCAGGTCAGCTTCTGGTCAATGGCAACTCCCAGGATGTTGATGGTGGGGGATTCAGCAATCATAATGCCATTGAATGTCAAGGGGAGATGGTTAGATTCTCTCTTGTTGGAGATGGCCATTGCCTGGCACTTGTGTGGCACGCATGTTACTTGCCACTTATCAACACAAGCCTGGATATTGTCCAGGTCTTGTTGCATTTCTACACAGACTGCTTCAGTATCTGAGGAGTCGCGAATGGTGCTGAACATTATGCAATCATCAGCGAACATCCCCACTTCTGACCTTATGATTGAAGGTGGTTCATTGATGAAGCAGCTGAAGATGTTTGGGCCTAGGATACTACCCTGAGGAACTCCTGCAGTGATGTCCTGGAGCTCATGTGATTGACCTTCAACAACCACACCCATCTTCCTTTGTGCTAGGTATGACTCCAACCAGTGGAGAGTTTTCCCCCTGATTCCCATTGACTACGGTTTTGCTCGGGCTCCTTTATGCCATACTCAATCAAATGCTGCCTTGATGTCAAGGGCAGTCACTCTCACCTCACCTCTTGAGTTCAGCTCTTTTGTCCATGTTTGAATCAAGACTACAATAAGGTCAGGAGCTGAGTGGTCCTGGCGGAACCCAAATTGAGCATCACTGAGCAGGTTATTGCTGAGCAAGTGCCATTTGATAGCACTGTCACCGACACCTTCCATCACTTTACTGATAATTGAGAGTAGACTGATGGGGCGGTAATTGGCCAGGTTAGACTTGTCCTGCTTTTTGTGTACAGGACATTCCTGAGCAATTTTCCACATTGTCGGGTAGATGCCAATGTTGTAGCTGTACTGGAACAGCTTGGCTAGGGGCACAACAAGTCCTGGAGAACAGGTCTTCAGTACTATTGCTGGAATATTGTCAGGACCCATAGCCTTTGCAGTATCCAGAGCCTTCAGTCGTTTCTTGATATCACACGGAGTTAATCGAATTGGCTGAAGTCTGGCATCTGTGATGCTGGGGACTTCAGGAGGAGGCCGAGATGGATCATCAACTCGGCACTTCTGGCTGAAGATTGTTGCAAATGCTTCAGCCTTATCTTTCGCATTGATGTGCTGGGCTGCCCCATCATTGAGGATGTGGATATTTGTGGAGCCACCTCCTCCAGTTAGTTGTTTAATTGTCCACCACCATTCACGCCTGGATGTGGCAGGACTGCAGAGCTTAGATCTGCTCCGTTGGTTATGAGATCGCTTAGCTCTGTCTAACACATGCTGCTTACGCAGTTTGGCACGCAAGTCGTCCTCTGTTGCAGCTTCACTAGGTTGACACCTCATTTTGAGGTATGCCTGGTGCTGCTCCTGGCATGCCCTCCTGCAGTCTTCATTGAACCAGGTTTGGCCTCCTGGCTTGATGGTAATGGTAGAGTGGGGGATATGCCGGGCCATGAGATTACAGATTGTGGTTGAGTACAATTCTGCTGCTACTGATGGTCCACAGCGCCTCATAGATGCCCAGTTTTGCATTGCTAGATCTGTTTGAAATCTATCCCATTTAGCACGGTGGTAGTGCCACACAACACGATGGAGGGTATCCTCAATGTGAAGGCGGGACTTCATCTCCACAAGTACTGTGCGGTGGTCACTTCTACCAATACTGTCATGGACCAATGCATCTGTGGCAGGCAGATTGGTGAGGATGAGGTCAAGTATGTTTTTCCCTTTTGTTGGTTCCCTCACCACCTGAAACATACCCAGTCTCGCAGCTATGTCCTTTAGGATTCGGCCAGCTTGGTCAGTAGTGGTGCTACTGAGCCACTCTTGGTGATGGGCATTGAAGTCCCCCACCCAGAGTACATTCTACACACTTGCTACCCTCAGTGCTTCCTCCAAGTGGCGTTCAACATCAGCTGATTCATCAGCTGAGGGAGGGCGGTAGGTGGTAATCAGCAAGAGGTTTCCTTGGCCATGTTTGACCTGATGCCATGAGACTTCCTGTGGTCCAGAGTCGAAGTTGAGGACTCCCAGGGCAACTCCCTCCCCACTGTATACCACTGTGCCGCCACCTCTGCTGGGTCTGTCCTGCTCGGGTATGGTGATAGCAGTGTCTGGGACATTGTCTGTCAGGTATGATTCTGTGAGTATGACTATGTCAGGCTGTTGCTTGACTGATCTGTGGGACAGCTCTCCCAACTTTGGCTCAAGCCCCCAGATGTTAGTAAGGAGGACTTTCCAGGTCTACTGGGCTGGATTTGCTGTTGTCGTTTCCGGTGCCTAGTTCGATGCCGGGTGGTCCGTCTGGTTTCATTCTTTATTGACTTCATAGCGATTAGATACAACTGAGTGCCTTGCTAGGCCATTTCAGAGGGCATTTAAGAGTCACCCACATTGATGTGGGTCTGGAGTCACATGTAGGCCAGACCAGTTAAGGACAGCAGATTTCCTTCCCTCAAGGACATTAGCGAACCAGATGATTTTTTTTTCCAACAATCGACAATGGTTTCATGGCCATCATTAGACTAACTTTTCTGACTAGCAGTTCTGACTCTTAATAACTCTGGCTGAATCTTACTGTTTAGTCCTAAGAACATCACAAACACAATTCTGATTCCCGGATATAAGTACATGAAATACCGAAAGAAAGACTTGCATTTCTATCACACTTTTTCACAACCTCAGGCATCACAAAGGACTTTACAACAAATGAAATATCTTTGAGTGTTGTAATGTAGAAAATACGGCAGCCAATTGACGCACTGCAGCAGCCTGCATATCACACTTTTTCTCAACCTCAGGCATCACACAGGAATTTACAGCACTCAAAGATATTTCATTGGTTGTAATGTAGGAAATACGGCAGCCAATTTACTCACTGCAGCAGTCTACAAACAGCAAGTGATAACCAGATAATTTGTATAGTAGTGACGTTGGTACAGGGACTAATATTGGCCAAGATACCAGGGAGAACTTCCCTGTTCTGCTTCAGAATTGTATTATAAGATCTTTTACTACCACCTGCGATGGCAGACATGGCCTTGGGGGGGTTTAATGTCTCATCCAAAAGACAGAACCTCCAACATTGCAGCATTCCCTGAGTAATGTACAGGAGGGGCTGAACTTAGTCACACCGGCAGGGCTCCCGGCACCGGGCCAAAAAGTGGTGAGAAACAACAATCGATGATATTTTCATGGCACCATTCCTGAGACTAGCTTCAATAATGTTCCTTGATAGTGATAACATGCTGTCTGGCGGGCCTGCCAATACCCAAAGCATCTCAATGTGCATCATCATCAACATTCTCCTGTATGCCGCCACATCGATGTCCTCATCTGAGTCCCATGCAGCAGAACTTATCTGTGACCTTGCCCTCTGGGAGGCTGGCAGGTAAGCTATACTTTTTCCTTGGCCTGGCTGCAGCCCATTCGTGCCCGGTGACTCACCATCTGCAGATCCCACCTCTACACTAGCCTCTCAAGTTTGCCTCTGGCTCCTTCCAGGGATCAGCAGACAATATTTGCAAAATACCTTGGAGGAAAAATTCATTTGCATTGGAGCGACACTACGCAGACTACATCAATTCCCAGTGGGCAGACAGTGCTGTGGACCGCTACTTGGTTAGCTCTCGCGATTTTCCTTGTTCATCTGATTGCTGAATACCGCAAACACATTTCTCCCCTCAGTCTGCTGTTCAGAAGTGCATTTATGTTCACTTCCCAAATGGCCAGACAAATCAGAATGAGCGACTGCCCAGCTTTCCCGCTCTGGCTGGCTTCCCGCAGGTTCAGGGAGTCATCGACTGCATACATGTGGCAATCAAGGTACTCCCAGATTACCCTGGAGTGTTCATCAGCCGAAAAGGCTTCCACTTCATCAATGTTCAGCTTGTCTACAACCACATGGTGGCTATGAGTGTCATATCAGGGATGGTGCTTCTTCCTTAGTGGTCTGGGGCAGCTCTCTCTTCCTTCTTAGGTTAGTCTGGCTGGCCATGGAGCAGTTCGTAGCTAACTGAAAGCATAACATTAGAAGGGGGGAGTTGGGGTGAGGGAGCTCAGATGAGGGTTAAAGCAAGAGGCCCATCTGCAGCTTGCACTTCATGCCTGATAGCAGGATGAGGTTGGAGTTCAGAAAGGGCAGAAGGCAGTAACATACCATGATCCTGAATGCTGTCAGCGATGCCAAATGCTACGGCTCTGTTGCAGCCACCCCCATGATGCAGAGAATCATCTTTTCTGTCAGCTTCAGGGGCTGAAGGAGTGCTGCCCCTTGTATTTTGTGACACCTGCAGAGAGGAAATAGCAGAGGTACTGACCATCATTTTCCCTCTTCCTACAGGTGTGGTGCCAGATCACTGGACGTTATACCATTGTTTAAAACGAGGAAAGGATAGACTGAGTAATTACAGGCCAGTCAGCCTAACCTTGGTGGTGGACAAATTATTGGAAACAATTCTGAAGGATGTATAAATCGTCATTTCGAAAGCCACAGATAAATCAAGGACAGTCGGCATGGATTTGTTAAGGGAAGATCATGTCTGATTAACTTAAATAAATTTTTTGAGAAAGTAACAAGAGAGTTGATGAGGGTAGCACATTTCATGTAATTTACATAGATTTTAGCAAGGGTGTTGATAAGGTCCCACATGGCAGACTGGTCAGAAAAATAAGACTACCTGGATCCAAGGGAAAGTTGGCTCAATGGCAGGAAGCAAAGGGTAATTGTTGGGAAATCATGTTTAACCATTTTATTGGAGTTCTTTGAGGGAGTTACATGTGCTGTTGATAAAGGTGAACCAGTGGATGTATTGTACTTAGATTTCCAGAAGGCATTTGATAAGGTGCTACATCAAAGGTTATTGCAGAATATAAAAGCTCATGGTGTACGGGGTAACATATTGGCATGGATAGAAGATTGGTTAGCTCACAGGAAACAGAGAGTAGGCATAAATGGGTAATTTTCTCATTGGCAAGATGTAAAGAGTGGTGTGCCTCAGGGATCTGTGCTGGGGCCTCAACATTTTACAATTTATATAAATGACTTGGAAGAAGGGACCGAAGGTATGGTTGCTAAATTTGCTGATGACACAAAGATAGGTAGGAAAGTAGCTTGTGAGGAGGACATAAGGAGGCTACAAATGGATATAGATAGGTTAAGTGAGTGGGCAAAGACCTGGCAAATGGAGTACAATCTAGGAAAGTGTGAAATTGTCCACTTTGGCAGGAAGAATAAGAAAGAAGCATATTATCTAAATGGTGATTAATTGCAGAACCCTGAGATGCAGAGGGATTTGGGTGTCCTAGTGCATGAATCGCAAAAGGTTAGTATGCAGGTACAACACATAATTAGGAAAGCAAATAGAATGTTATCATTTATCGCGAGGGGAATTGAATACAACAGTAGGGAGGTTATGCTTCAGCTATACAGGGCATTGGTGAAAACACATCGGGAGTACTGTGTACAGTACTGGTCTCCTTATTTAAGGAAGGATGTAAATGTATTGGAGGTAGTACAGAGAATGTTTACTAGATTAATATCTGGAATGGGTGGGCTGTCTTATGAGGAAAGATTGGACAGGCTAGGTATGTATCTGCTGGAATTTAGAAGAAATATAGACTAAATTGTACAGTTCTAAAGAGTATACAGGGACAGAGGAACCTGGGGGTTCATGTGCACAGATCGTTAAAGGCAGGAGGACATATTAGAATCATAGAGTCATAGAGTCGTACAGCATAGAAACAGGCCTTTCGGCCCACCGCGTCCATGCCGACCATAATGCCTAGCTATACGAATCCCACCTGCCTGCATTAATTCCATATCCCTCTATGCCTTGCTCATTCAAGTACCTGTCCAGATGCCTCTCAAATGTCGCTACTGTTCCTGCCTCCACCACTGCCTCAGGCAGCTCATTCCAGATACCCACTATCCTTTGTGTGAAAAATTTATCCCTTTGATCCCCTTTAAACCTCCTCCCCCTCACCTTAAATCTATGCCCTCTAGTTTTAGTCACCCCTACCATGGGAAACCGACTCTGGCTATCTACCCTATCTATGCCTCTCATAATTTTATATACCTCTATCATGTCCCCTCTCAGCCTCCTTCGCTCCAGGGAAAACAGACCCAGCCTATCCAATCTCTCTTTATAACTCAAGCCCTCCAAACCAGGCAACATCCTTGTGAATCTTTTCTGCACCCTCTCTAGCTTAATCACATCTTTCCTGTAGGGCGGCGATCAGAACTGCACACATTACTCCAAATGCGGCCTACCCAACGTTATGTACAACTGTAACATGACATCCCAACTCTTGTACTCAATGCCTCGGCCGATGAAGGCAAGCATGCCATCCGCCTTCTTCACCTTCTTCAGACAGTGGTTAGCAAAGCACGTGGGGCATTGGACTTCATGAATCGAGGCATGGAGTACAAAAGCAGGGAAGTTAAACTGAACCTTTATAAATCCCTGGTTAGGCCACAACTAGAGTATTGCGTTCAGTTCTGGCAACCACACTTTAGGAAGGATATGAGTGTCCTTGAGAGGGTGCAGTGGAAATTTACCACAATGGTTCCAGGGATGGGGGATTTTAGTTACAAGGTTAGAACATAAGAACAAACAGACATAAGAAATAGGAGCAAGAGAAGGCTATTGAGCCCCTTGAGCCTGCTCCACCATTCAATAAGATCATGGCTGATCTGACTGTGGCCTTAACTCCACTTTCCCGCCTGCTCTCCATAACCTTTGACTCCCTTGTAGATCAAAAATCTGTCTAACTCAGCCTTGAATATATTCAATTACCCAACCTCCACTACTGTCTGGGGAAGAGAATTCCAAAGATTAAAACCCTCTGAGAGAAGAAGTTCCTCCTCATCTTCCTCTTAAAAGGGAGACTCCTTATTTTTAAAATGTGCCCCTTGATTCTAGATTCCCCCATGAGCGGAAACATCCTCTCAGCAACCACCCTGTCAAGCCCCCTCAGAATCTTATATGTTTCAATAAAATCACTTCTCATTCTACTAAACTCCAATGAGTATAGGCCCATCCTGCTCAACCATTCCTCTTAAGACAACCCTTTCATCCCAGGAATCAGCCTCATTAACCTTCTCTGAACTGCTTCCAATGCAAGTATATCGCTTCTTGAGTAAGGAGACTAAAACTGTATGCAGTAATCTAAATGAAGTCTCACCAATGCCTTGTAAAGTTGTAGGAAATCTTCCTTACTTTTATCACAGAATAACAGAATTGTTACAGCACAGAAGGAGGCCATTTGGCCCATCGTGTCTGCACAGGGTCTCCGAATGAGCAATTCACTTAGTGCCATTCCTCCACCTTCTCCTCAGAACCCTACACATTTTTCCATTTCAGATAACTATCTAATTCCCTTTTGAATGCCTCAATCGAGCCTGCCTCGACCACACTCTCTGGCAGTGCATTCCAGATCCTAATCACACGCAGTGTGAAAAGCGTTTTTCCTCATGTTGTCATTGTTTCTTTTGCCAATTGCCTTAAATCTGTGCCCTCTCATTCTTGACCCTTTCGTGAGTAGGAATGGTTTTTCCCTATCTACTCTGTCCAGAACCCTCATGATTTGATTTTAAATACCTTTAGCAAATCTCCTCTCAGCCTTCCAACTTCTGTATTCTATCTTTGTAAATGAAGTTCTTCATCCCTGGAACCATTCTCATGAATCTTTTCTGTACTCTCTCCAACACCTTCACATCTTTCCTAAAGTGCGGTGCCCAGAACTGGATGCAATACTCCATTGGAGGCTGAACCAGTGTTTTATATAAGTTTAACAAAACCTCCTTGCTCTTGTACTCCATGCTCTATTAATAAAGCTTTGGATACTGTATACTTTATTAACCGCTCTCTCAACTTGTCCTGCCTCCTTCCATGACTATGCACATATACACCAGGTCCCTCTGCTCCTGCACCCCCTTTAGAGTTGTACCCTTAATTTAATATTGTCTCTTTACGTACTTCCTACCAAGATGAATCACTTTACACTTCTTTGCATTGAACTTCACCTGCCCTTGTCTGCCCATTCCACCAACTTGTCTATCCTTTTGAAGTTCCACTCTATTTTCCTCACAGTTCACAATGCTTCCAAGTTTTATATCATCTGCAAATTTTTAATTTGTTCCCTGTACGCCAAGGTCTAGATCATTAATATATATCAGGAAGAGTAAGGGTCCCAACACTGACCCCTGAGCAACTCCAGTGCAAACCTTCTTCCAGTCTGAAAAACATCCATTAACCAATACTGTCTGTTTCGAATCACACAGCCAATTTTGTATCCATGTTGCTACTGTCACTTTTATTCCATGAGCTACAAATTTGCTCACAAGTCTGTTGTGCGATATTGTATCAAATGCCTTTTGTAAGTCCATGTACACCACATCAACAGCATTACCCTCATTAACCCTCTCTGTGGCCTCATCAAAAAACTCCAGCAAATTGGTTAAACACGATTTTCCCTTAACAAATCCGTGCTGGCTTTCCTTAATTAACCCATATTTGTCCACATATGTTTATACTCCATTCCCTTGCAATAAATGCAAACATTCCATTTTGCCTTCCTAATTACTTGCTGTACCTGCATGCTAACTTCTGGTGATTCATGTACAAGGGCACCCAGATCCCTCTGTACAGCAGCATTCTGCAGTCTCCCTCCATTTAAATAATATTCTGCTTTTCTATTTTCCTACCAAAGTGTACGACATTATATTCCATCTGGGAAATCATTGCCCACTCACTTAACCTATTTATATATCTCTTTGCAGACCCTTTGTGTCCTCCTCACAACTTGCCTTCCTATCTATCTTTGTATCATCTGCAAAATTGGGTTCCGAAGAAGAGTCACTGACCCGAAACGTTAACTCTGCTTCTCTTTCCACAGATGCTGCCAGACCTGCTGAGTGATTCCAGCATTTCTTGTTTTTGTTGGCGACAATACAGTTGGTTTGGTTGGAAAAGCTGGAGTTGTTCTTTCTTTTTTTTATTTGTTTATGGGGATGTGGGCATCGCTGGCCATTTATTGCCCATCCCTATTTGCCCATGAGAAGATGGTGCTGAGATGCCTTCTTGAATCGCTGCAGCCCACATGGGGTAGGTACACCCATAGTGCTGTTAGGAAGGGATTTCCAGGATTTTGACCCAGCGACAGTGAAGGAACGGTGATATAGTTCCAAGTCAGGATGGTGTGTGGCTTGGAGGGGAAATTGCAGGTGGTGGTGTTCCCATGCATCAGCTGTCCTTGGCCTTCTAGTTGGTAGAGGTCGCGGGTTTGGAAGGTGCTGTCTAAGGAGCCTTGGTGCGTTGCTGAAGTGCATCTTGTAGATGGTACACACTGCTGCAACTGTGCATCGGTGGTGGAGGGAGTGAATGTTTGTGGACGGGTTGCTTTGTCCTGGATGGTGTCGAGCTTCTTGAGTATTGTTGGAGCTGTACCCATCCATGCAAGTGGAGAGCATTCCATCACACTCCTGACTTGTGCCTTGTAGAAGGTGGACAGGCTTTGGGGAGTCAGGAGGTGAGTTACTCGCCACAGGATTCCTAGCCTTTGAGCTGCTCTTGTAGCCATAGTATTTATATGGCTACTCCAGTTCAGTTTCTGGTCAATGGTAACCCCCAGGATGTTGATAGAGGGGGATTCACCGATTGTAATCCGATTGAATGTCAAGGGGAGATTTTAGATTTAGATTTAGAGATACAGCACTGAAACAGGCCCTTCGGCCCACCGAGTCTGTGCCGACCATTAACCACCCATTTATACTTATCCTACACTAATCCCATATTCCTACCACATCCTCACCTGTCCCTATATTCCCCTACCAACTACCTATACTAGGGGCAATTTATAATGGCCACTTTACCTATCAACCTCTAAGTCTTTTGGCTGTGGGAGGAAACTAGAGCACCCGGAGGAAACCCACGCAGACAGTACCCAGAATTGAACCCGGGTCGCTGGAGCTGTGAGGCTGCGGTGCTAACCACTGCGCCACTGTTCCGCCCTCAATGGTTAGATTCTGTCTTGTTGGAGATGATCATTGCCTGGCACTTGTGTGACGTGAATGTTACTTGCCACTTATCAGCACAAGCCTGGATATTGTCCAGGTCTTGCTGCATTTCTACACGGACTGTTTCAGTATCTGAGGAGTCGTGAATGGTGCTGAACATTATACAATCATCAGCGAACATCTTCACTTCTGACCTTATGATTGAAGGAAGGTCATTGATGAGGCAGCTGAAGATGGTTGGGGCTTTTCTGGAGCAAAGAAGATTGAGTGGAGATTTGATAGAGGTGCACAAGATTTTGACAGGCTTAGATAATTAAGTCAAGGAAAAACTGGTCCCATTAACTGATGGTACAAGTGCTAGGGGACACAGATTGAAGGTTTTGAGCAAGAGATGTAGGGGGAACATATTCCAGTCATCAACCAGCTTCTCAATTATTTCTTTCCAATAGCTTAATTCCTATTTGCTAAACCTTGATATTGATTTTATTGTCATTGAGTCATTTATGGCCTAGGAGGAGGCCATTCAGCCCAGCAAGCCCATGCTGGCTCTCTGCAGAGTTATCCAGTTGGTCCCACCCCTGGCTCAATTGCCGTAGCCCTGCAAGTTTATTTCTTTCAAGTGCCCATCCAATTTCCTTTTGAAATCCTCGATTGTCTCTGCTTCCACCATCCTCGTGGGCAGCGAATTCCAGGTCATTACCACCCGCTGCATTCAAAAAGTCCTTCCTCACATTCCCCCTACATCTCTTGCTCAAAACCTTCAATCTGTGTCCCCTAGCACTTGTCTTTGATCTTTCAAAGAAAAGAAAGATCAAAGACAAGTGCTAGGGGACACAGATTGAAGGTTTTGAGCAAGAGATGTAGGGGGAATGTGAGGAAGGACTTTTTGAATGCAGCGGGTGGTAATGACCTGGAATTCGCTGCCCACGAGGATGGTGGAAGCAGAGACAATCGAGGATTTCAAAAGGAAATTGGATGGGCACTTGAAAGAAATAAACTTGCAGGGCTACGGCAATTGAGCCAGGGGTGGGACCAACTGGATAACTCTGCAGAGAGCCAGCATGGGCTTGCTGGGCTGAATGGCCTCCTCCTAGGCCATAAATGACTCAATGACAATAAAATCAATATCAAGGTTTAGCAAATAGGAATTAAGCTATTGGAAAGAAATAATTGAGAAGCTTGTTGATGACTGGAATATGTTTCCCAGCTCCTCTGTCTCTTCGATTTAGTTCTGCGTGTAGTGATGAACATTTCTGTCAGTAAAGTAAATGTCACAGATGTTAATGCCATTGGTACCTTAAAGGGAGCACACCTGTTATAATTGCTGTCACTTTGGCTTCAAATCTATTGCTAACTTACCATTTCAATTTATATCACAAAAGACTATTCTGCATTTCAAAGGGATACAAAGCAATTATCTAGGAAATCGCTCAAAGTAATGCACAGCTTTTAGTGGTTCAGCTAACTGAAAACAAGCTAAGTATATGCTGTCATCTCAGCCTTTTGTGCCAAAAGTTTCACAGGAAATTGACTTTAAGTTTGATTGGAAAAGGAGTGTCTGCAATATAGGTGATTCCTTATGGAAGTCCAAAGTAGCTAGGTTTGGTGGCAGCGGAGGTGGAGAGAAATGTGGGACTCAGTGCCTCTCAACCATCCAACAGGCACAAATGAGGAGTGTGATGAAATATTCTGCAAATAACTGGGTTGATACAGTAACAAGAACACTCAAGAATATAAAACAGACCAGAAGCACAGGACAGTGTAATCTGCTTGATTGGCATTCCCATTAATGCACTTGATATCCACCATCTCCATCATTGGCACACTGGCCTAGAGAATTAATCATGCATGTCTATAATGTTCCCGAGCCTACATTGGGAACATTTAAAGGGAAGACTAATTAATTCAAATTAGCGTGCTGCATTTCTTTCAGGACCAGCTCTCCATTTTCAAGAGCCCCAGTGCTTCATTCTCTATGTGCGAAATTTGAACAGCACAGCATGGGCCTCACCAGCTGGAAGGGATCCTCACCAGCATTATTTAAAGGAACCATGCAGTACTTACAGTTTAGTTGCTGGTTTCTCGTGAAACGTTTCTAGCTAACTTCTGAACGTCTTCTTCTTCTTTGGCCTCCTTGTCTCGAGAGACAATGGGTAAGCGCCTGGAGGTGGTCTGGACGTCTACTGGTGTGTTTTATCACTCTGGAAAGTTCATTTTATCCAGCGAACAGTTTTACTGCAGTCATGATGGTTTTATAGGATTGGCTTTGGGGCTGGTGGATGAAAGAATGTAGTAACAGCAGTAGGCCATTCAGCCCCTTCAGCATATTCAATAACAGCATGGCTGACTTGTCTCCTAACTACATCCACCACCTTTGTTCTATAGCCCTTTATACCTTTGGCTAGCAAAAATCTATCGATCTCAGATTGAAAATTAACAATTGACATCGACACCTTTTGCGTCAAGAAGTCTTTTCTAACTTCTCTTTGAATGGGCTGGCTCTGATTTTAAAGCTTTATATACTTTTTCTGGACTCCCCCACCAGAAGGATTAGTTTCTCTCAATCTAGTGTAACAATTTTAAAATCCAAAAACCTTAATCAAATCACCCCTTAACCTTCTATATTCCAGGGAATGCAAGCCCAGTTTATATAATCTCTCTCCTCACAATCTATCCCTTGGAACCATGGTAACTTACTGGTGAATCGGCACTGCACTCTGTCCAAGACCAATATCTCCTTTCTAAAGTACAATGACTAGAACTATACGCAGTCCTCCACATGTGGTCTAACCAGGACTTTGTAGCAAAACTTCTTTCTCTTTATATTCTAGCCCTCCAATCATAAAGGCTAACATTCCATTAGGCCTTTCTAATTTTTTTGCACCTGACAATTATGCTTTCGAGATTTATGTGCATGATCTCCTGAATGTCTTTGGACCTCCACCATGAGCACAGATAATCTTGGAGGGTTGTGAGGCTAGAGGAGGTCACAGAGATAGGAAGGGGTGAGACCATGGTCAGATTTGGAAACAAGGATGAAATTTTTAAATCGAGGTGTTGCTTAACTGGGAGCCAATGTAAGTCAGCGAGCACAGCAGTGATGAGTGAACAGGACTTGGGCCGATTAAGAACATGCGCAATAGAGTTTCAGATAACCTCAACTCTACAAAAGGTACAATATGGGAGGCCAGCGAGGAGAATGTTGGATTAGTCAAGTCTGGAGGTAATAAAGACATCAATAAGGGTTTCAGAAGCAGAAGAGCCGAAGCAGGGCAGAGTTGGGTGATGCTGTGGAAGTAGAAATAGATAGTCTTAGTGATGGCCAGATATGTGGTCAGAAGCTCATCTCAGGGTCAAATATGAAACCAAAGTTGCGAACAGTCAGTTTCAGCCTCAGTTGGTTACTTCTGGAGGAGGATGGAGTCAGTGACTAGGGAACTGAGTTTGTAGTGGAGACTGAAGACAGTGGCTTTAGTCTTCCCAATATTTAACTGGTGTAAGCTTCTGCGCATCCAGCATTGGCTGTCAGAGAAGCAGTTTGATAATTTAGAGTCAGTGGAGGAGGAGTCCTTAGAGCGGGTGGTGAAATGCTGGATATTATCTGTGTATATGCCGTATTTTCACCAAGAGGCCGCATGTAGTTAGAAATGGGAGAGGGCCAAAGATAGATCCTTGGCGACACCAGAGATAACGGTGCGGGAGGGGAAAGAGACGTCATTGTAGTTGATTCTCTGGCTACAATGAGATAGATAAAAATGGAACCAGGCGAGCGCGATCCCGCCCACCTGGATGATGGTGAAGATGTGTTGGAATAGGGTGCTGTGATCAATAGTGCCAGTGGCTGCAGACAGGAGGAGAAGGATGAGGATGGATAGTTTACCTTTACCACAGCCACGTTGGATGTCATTTATGACTTTGATAAGAGCTATTTGGTATTGTGTCAGGGACGGAAACCTGATTGGAGGGATTCAAACGTGGAATTCTGGAAAAGATGGGCACAAATTTGGAAGGTAATAACCCACTCAAGGACTTTTAAAGAAAAGAGAGATTGGAGATGGGGCGGTAGTTTGCAATGGAGGGGTCAAGGGTTGTTCTTTTGAGGAGAGGGATAATGATGACAGATTTGAAGGAGAGAGGGACAATACCTGTGGAGAAGGAACCATTAACAATATCGGCTAACATGGAAAACCAGGAAGGGAGGTTGGGTAGTCAGGAGTTTAATTTGAATAGGGTCGAGGAAGCAGGAGGTATATCTCATAGACAGAGATGAGCTCAGCACATGAGGGGAGATAGAAGAGAAATTAAAGACCAAGTGAGTTCAGGCTAGAGCAAGGGGGTGCTTTCAAGGAAGTTTGGGCCGATGTGCACGGGAATAAAGCAAAGTGGCAGAGGCAGCTGATCAGATGCTCTCAATCTTCGAGACAAATAAATTTGTGAGCTCCTTGCACTTGTTGGAGGTGAGGGTGGAGGGTGGAGGAGACAGGAGAGAGTGATTAAAAAGATGGTTTGCAGTAGAGAAAAGAAGGGGGGATTACCTTTGCATTCCAGGATGATCCTGGAATAGTGAGTAATTTGACAGATAGAAGCAGATTCAATAGTGCTTTATGTGGTCTGGTCAGACCTGGCAGTGAATGGCTAAACGAGTTGTCCGCCATATCCGTTCATGTCTGTATCACTTGGACTTAAGGGCATGGAGATGAAGGCTCTACCGGGAAATGACCAGGGTGAAAGAGAGTAATAGTTTTAGTGGGAACTATGGCATCAAAGGTAGAAGTGAGGGTATGGTTGAGCAAATCACTGGCTGCAGAAATGTCATGGTGAATGGAGGACCAAAGATTTTGAAAGTGCTGCTGTCAGTGAATTTGGGGATAGTTTTTCCAGGGTTGAGACAGAAAGTGGTAACATTGAAACGTGGAAGAGGGATGTGGATGGAGAGTGATAGGAGTAATGAGGCCACGTGAGATGGCAAGGTCAAGGGAGTGGCCGAGAATATGAGCTGGAGAGGTTACTTGGAGAGAGGAATTAAGGGAGAATAGTAAACTCAGAGGAGAGAGAGCATAATAAGTTGAGATGGAGGTTGAAATCACCAAGGATGAGAAGTTATCCGGTACAGAAGCGGAGGCAGGAAAGCAGTGAAGATATCTCGGTGAGAAAATTTTTATGATACTGAGGTGGCCAATGGAAAACAAGGATTTTAAATGAAAGGTGAGAGGGGTGAAACAAGTGAGATGCTCAAAGGAGAAAGTGCCAGAGGAGTAAGGAGAGAAACCAAAGTGTGATTTGGTGATAAGAGCCACATGACCAACACCATAAATTGTAGTGCCAGTGTACAGGATGTTGAGAGTAGTGAGGTCAGGGATAAGGTTACAAGGACGCAAGAGGGCACTGGCAAGCAAGAACTTGGTTTAAAGTGTGTCTACTTCAACGCCAGGAGCATCCGGAATAAAGTGGGTGAGCTTGCAGCATGGGTTGGTACCTGGGATCTCGATGTTGTGGCCATTTCGGAGACGTGGGTAGAGCAGGGACAGGAATGGATGTTGCAGGTTCCGGGATTTAGATGTTTCAGTAAGAACAGAGAAGATGGTAAAAGAGGGGGGTGTGTGGCATTGTTAATCAAGGAGAGTATTACGGCGGCAGAAAGGACGTTTGAGGACTCGTCTACTGATGTAGTATGGGCCGAGGTTAGAAACAGGAGAGGAGAGGTCACCCTGTTGGGAGTTTTCTATAGACCTCCAAATAGTTCCAGAGATGTAGAGGAAAGGATAGCGAAGATGATTCTCGACAGGAGCGAGAGTAACAGGGTAGTTGTGATGGGGGACTTTAACTTTCCAAATATTGACTGGAAATACTATAGTTCGAGTACTTTAGATGGGTCAGTTTTTGTCCAGTGTGTGCAGGAGGGTTTTCTGACACAGTATGTAGACAGGCCAACCAGGGGCGATGCCACATTGGATTTGGTACTGGGTAATGAACCCGGCCAGGTGTTAGATTTAGATGTAGGTGAGCACTTTGGTGATAGTGATCACAATTCGGTTAGGTTTACCTTAGCGATGGGCAGGGACAGGTATATACCGCAGGGCAAGAATTATAGCTGGGGGAAAGGAAATTATGATATGATTAGGCAAGATTTAGGATGCGTAGGATGGGGAAGGAAACTGCAGGGGATGGGCACAATCGAAATGTGGAGCTTATTCAGGGAACAGCGACTGCGTGTCCTTGATAAGTATGTACCTGTGAGGCAGGGAGGAAGTTGTCGAGCGAGGGAGCCGTGGTTTCAACTAAAGAAGTTGAAGCGCTTGTCAAGAGGAAGAAGAAGGCTTATGTTAGGATGAGACGTGAAGGCTCAGTTAGGGCGCTTGAGAGTTACAAGCTAGCCAGGAAGGATCTAAAGGGAGAGCTAAGAAGAGCGAGGAGAGGACACGAGAAGTCATTGGCGGATAGGATCAAGGAAAACCCTAAGGCTTTCTATAGGTATATCAGGAATAAAAGAATGACTAGAGTTAGATTAGGGCCAATCAAGGATAGTAGTGGGAAGTTGTGTGTGGAATCAGAGGAGATAGGGGAAGCGTTAAATGAATATTTTTCGTAAGTATTTACAGTAGAGAAAGAAAATGTTGTCGAGGAGAATACTGAGATACAGACTACTAGGCTAGATGGGATTGAGGTTCACAAGGAGGAGGTGTTAGCAATTTTGGAAAGTGTGAAAATAGATAAGTCCCCTGGGCCAGATGGGATTTATCCGAGGATTCTCTGGGAAGCCAGGGAGGAGATTGCAGAGCCTTTGACCTTGATCTTTATGTCGTCATTGTCAACAGGAATAGTGCCGGAAGACTGGAGGATAGCAAATGTTGTCCCCTTGTTCAAGAAGGGGAGCAGAGACAGCCCTGGTAATTATAGACCTGTGAGCCTTACTTCGGTTGTGGGTAAAATGTTGGAATAGGTTATAAGAGAGAGGATTTATAATCATCTTGAAAAGAATAAGTTCATTAGCGATAGTCAGCACGGTTTTGTGAAGGGTAGGTCGTGCCTCACAAACCTTATTGAGTTTTTTGAGAAGGTGACCAAACAGGTGGATGAGGGTAAAGCCGTGGATGTGGTGTATTTGGATTTCAGGAAGGCGTTTGATAAGGTTCCCCACGGTAGGCTATTGCAGAAAATACGGAAGTATGGGATTGAAGGTGATTTAGTGCTTTGGATCAGAAATTGGCTAGCTGAAAGAAGACAGAGGGTGGTGGTTAATGGCAAATGTTCATCCTGGAGTTTAGTTACTAGTGGTGTACTGCAAGGATCTATTTTGGGGCCACTGCTGTTTGTCATTTTTATAAATGACCTGGATGGGGGTGTAGAAGGGTGGGTTAGTAAATTTGCGGATGACACTAAGGTCGGTGGAGTTGTGGATAGTGCCGAAGGATGTTGTAGGTTACAGAGGGACATAGATAGGCTGCAGAGCTGGGCTGAGAGATGGCAAATGGAGTTTAATGCGGAAAAGTGTGAGGTGATTCACTTTTTAAGGAGTAACAGGAATGCAGAGTACTGGGCTAATGGGAAGATTCTTGGTAGTGTAGATGAACAGAGAGATCTTGGTGTCCAGGTACATAAATCCCTGAAAGTTGCCACCCAGGTTAATAGGGCTGTTAAGAAGGCATATGGTGTGTTAGCTTTTATTAGTAGGGGGATCGAGTTTCGGAGCCACGAGGTCATGCTGCAGCTGTACAAAACTCTGGTGCGGCCACACCTGGAGTATTGCGTGCAGTTCTGGTCACCGCATTATAGGAAGGATGTGGAAGCTATGGAAAGGGTGCAGAGGAGATTTGCTAGGATGTTGCCTGGTATGGAGGGAAGGTCTTACGAGGAAAGGCTGAGGGACTTGAGGTTGTTTTCGTTGGAGAGAAGGAGGAGGAGAGGTGACTTAATGGAGACATATAAGATAATCAGAGGGTTAGATAGGGTGGATAGTGAGCGTCTTTTTCCTCGGATGGTGATGGCAAACACGAGGGGACATAGCTTTAAGTTGAGGGGTGATAGATATAGGACAGATGTCAGAGGTAGTTTCTTTACTCAGAGAGTAGTAGGGGCGTGGAACGCCCTGCCTGCAACAGTAGTAGACTCGCCAACTTTAAGGGCATTTAAGTGGTCATTGGATAGACATATGGATGAAAATGGAATAGTGTAGATCAGATGGTTTCACAGGTCGGCGCAACATCGAGGGCCGAAGGGCCTGTACTGCGCTGTAATGTTCTATGTTCTATGTACCATGGTCTTGGCGTGGCAAGTGGTGGAAGATATAACCAGGTGGGGATGCTTAATTTCATGGGAAGGTGTCATCACTCCTCAACCAGGTTTCCATCAACGCTATAATGTTGTGCAATCATCCACGCTATGCTGATGGATGGCAAGGGTCACAGGTGAACGCACATTCTGGAGGGAACTGCAGAGAGGAAAAGTGATAACTGATCCCCTGGTAGACTCCACAGTATCAGCAGTGAGAGGGATTAGTTGGATGGTGAGGAGATTGGCAAGATTAATCCTTAGCAGGTGTGCTGCGCAGGAAGTTTGGTGATATAGTAGAATGGGGCAGTTGGGTTGCTGCTCATAATGAACCAACGCAGAGTGCTTCGATGGGCTCTTTGGAGGATATCAATGGAGGCACAGAGGGAAGGTGTAGGTTTATCTAAGAGAGAGTCAAGCCTTAGTCATTTACAGAGGAGTAGGAAGGTCGAGAAGTACTGAAGGGTTGGAATTGGGTTTTGGGAGGGCAGACAGGGCATCGGCAACTTGGATATCTGGTAGTCTTTGTGTTATTAAAGCCAATAATAAATCTAATGAATAGTTAAGGCCCCAGCACAGATCCTTGTGGGATGCCACTCGTCACTTCCATCCAATTTAAGTACAAAGCCATTATCATTATGCTCTATAATAAAAAAAAATGCTGGAATACTCAGCAGGTCAGACAGAATCTGTGAAGAGCAAAACAATGTTAACATTTCATGTCAATGACCTTCCATCAGAACTGGAGAAAGATAGAGATGTATTAGGTTTTAAACAAGTACAAAGGTAGGGAAAAACAGGAGGGGGGAAACCACAAAAGGGAAAGTCTTTGATGGAGTGGACAGCAGGAGAGGTTAAATGACAAAAGGGATAATGGTGGAAGGCAAAAGATGATGGTGATGGGACATGAAATGAAACAAACAGTTGGTCTAGAGGAGGTGCCATTCAAAAACAAATAGACGCAATGGTTATGATCTGAAATTATTGAACTCAGTGTTGTCTGTAAAGATTGTAAAGTACTAATTGAAGGATGAGTTGCTATTCCTCGGGCTTACATTGAGCATCACTGGAAGTGAATAGGAGGCCGCAGACAGAGAGGTCAGAGAGACAGTGGGATGGAAAATTAAAATGACAAGCAACCGGAAGCCGGGAGTCAGACTTGCAGGCTGAATGAAGGTGTTCTGCAAAGCAGTCACCCAATTTGCATTTGTTCTCCCTCATGTAGAGGAAACTGCATCGTGAACAGTGAATTGAATGAAGTACATGTAACTCACTGTTTCACCTGGAAGGAGTGTTTGTAGCCTTGGACAGTGGGAAGGGAGGAGGTAAAAGGGAAGGTGCTATAGAGCAGCAGGGAATGTTGGGGGTGATTGAGGAGTGGATCAGGAACCCGGAGGGAACTGTTTCTTTGGAATGCTGAAAGGGCGGGGTGTTTGGTTGTGGCATTATGCTGGAGATGACGGATCTGGCAGAGAATGATCTGTTGAATGTGAAGGTTGATGGGATGGAAGGTGAGGACAAGGAGAGCCGTATTGTGGTTCTGAAAAGGAGGCAAAGGGCTGAGAGCAGAATTGAGGGAGATGGAATGGATGCCAGTGAGTGCCCTGTCAACCATGGCGAGGGTGGGGAAACTTCGGTTGAGAAAAAAAGAAAACATAGTGGAAACTAAGTGCTTTGAAAGGTGGTATCATCAGAACAGATGTGACAGAGATGCTGAAACTGCGAGAACAGAATACAACCCTTATAGAAAGGGAGCTGTGGTAGGCAGTGGGCTCAGAGTGGATGGTGCTTGATAGTCTATCCCCAGAAATGGAGACATGAGAAGTAGTGGAAAGGAAGGGAAGAGTCAGAGTTGGACTATGTGAAAGCAAAGAAAGGGTGAAAATGGGAAGCTAAGTTCATGAAATTTTCCAGTTTGGGGCAAGAGCAGGAAATGGCACCAATGTAATCGTCAATGTCATCAGTAATCAAGAAATTGATAAAGTGAGAAAAACTAGATTGAGAGGAAACAGCTTATAAGAATTTCTATAGATATGTAAAAAGGAAGAGATTAGCGAAAGTAAGTATGGATCCCTTACAGGCAGAGACAAAAGAAATTATAACGAGGAATAAGGAAATGGCAGAGGCCTCAAATGAATACTTTGCACCTGCCTTCATGGCAAAAGACTCAAAAACATTCCAGAAATAGAGGGGGAACCAAACGGTTAGTGGAAATAGGGATGGGCAATAAATGCTGGCCTGGCCCGATGCCCACATCACCATAAACAAATAAAAAGAAAGAGAAACATAAGGACATTGCTATCATAAGGAAATAGTGTTGAAGAAATTGATGCCACTTAAAGATGATAAATCCCCTGGACCAGATTGCCTGTACCCTAGGGTTTTAAAAGAGGTAGCTACAGAGATTGTGGATGCATTGGTTTTGTTCTTCCAGAATTCCCTAGACAATAGAACAGTCCCCATGGATTGGAGTGTAGCAAATCTAAGCTCACAATTCAAGAAAGGAGGGAGAGAGAAAACAGGGAATTATAAGTCAGTTAGCCTGACATCAATAGCAGGGAAAATGCTAGAATCTATTATTGGAGACAAGGTAACAGAGCACTTAGAGAATCTCAAAATATGATTATAATCTCAATGAATCTCAAAACGTAGATTTATGAAAGGGAAATCAAGTTAGACAAATCTCTTAGAGCTTTTTGAGGTTGTAATTAGCAGGTTAGATAAGGGGGAACCAGTGGATGTGGTGCATTTGGATTTTCAAAAAGCATTTGACATGTTACCATCCAAGAGGTTATGCACAAAATTAGGGCTCAGGGATTGGGGGTAATATAGTAGCATATTTAAATTTGGCACATAATGGGCTGTATTTAGTGGAGCTGGCGGGGTTCCCGGCACCAGGCCAAAAAGACGGTGGGAACCCTGCCCCTACCATTCAGAGCCCCTCCAGCTCTTTTTAATGGTGCTCTGGCAATTAACGGCCCGGTGCTGGGATCTCTGACCCTTTAAAGACGGGGATCCCACCTCCCAAAGTTGCTGCACAATCAGAAGACTGGCAGCTCAGTAGTATCAACAGCACCGCTGGAAACAGCGGCCACTTTCGGTACGACAGGAGGCCTTGGAACCAGGCCCAGCGCTGGAGATCCTGACTTCAGGTAAATGAGGCAGGGTCACTGGGGCTAGTCCAACAAGTCCCAGCGATGGGGATAGGTTAGGTGGACGATGAGTGCGGGGGGGAGGTGGTGTTCAGGGAGGTGGGTTGTTTTCCTCCAGGGGCCCTCCATGGAAGAAGAGGCCCTTAAGTGGCTGATAATAGGCCTCTTAAGGGACTCAATGACCTCTGGGCGGGAAGGCCGTTGTTAGCTTTTCCAACCCCTGACGTAATTGCAGTGTGATGGGAAGGCAACGTGCCCTCTGCCCTTCCCCCCCGCCTCCTGCCTCAATTCTATGGGTGTCCCACCTCCTTGCTGTCTCTGGGGGCCCGTTAAATTCAACCCGATGTCTACATTTCATTGAAAATTATTTATCAGTACCTGCAGTAACTGTTACTCCTGTAGCTGGCAGTGATATGTGTTGTATGTTTTGTTAGCCTAACTATGAGAGATTACCGAGTCTTCGGTAAGTTTAACATTAGTTTACGAACATACGAACATGCAAATTAGGAGCAGAAGTAGGCCATTCGGCCCCTTGAGCCTGCTGTGCCATTCAATAAGATTATGGTTAATCTGTTTGTGCCTCGAATTCCACACTCCTATCTATCCCCAATAACCTTTTGATTCCCTTGTCTAACAAGAATCTATCTACCTCCGCCTTAAAACTATTCAATGACCCCGCCTCCACCACTTTCTGAGGCAGAGGGTTCCAAAGTCGCACAACCCCCTGAGGGAAAAGATTTCTCCTCATCTCTGTCCTAAAAGGGAGACCATAATTTTAAAACAGTGCCCCCTAGTTCTGGACTCACCCACAAGAGGAAACATCCTTTCCACATCCACCTTGTCAAGACCGTTTCAGGATCTTATATACTTCAATCAAGTCTCCCCACACCAATGTCCTGGATAACCGAAGCATAATATCCTTACTTTTATTTTAAATTCCTCTTGTAATAAAGGATAGAATTCCTTTATGACTTGCTGTATCTTTATATTAACTTTTTGTGACTCATGCACTCGAACACCTAGATCCCTCTGCACATCAGAATTCTGCAGTCATTCTCCATTTAAGTAATACTCTGCTTTTTTATTCTTCCTGCCAAAATGAACAACTTCTCATTTTCCTGCATTATACTCCAATCGACAGATTTCTGCCCACTCACTCATCCTATCTATATTGCTCTGCAACCACCTTATGTCCTCTTCACAACATACTTTCCTACCTACCTTTGTGTCATCTGCAAATTTAGCTACCATGCCATCGCTCCCCTCATCGAAGTCATTGATATAAATTGTAAAAAGTTGAGGCTCCAGCACAGACCCCTGTGGAACTCCACTCATCACATCCAGCCAACCTTCTATCCATGCTAATACGTTACCCCCTACACCATGAGCTCCTCCTTTGCGCAATAACCATTTATGTGACCTTCTGGAAATCCAAGTTTGTATGTCAACGGGCTCCCCTTTATCCACAGCGCATGTTACTCCTTCAAAGAACTCTAATAAATTGGTTAAACATGATTTCCCTTTTACAAAACCATGCTATTTCCAATTGCCTTGAGTTTTTCTAGCCAGCTATAGCCTCCTTAATGATCGACTCAAATACCTTCCCCATGACAGATGTCAAGCTAACTGGCGTACAGTTACCTGTTTTCTGCCTTCCCCACTTCTTGAATATTTGCCACTTTCCAGACTGATGGAACCTTTCCAGAATCCAGCGAATTTTGAAAAATTAACAGCAACACATCTACTACCTCATTAGCCACCTCTGTTCAGACCCTAGGATGAAGCCCATCAGGACCCAAGGACTTGTCAGCCCTCAGCTCCATCAGTTTGCTCAGTACTGCTTCCCTGATGATTTGTAATTTCACCAAGTTCCTCTCTTCCTTCCACCTCCTGATTTACAGCTATTACTGGAATATTTTTTGTATCCTGTATAGTGAAGACAAAAGCAAAATATTTGTTCATTTCATCTGCCATTTCCTTATTATGTACTATTAACTTCCCATTCTCACTCTCTAGAGGACCAACACTCTTTTTCTTTTTAAATATCTGTAGAAACTCTTGCTATCTGTTTTTACATTTCTAGCTAGCTTCTTCACATACTCTAATTTCTTTCTTCTGATTAACCTTTTAGTCATTCTCTGCTGTTCTTTATATTCTGACGAATCATCTAACCTGCCACTCATCTTTGCGCAATGATATGCTTTTTCCTTAAGTTTGGTGCTTTTCTTAACTTCTTTTGTTAATCACGGATGGTGGGTCCTCCCCTTAGAATTTTTCTTTATAGTAGGAATATACTTATTCTGAGTATTCTGAAATATTCCTTTAAATGTCTGCCACTGCGTCTGTATTGATCTGTCTCCTAGCCGAGTAACCCAGTTCACTTCAGCTTCAATAAGATGCGAGTGTCCTGTAACTTCTGAAATGACCCTAAGCTAACTTTAAAAAATTACTAAATTTTTAAAAAATGTTTTTAAACCTTTTTACCAAGTACTTGAAAATCCCTCAAATCTGTCTTTGTACTGCTGCTCAGTTCACAGCCAGTGATGTATTTTTAAAAGGTTTCACCAAATAAAGGTTGCACTGTTTGACTTTTAATCATGCCTCTGTCCATCCTTTTGTGTGCTGTCCTGGGGATGGGGTTGGCATGGATGCATATTGCAGCTATCATTGTCCAAATGGCTGAGGCGTCAGCTGCTATCTAGCCACGCTGCCCTCTGCAGCCGTGCCTTTCTTGAGGGACAACGGCACATGGGCCCAGTGACAACCAGGTTGGGATCCTCTAGATTGTTCGCATCCATTAACATCTCAGCTGCCAGGCTAAGGGTTAGTCTTCTTTATTTCTTTAAGCGAGAACCAGGCCAAATACAATACATTGACAGAGAAAGTGAAGAGGAAAGTAAGACTGGCAAAGAGAGAATCTAAAAAGAGAATGGCAGTCAACATAAAAGCAAAGCAAAAATCTTTTAACAGCATATAAATATTAAATGAGTAGTAAGAGGCGGTGTGAGGCCTATTAGGGACAGAGAGGGTGATATATGCTGAGAGGCACAGGGCAAGGCTAGAATACTCAATAAATACTTTGTATCAATATTTACTAAGAAAGAGGATGCTGACAAAATATCTGTAGAAGTGGAAATGGTAGAGGTAATGCATGGGTTGAAAATTGATAGGCAGAATTTACTTGAAACGCTGACCATGCTTCGAGTGGATATGTCACCTGTTCCAGATATCTTGCATCCCAGCTTGATAAGGGAAATCAGGGTGGAGAGAACAGAAGGGCTTGCCATAACCTTCCAATCTACCCTAGATATGAGGGAGGTGCCAAAGGATTGGAGATCGGCAAATGTGACACACTTGCTTAAGAAAGGCTGTAAGGACATTGATGTTGAACCAGCCTGCAGTTTCTAGCAGTGAAGGGTAAGGTTTTAGTAACGGTAATCAGAGAAAAAAGTAACAAGCACTTGGAAAGGTTTGAGTTAATTAAGGAGAGCCAGCACGGGTTTGTGAAAGGCAGATCGTGTTTAACTAATCTAAAGGAATTTTTTGATGAAGTAACAGAGAAGTTAGATGAAGGGAATTAAGTGGATGTTATCCTTATGGATTTTAAGAAAGCGTTGGTCAAAGTACCACATAAAAGGCTGGTTAATAAATTAACACACATGGAATAGGAGAGTCCATGTCAGTTTGGATAAAAATTTGGGTTAAGGACAGAAAACAGTGAGTCATGGTAATTGGTTGTTTTTCAGACTGGAAAATGGTGGACAGTGATGTTAGGACCACTGCTTATTTGTTTTATATAAATGAACTGGATAATGAAATATTGAATAAAATTTCCAAATTTGTCAATGATACCTAATTGGAGGTGGGGTACACATTGAAGACGATACCAATTGACTGCAACAGGACATAGATAGGTAGGCAGAATGGACAGACAAGTGAGTTAAAATCCTGGAACTCCCTTCCGAATAACACTGTGGACTGCACATGGACAGCACATGGACTGCAGCGGTTCAAGAAGGCAGCTCACCACTACCTTCTCCAGGGCAATTTGGGATGGGCAATAAATACTGGCCTAGCTAGCGATGCCCACATCCCACGAATGAATTAAAAAAAAGATGGAATTTAACATTGACAAGTGTGAGGTGATGCATATTGGCAGAAGGGACAGGGAGAGGCAATATAGACTTAATGGCACAGTTCAAAAGAATGCAGGGACAGAGGGACCTGGAGGTTCATGTGCATCGATATTTGAAGGTGGCAGGACATCTGAGACAGTAGACCACAAAGCAGTCAATATTTTGGGCTTCATAAATAGAGGTATTGTGTCCAAAAGCTGAGAATTTATGTTGAACATTTATAAAGCTCTAGTTAGGCCACAACTAGAGTCTCTTCTTTCTCTTTCTCTTTTGGGCCTCCTTATCTCGAGAGACAATGGATACGCGCCTGGAGGTGGTCAGTGGTTTGTGAAGCAGCGCCTGGAGTGGCTATAAAGGCCAATTCTGGAGTGACAGGCTCTTCCACAGGTGCTGCAGAGAAATTTGTTTGTTGGGGCTGTTGCACAGTTGGCTCTCCCCTTGCGCCTCTGTCTTTTTTCCTGCCAACTACTAAGTCTCTTCGACTCGCCACAATTTAGCCCTGTCTTTATGGCTGCCCGCCAGCTCTGGCGAATGCTGGCAACTGACTCCCACGACTTGTGATCAATGTCACACGATTTCATGTCGCGTTTGCAGACGTCTTTATAACGGAGACATGGACGGCCGGTGGGTCTGATACCAGTGGCGAGCTCGCTGTACAATGTGTCTTTGGGGATCCTGCCATCTTCCATGCGGCTCACATGGCCAAGCCATCTCAAGCGCCGCTGACTCAGTAGTGTGTATAAGCTGGGGATGTTGGCCGCTTCAAGGACTTCTGTGTTGGAGATATAGTCCTGCCACCTGATGCCAAGTATTCTCCGAAGGCAGCGAAGATGGAATGAATTGAGACGTCGCTCTTGGCTGGCATACGTTGTCCAGGCCTCGCTGCCGTAGAGCAAGGTACTGAGGACACAGGCCTGATACACTCGGACTTTTGTGTTCCGTGTCAGTGCGCCATTTTCCCACACTCTCTTGGCCAGTCTGAACATAGCAGTGGAAGCCTTACCCATGCGCTTGTTGATTTCTGCATCTAGAGACAGGTTACTGGTGATAGTTGAGCCTAGGTAGGTGAACTCTTGAACCACTTCCAGAGCGTGGTCGCCAATATTGATGGATGGAGCATTTCTGACATCCTGCCCCATGATGTTCGTTTTCTTGAGGCTGATGGTTAGGCCAAATTCATTGCAGGCAGACGCAAACCTGTCGATGAGACTCTGCAGGCATTCTTCAGTGTGAGATGTTAAAGCAGCATCGTCAGCAAAGAGGAGTTCTCTGATGAGGACTTTCCGTACTTTGGACTTCGCTCTTAGACGGGCAAGGTTGAACAACCTGCCCCTTGATCTTGTGTGGAGGAAAATTCCTTCTTCAGAGGATTTGAACGCATGTGAAAGCAGCAGGGAGAAGAAAATCCCAAAAAGTGTGGGTGCGAGAACACAGCCCTGTTTCACACCACTCAGGATAGGAAAGGGCTCTGATGAGGAGCCACCATGTTGAATTGTGCCTTTCATATTGTCATGGAATGAGGTGATGATACTTAGTAGCTTTGGTGGACATCCGATCTTTTCTAGTAGTCTGAAGAGACCACGTCTGCTGACGAGGTCAAAGGCTTTGGTGAGATCAATGAAAGCAATGTAGAGGGGCATCTGTTGTTCACGGCATTTCTCCTGTATCTGACGAAGGGAGAACAGCATGTCAATAGTCGATCTCTCTGCACGAAAGCCACACTGTGCCTCAGGGTAGACGCGCTCGGCCAGCTTCTGGAGCCTGTTCAGAGCGACTCGAGCAAAGACTTTCCCCACTATGCTGAGCAGGGAGATTCCACGGTAGTTGTTGCAGTCACCGCGGTCACCTTTGTTTTTATAGAGGGTGATGATGTTGGCATCGCGCATGTCCTGGGGTACTGCTCCCTCGTCCCAGCACAGGCATAGCAGTTCATGTAGTGCTGAGAGTATAGCAGGCTTGGCACTCTTGATTATTTCAGGGGTAATGCTGTCCTTCCCAGGGGCTTTTCCGCTGGCTAGGGAATCAATGGCATCACTGAGTTCCGATTTGGTTGGCTGTATGTCCAGCTCATCCATGACTGGTAGAGGCTGGGCTGCATTGAGGGCAGTCTCAGTGACAGCATTCTCCCTGGAGTACAGTTCTAGGTAGTGCTCAACCCAGCGGTCCATCTGTTTGCGTTGGTCAGTGATTATGTCCCCCGATTTAGATTTGAGGGGGGTGATCTTCTTGATGGTTGGCCCAAGAGCTCTCTTCATGCCATCATACATTCCTCTGATGTTTCCGGTGTCTGAGGCCAGCTGAATATGACTGCATAGGTGTTGCCAGTAGTCGTTTGCGCAACGCCTAGCTGTTCTTTGTGCAGTACTTCTGGCTGCTTTAAGTGCTGCGGATGTTAAATCGCTGGGGGTATTGCATCCCATTCTGGTTAGGTTTAGCCATAATGTGAAGGTGCTTGAGAGGGTGCAGAGAAGATTTACCAGAATAGTTCCAGGGATGAGGGATTTTAGTTACAAGGTTAGGTTGGAGAATCTGGGGTTGTTCTCCTTGGCGCAAAGGAGGTTGAGGTGAGATCTGATATAGGTGTACAAGTTTTTCACAGGTTTAGATAAGGTAGACAAAGAAACACTGTTCCATTAGCTGATGGTACAAGGTCTAGGGGACACAGATTTAAGGTTTTAGACATAAGATACGGTGGTGATGTGAGTAAGAACTTTTTGACGCAGCAAGTGGTAACGACCTGGAACTTATTGCCTACAAGGGTGATGGAACCAGAGACAATCAATGGTTTCAAAGCAAAGATTTCTGGGCACTCGAGGGAAATAAACTTGCAAGCTGCGGAGTTCAAGCGGGGGTATGGACAGTCTGGATTGCTCTACAGAGAGCCTGCATGGACTCGATGGGCTGAATGGCCTCCTTCTGTGCCTTAATGACTCTATGACAATAACACTTGCATGGGATTTATTTGCCCAGTATTTTAAACTGGTTAACTAACAGCTGCATTAAAGTAGTGGTCATTTGCCTGTTAATATGATCAACAATAATTTGACGATAGATGTGTTTTTCTGCCAATATTTACAACGTCAAATTTAGGAAGTCTGTACAACTGGATTGGAGCCTCACTAGACTGTTCAGTATTACCCTGTTTCTCTGTATCTCCATCCCATTTAGTGTGGCTCTGCTCTGGGAGTGCAACCTCATTTAATGTTTCGCGTTTTCAGGCATCTCGAAGAACCAAATATATTATCAAGTGCCATTTGATTTATTGCAATTATGGCGGTAATTTTGTGCAGAGTAGGAGATAACTGACTCTATAGGCTAAGCTGGCTTTATGAGAAGCAAATTAATCATTTAATTCCATCATCTGAAAAACTGGAGCAAGTCTTAACAGAGCCCTCAATCATGATGGATGTTGATGGTGAGTTCGTCACACATGAAGATCAAGGGAAGTAAAAGCAAAATACTGCGGATGCTGGAAATCTGAAACAAAAACAAGAAATGCTGGATTCACTCAGCAGGTCTGGCAGCATCTGTGGAAAGAGAAGCAGAGTTAACGTTTCGGGTCAGTGACCCTTCTTCGGAACTGGATCAAGATCAAGGGAAGATTCAGCTCTATGGGTGCTGGCGTGCTCACTGGTGGCTAACAGTCCAATTCTAGATCTGCAGGCTCTTGAGCATTTGGGGCACAGGAATTCTTCACCTGGGGGAGCCCAGGCAGAAGCAACTTGCTTCCATTTTCAATGTTTCTCTCCTATAGCTTTGCATCTTAAGGACTCAAACCTGCACGTAGCATTCCTGATTTTTGAGCACCAGTTGTTCCTGCCAGCAGCTTCCTGCTCCCACGGCTGTTGCTCAATGTAAACCAAGGAGAGTTGTTTCTTCAGCTGGTCCTTGAAACATTTACATGGAGCACCTCAATTCCGCTTCCCGAGGCTCAGTTCTCCATACAGCACTGCTTTTGGCATTCTGGTGACCTCCATGCATGACACATGCCCTGTCCAACACAGCTGTCATTGTAGGAGAATTCTGGTAATGCTGGGTAAATTTGCTCATCTAAGGACTTCAATATTTGTAATGTAGTCCTGCCATTTGATATTCATGATGGAGCGCAAGCAGCATTGATAGAAGCGTTCAAGTAGCTTAATTAATTTACTGTACAGGACCCAAGGTTCTGAGCCATGTAAGAGAGTAGTGATAACAACAGCTCTGAACACTTTGATTTTCATGGAAATGCACAAGGAGTGATTTTTTTTCCAGACTCATTTTGAGAGGCGACCAAAAGAGCTGTGGGCTTTGGACAAGCGATTGTCAATGTCTTTGCTAATGGAGGCATTATTTGAAATAGCACTGCCCAGATATGTGAATTGATCAACAGTGTTGAAACTTTCGTCATCGATATTGATCTATGGTGGGTTGTAATTTTCATGGGGTGGGGGTTGGAACATCATTTCTGTTTTCGTTAGGCTGATGGTAAGGCGGAATGCCTTTGCTGCTTCTGAGAAATGGGTCGCGATGAGCTGCAGTGCTTCCTCGGTGTGGGCCACAAAGGAACAATCATCAGAAACATAGAAAATAGGAGCAGGATTAGGCCATTAGGCCCTTCGAGTCTGCTCCACCATTCATTATGATCATGGCTGATCATCCAACTCAGTAGCCTGTTCCCACTTTCGCCCCATACCCTTTGATCCCTTTAGACCCAAGAGCTATATCTAACTCCTTTTTGAAAACAATGTTTTGGCCACAACTGCTTTCTGTGGTAACGAATTCCACAGGCTCACTACTCTCTGGGTGAAAAATTTCTCCTCATCTCAGTCCTGAAAGGTTTACCCCATATCTTTAGACTATGACCCCTGGTTCTGGACTCCCCCACCATCGGGAACATCCTTCCTGCATCTACCCTGTCAAGTCCTGTTAGAATTTTATAGGTTTCTATGAGATTCCCCCCTCAGTCTTCTGAACTCCTGCGAATATAATCCTAACCGACTCAATCTCTCCTCAAACGTCAGTCCCGCCATCCCAGGAATCAGTCTGGTAAACCTTTGCTGCACTCCCTCTATAGCAAGAATATCCTTCCTCAGATAAGGAGACCAAAACTGCACACAATATTCCAGGTGTGGCCTCACCAAGGCCCTGTATAATTGCAGCAAGACATCCCTGCTTCTGTACTCGAATCCTCTCGCTATGAAGGCCAACATACCATTTGCCTTTTTTACCGCCTGTTGGATCTGCATGCTTACCTTCAGTGACTGGTGTACGAGAATACCCAGGTCTCGCTGCATACTCCCCTCTCTCAGTTTATAGCCATTCAGATAATAATCTGCCTTTCTGTTTTTGCTCACAAAGTGGATAACCTCACATTTATCCACATTAAACTGCATCTGCCATGCATTAGCCCACTCACTCAACTTGTCCAAATCACCCTGAAGCCTCTCTGCATCTTTCTCACAACTCACCCTCCCACCAGTTTTGTGTCATCTGCAAATTTGGAGATATTACATTTAGTTCCCTCATCTAAATCATTAATGTATATTGTGAATATTTGGGGTCCTATCACCAAGCCCTGCAGTACCCCAATGGTCACTGCCTGCCATTTGGAAAAGGACCCATTTATCCCTACTCTTTGTTTCCTGTCCACCATCCAATTTTCTATCCATCACGATACACTACCCCTAATCCCATGCGCTTTAATTTTACATGCTAATCTCTTATGTAAGACTTTAGTATGTAGCCTTCTGAAAGTCCAAATAAACCACATCCACTGGCTCCTCCTCATCAACTCTATTAGTTACATCCTCGAAGAATTCTAGTAGATTTGTCAAGCATGATTTTCCTTTCATAAATCCATGCTGACTCTGCCCGATCCTACCACTGTTCTCTAAGTGCTCTGCGATAAAATCTTTGAGAATGGACTCCAGAATTTTCCCCACTACCAACATCAGGCTGACCGGTCTATAATTTCCTACTTTCTTTCTATCTCCCTTTTTCAATAGTGAGGTTACATTAGCTACCCTCCAATCTGTAGGAACTGTTCCAGAGTCTATAGAATCTTGGAAGATGACCACCAATGCATCCACTATTTCTAGGGCCACTTCCTTAAGTACTCTGGGATGCATACCATCAGGCCCTGGGGATTTATCGGCCTTCAATCCCATCAATTTCCCCAACACCATTTCTCTACTAATACTGATTTGTTTCAGTTCCTCTCTCACTAAGCCCTGTATTCCTCAACATTTCTGGTATGATATTTGTGTCCTCCTTTGTGAAGACAGAACCAAAGTATGCATTGAGTTGGTCAGCCATTTCTTTATTCCTTATATTAAATTTCCCTGTTTCTGACTGTAAGGGACCTACATTTGGCTTCACCAATCTTTTTCTCTTCACATACCTATAGAAACTTTTACCGTCAGTTTTTATGTTCCCTGCAAGCTTGCTCTCGTACTCTATTTTCCCCTTCTTAATCAATCCCTTGGTCTTCCTTTGCTGAATTCTCAACTGCTCCCAATCCTCAGGTCTGTTGTTTTTCCTGGCAAATTTATATGCCTCTTCCTTAGATCTAATGCTATCTCTAATTTCCCTTCTAAGCCATGGTTTGGCTACCTTTCCCGTTTTACTTTTGTGTCAGACAAGGATAAACAATTGTTGCAGTTCATCCATGCGCTCTTTAAATGTTTGCCATTGCCTATCCACCGTCATCCCTTTAAGTAACATTTCCCAATTGGTCATGGCCAACTCGCACCTCATAAATTCATAGTTTCCTTTACTAAGACTCAGGGCCCTTGTCTCAGAAACAACTACGTCACTCTCCATCTTGATGAAGAATTCTATCATATTATGGTCGCTCGTCCCCAAGGGGTCTCGCACCACTAGATTGTCAATTATTCCTCTCTCATTACGCAATACCCAGTCTTGGATGGCCTAGAGATAGTTGGTTCCTCAACGTATTGGTCCAGAAAACCATCCCATATACACTCCATGAATTCCTCCTCTACGGTTTTGTGACTAATTTGATTTGCCCAATCTATATGCGGATTAAAGTCATCCATAATTACAGATGTTCCTTTATCGCATGCATCTCTAATTTCCTGTTTACTGCCATTCCCAACATCGCCACTATAGTTTAGGGGTCTATAAACAACCCCCACTAATGTTTTTTGCCCCTTAGTGTTTCTCAGCTCGTCCCATACAGATTCCACATCGTCAGAGCTAATATCTTTCCTCACTATTGCGTTAATTTCCTCTTTAACCAGCAATGCAACTCCACTGCCTTTTGCTTTTTGTCTGTCCTTCCTAAATACTGAATATCCATGAATGTTCATTTCCCATCCCTGGTCACCTTGCAGCCATGTCTCCGTCATCCCAACTATATCATACTCGTTTACATCTATTTTCATGATTAATTTATCCACTTTATTGCGAATGCTCCATGTGTTAAGGCACAAAGCTTTCAGGCTTGTCTTTTTAACATTACTTGTCCCTTTCCCACTATTTTTCACTGTGGCCCTGTTTGATTCAGGCCCTTGATTTCTCTGCCTATCACTTTTCTTATTCCCCTTACTGTTTTTTATTCTTGTCTTCGATTTGATCCCCCCTCCTCTGACTCCTTGCAAATGTTCCCATCCCCCTGCCATTTTAATTTAAACCTTCCCCAACCACTCTAGCCAATACTCCCCCTAGGACATCAGTCCCGGTCCCGGTGCAGATTGATCATCTGTTCTCGCAAGAGATTTTGTATAGCAGGAGCATTTCTTTTGGAGCAAATCTTCGATTCCAGAGTTGTTTTCGTCGAACCAGCCCCTGATCTTCCTCAATGAGTAACTGACCACTTCCGCAGTTGTTTCCTGAAGAATCGATTGCAGCTACCTCCGCTGTTCATCCAGGTCCGTTTCTGTGTCTGGGAACATGCTATCATTGAGCTTAATTTCCAGTTTGCCTTGAGTTCTGCTTTAACCTCTGGCAGACCTAATCGATGAACTTGGAGTTTCTTTGTTTCTGGGCCCTTTCTCTTAGGAGGTGGCTTAATTTTGAAGTCAGCCTTTGATCGGACCAGTCTGTGGTCTGTGTAACAGTTGGCACTGGGCATAACTCTGGTGTGAAGTACATCTCTGATGTCTCATTGGAGGACTAGGATGTAGTCTAAGAGGTGCCAGTGTTTTGAACGTCGATGTCTCTAAGTGGCTTTGAATCTGACTTTCTGCTGGAACAGGGTATTGGTGATACTGAGTTTATGCTCTTAAGAAAGTCTTAACAGAGCTCTCAATCATATCCTCTCAAAAAGATATCAGGGTCACAGTGGGATAGCATAAGTTCTTCTGAAGGTGAAAATAATTATCAAATGTAATAACATCATTGGGTTCAACTGAGATTGAGCATGTCTTTGCAAGAGAAAACAAGGAGTCTAAGTGACCTTTTCTAAGAGTCTAATTCCATGTGTGCATGGATCTACACCTGAAATATGCGAATAATTGGATGCCACCAGCAACCTTATTCAAAGAACTGTCGTAAATTTTGATTTTCCTGATTGTTAATTAAATTGCTGATTGTGTATATTGACCACAAAATCAAATTGGGTTTATCTCTGGATATAATCAGTTGCTGGAGACTTTTTTACCAAAGGAAATAGACTGCTCTTTGTTGTTTAAATTTTGTATGTGATGTAATTATGCAAATTAGCTATGGCTCCGAGAATATATAATTTCGTATTTTGAGCCATCATTTCACCTAATATCCCCTGTAATTATGTAGGAAGCGTGTGATGTTTATAAGCTTGAAAGTTGCTCCTTTTTGTATCCTTCTATTTCAGCACTGAATTTTGTTATCTGCCTTTACTGTTTTTGCAAAATCTTTTTCTTTGCATCCATCACTTCTGTGCAGTCATTTTCTTGCTGCTGTTTTGTAACTTGCAGCTAATAAAGTGCCAAGAATGGGAATCTCTGGGTCTTCATTGTGCTGCATGATTCAAATAAGGTGGGCTCTTTCATCAGGAGTCATCATGTTTTTTTTATTCATTGCTGGGATGTGAGGGTTTCTGGCAAGGCCAGCATTTGTTGTCCATCCATAATCGCTCTTGAGAAGGTCGTGGTGAGCCGCCTTCTTGAACCGTTGTCATTCATGTGGTCTAGGTACACTCACAGTGCTGTTAGGAAGAGAGTTCCAGGTTTTTGACCCAGTGAGAGTGAAGGAACAGAGATATAGGGCTGAATTTTACATGTCCACCATGTGCGATATTAAACATGGCAGCTCATTTCAACATGGAGAGGGCAGGCGGTCCGTCCCCACCAACGGTGTCCAGTGCCATTGCGCAGGCGCTGACGCCATTTTCAAAGGGTTTCCAGCTCTTCCATGTTGTTTAAATATTTAAAGAAATAGGCATTTTGCATTTAATATAAAAAAATGTTTCTAGCCCCTCTCCCACCCACCCACCATATCCATTCAGTTCATTCATTGCCCTCTCACTCCCCCCGCAAAAATACTTATCTTGTGTACCTGACCTTCCCCCTGCAAAGTTCATAAACTTTTAATTTCAATCCTTTCCATCCAGCCCCTCCACAAATCAGATTAGTTTGAGCCCACTCCCCTCCCCGCACTGAAATACTCACCTGCTCCCTCCTCCCTCGATCCCGCATCGGATCTCCAAACGGAAATTCAAAGGTGCAGGATTGCCGGCCACCTCCACCAATATGGCACCGGACTGGACGGCGGGAGCGGGTAAGTATTTAATTCATTAATTTGCAGTTTTTTGATTATGTAAATGCTTCTCCCTTCACCGAGCGGCGGGGGTGCCGCCATGAGGCTTCGCCACTGCCGGCAATATTGGGCCAGGCCTTCCCGGCATCGAGGCCCATGGCAGGCCTTTCCCAGAGACATTTTCCAGCCACCCTGCCACGACTCCCAATGTTAGGGGGCTGTAAAATCCAGCTCATAGTTTCAAGGCAGGATGGTGTGTGGCTTGGAGGGTAACTTGCAATTGGTGGTATTCCCATGTGTTTGTTGCCCTTGTCCATCTAGGTAGAGGTTGGGGGTTTGGAAGATGCTGTTGAAGGAGCCTTGGTGAGTTGCTGCAGTGCATCTTGTAGATGGTACACACTACTGCCACTGTGTGTTGGTGGTGAAAGGAGTGAATATTTAAGGTGGTGGATGGGGAGATGACCAAGGGGGCTGCTTTGTCCTGGACGTTCTAAGAACAATTCATTACCTGTAGGAATGAAATGCGACAGTTTAAATTGTTCCCTTTCTGGACAAGAGAGGTCCAGTGGCATTGCAGGAACATAAATCTTCTTATTAAAAAGATATCTTTGCTGTTAAGTCGCAGCCCTAACTTTCTGCAGCAAGCTTAATTGGTAATTAAATGCAGCAATTTCCTGAAACACTCAATGAGCACCATTAAACTCATTGATATTTTGGCAACAACATCTGAGCCATTATGTTTCAGTGCAAGTTTCAAGTGTATCCTACAGCTTTGCACAATGAGAGTGTTGAGAAAAAATAGAAGAGTATCTTGATGATTTGCATGGGATATCTCTGCAGGCACAGTAGTTCATCATATATAAATGTGCCGTGCCTTCTTTGCCCCAGTAGTAATACATATATAAAGTTGGAACACATATATTGGTACTCCTTCTGGTATCAACAAACTTGTTCCTCATTTGAACCCAGGATCTCTGCATTGCTTGATGTACTACTTCCATCCAGACAGCTTATAATACAGCTTTCACAGGAGGGCAACATTTCTCCTGCAAAGAGGATACCCTACTGTTCTATACCGCCTGCAGCAGGGACTCTAGATGTCCTTTCATAAATGAAGGAATTTACCCCATATGCTTCCTGCCACATCTCAGGCTGATGAATCACACTCAAAGTCACGGATTTAACTTTAACAAAGATTTAACAAGCTTTAATAAAGAGTTCTGTTCACTACTGCAGCATATGCTGTCTGACCTTACAACAACCCCAATACTCAAGCCCACACATACAATAATGACACATCCTTCTTAACATTTGTGCAGTCAGATATTTGCGCAGCAACTGCTAAATGCCCTGCGAGCAAACTATAGTTTCGGCGCAACAAAAACTCTTCTCTATAGGTGCTGCTGCCGGGCTGGACTTCAAGCTCTGCAAAAAATAACCACCGATTCCAATCCTTTCTCTGGCCTGCGTCTGAGGCTGAACCAGATGATTTGCAACTTCGCCATCCTATTCGACCTGAGCTGAGCTTCCAACCCCACATCATCTCCATCACTAAGACTGCCTACTTCCACCTCCATAACATCACCAGTCTTTTCACTTGTCTCAGATCATCTGCTGCTGAAACCCTCATCTATGCTTTTGTTACCTCCAGATTTGACTGTTCCAATGCACTCCTGGCCGGCCTTCCACCCTGCTTAAACTTGAGCTCATCCTAAACTCTGCTGCCCATGTCCTAACTTGCATCAAGTTCCCTTCACCTATCAACCATGTGCTCGTTTTAAAATTGTCATCCTTCTTTTCATATCTCTCCATGATCTCACCCCTCCCTATCTCTGTAACCTCCTCCAGCCCTACAACCCTCTGAGCTATCTGTGCTCCTTGAATTCTGAGCTTGTGTGCATCCCAATTTTTATTGCTTTACCATTGGCAGCTGTGCCTCTAGCTGCCTAGGCCCTAAGCTCTAGAATTCCCTCCGCTATCTCTCCACCTACCTACCTCATTTTCCTCCTTTAAAATGCTCCTTAAAACCTACCTTTGCAACTAACCTTTGCTTTGGTTTTCTTTGCTCATTTTTCTTTCACTGAGAAGTAAGGAAGCAAGGTTACCCTTGGAAAGGTTGGGCACAGAAATCTTTTTGCTCGTCTTGCAAAACCTGGGTTGTGTTTTACTTTTAGTATTTGTTCAACGTTTGTGCTTCCAGTCACTAATTGTAAATAAATATGCCAATTGCTTCTGTCTGCCAAAGCTCTGGGCTATGTGAATTGGAAAGATGTTTGGCACTGTTACATGTGATTATGTTAAATCTAGTGCCAGATCACTGCACATAGGGTACCTGTTAATCCTTGGGGTAAGCACCCCTGTGAGGACAATTTAAAAAAAAATACATGTTTCATATTTGTAGTCTATCCCCACTACTGGTCCGGAGATTTACTCTGGGTATCAACGACTCAAGACTGCCAAATTATTGTTCATACATAGCACATTTATTCAGCGTTTCAAAATCTTATTTTCAGCAGAGATTATACTCACGTGTCCACGTAAGTTAGGTTACCTAGGTTCATCCGAGAGTTGGAATGGAGCAGATGATCAGTCCTGCCCTTCCGATTCTCCAAGTAGTTGATCAGACTACTTATTCCTGAGCTGGATAGCCAGCACTTCGGAGCACACTTTCTTATACCCTGTTTCGTGCATGCTGCCTGCGTGATCAGCTCGGGATGGGCTGGACCTCACTACCCAATGTACAGTGATTGGTTGGTCAGCTGTTGCTAACACCGCGGGTGCACTGCGTCAGTCACAGTCGATCAACCTTTCACCGGTTTTGACATCTGCTTGTTTTTGGTAGCCACATCCCTCAAGTTTCGACCACATTACCTAGCTAGTTCTCTGTTCTCCAGCTTTTGTCTGATAACAAGGCATTACTTCACTCCGCCAGCAGCCAGCCCACATGGCACATCTGTTACAAATTTAGCAGCAAGTTAGACAAGCCTTCATCAGACCTCGCAGGTGTTAGTACATCCACTTCCCCTTCAACAGTTCAGTTACACCACATTGCTGTCTCATAACATATCCTACGTCCCTGCTGTGGACTTGTTTACCACTTTTAGCCACCCACACTACTTTCGTCACATACCAGGTTATATACAGTTTTTGGGTTGGATGGTGGTCTCCTACATATTGTAAAGATCTACTAGGCTGTTGAGTGAATGCAAGTCTGAAGAAGTCCAAATTGCAAGAAAGGCTCTAAAGGATGCCTGCTGTGGAAAATGGTAATTTCATGCTGATATGGTAGAGGTTCCTTTTCTGAGATTATGATTATGGTTCATTGTTGGAGCTTTGCTTTGCATTTATTCGTCCTATATTTGATCTAAGAGTCCTTCACATCAAGGGCTCAACAGCTCAAAAAAGGTGTCACATTATTCAGCACAAACATTCGTCTTCTCAATGGGCACATCACTCCAAAAGAAATAATTGAAATGCAAGGCTTTTACCTCCATGTAAAGCAACATTAAAAATGTCCCACTCTCACTCTCAGATCTCTTTTGTCCTCAGCCTCCAACATTATTCCAATGAAAGTCAATGGTAACTCGAGGAGCAGCATCTCATCTTCTGAATAGGCACTTTACAACTTTGTGGACTGAATATTGAGTTGAATGATTTCGAATTATAATCACTGCTCCCATTTTTTCAGACAGCAGGTGCTGGTAATGATTCTGCTGTTGTTATTTACAGCTCCTGTAGACCCATCTTTTGTTTCTTTACTTGTCTCATTCCCACCCCTTTTTGTCTCTCACTTTCATTCCTTTTATCATTTAATGACTCCTGCCACCTTACACCCTGTCCTAGAAAATTACCTTTATGGTAGGTGTAAAATACTTCCTGAAGAGCAACTAAATGTACTTAGCAATAGTTCTTTGGTCCATGAAAGGATGCAGGGTCCCACATTCAAATGGCTAGCTGCTGTTGTGACACTGATTTTGACTGTATACCTTTTTAGTTTAGTTTAGTTTAGTTTAGAGATACAGCACTGAAACAGGCTCTTCGGCCCACCGAGTCTGTGCCGACCATCAACCACCCACTTATACTAATCCTACACTAATTCTATATTCCTACCACATTCCCACCTGTCCCTATATATTTCCCTACCACCTACCTATACTAGGGGCAATTTATAATGGCCAATTAACCTATCAACCTGCAAGTCTTTGGCATGTGGGAGGAAACCGGAGCACCCGGAGGAAACCCACGCAGACACAGGGAGAACTTGCAAACTCCGCACAGGCAGTACCCAGAATCGAACCCGGGTCCCTGGAGCTGTGAGGCTGCAGTGCTAACCACTGCGCCACTGTGAGGGATCAGCTCTTACCACCACCTTGGGCAGCAAGAAGTGCAGCAGAGGGAGGAGAAGGAGCAGAAATAATTATGAATCACCCTTATTTAATCCCTTAGCGCCTGACTTGTTTGCTCTTTTATCTATCATTGTACTTCAATGAAGTGTATTTCCAATGGTAACAGATTGGGAAGTGGAAGGCTTAAAAGCAATCTGGAGCATCTCAGCATTCGCCAGAGCAGTCTGGCCTAGCTGGCATTGTAGCACTAACAAGAGTATGATCAAATATGCGTTGTGGAAGCTGTAATCCTGGGACAGAACAGCAGGTGCCTTGCCCATGGAGCAAAAGCCAATCTTCGGGGACGGCCCGATCTACAGCTCTGCCAAGAACAGAGTGCAGGAGTGATGTGATGATCTGAAAGCTACTGTCAACGCTGACCCACAGCCAAGGTGGCAGTCATCTGAACTCCACGGCAGTAGCTTGAGCTGCCACAGAAACTGTCTGACCTGTCAACAGAGGCTCTACCATGGTGGACACCACTGTCATTAGAGAGGTAGAGAGAATGGTCTTCATGCTGTCCACAACGCCCAACATAAATTGAAGCTGGACTTATCCATGCTCTGAACCTTTGCAGGCAGGCTCAGTGGTAGGCTGCCCAGTGCACCTAGACTTTCTTGTATGCCCGTCAGCCTTTTTTGGTAGCCTGGTTCCTCAAAGTCTGTATCTAAGACCTCTGCAGCAGAATGAGTATGCAATCTCACCCTCTGGCAAGCTGGCAGCTGTGAAATCTTATCCCCTGTCCTAACTCCTAACACATGCCCGGTGATTTACCATGTGAAGACCCCAATCCACCTTAGCTTCTCACGTATGCATGGTACCAGTCTCTGAGCCAGAAACATAGGAAGATAGCAACAGGAATAGGCCACTCAGCACTTTGAGACTGTTCTTTCATTCACTTAGATCATAGCTGCTGTATCATATCACCTTCCACCCTCCTTGGTTCCATTTCCCTAAATATCCTTGCCAAACAAAAATTTGTCAATCTAAGTTTTGAAATTTTCCATTGGCCTAGCCACAACAGCTTTTTGGGAAAGAGAGGTCCAGATTTCCACTACCCTTTATGTGAAGCAGTGCTTCCTGATAACCCCTTAAAGGCCTAGCTCAAACTTTAACGTTCTGGATTCCTCGACCAAAGGAATTAGTTTCTCTCTATTTGTCCTATCAAATCCTTTAATCATTTGAAACACTTCAATTACATCACCCCTTAATCTTTTATACTTAAGGAAATAAAAGCCTAGTGTATGCAACCTTTTGTCATAATTTAACCCTTTCAGCCCTGGAGTCATTCTGGTGAAAGTGCGCAGCAGCCCCGCAAGGCCAATGTATGCTTCCTGAGGTGCGGTGCCCAGAACTGAAAACAGTTACTCCTTTGTGGTCTAACCACAACCTAACATATGGCTCTAGCATAATTTCCACTCCTTTTGTATTGTAGCATCACCCACCACCAGCCTCCCCACCCCCGCCCACCTTGATATAAGGGCTAACATTCCATTAAACTTTTAAACTTTTTCTTTTGTACCTGTCAGCTAGTTTTTAGTGATTTCTGTACATCAATCCCTTAATGCTCTGCTCCTTACACTTACTAGCTTCTCACCATTTAAAAAAGACTCTGAACTGGTACTTGCTTGGGTCAGATTGAGTGATGCTGCATCTTTAGGACTACTGGCTTTCGCTTCCTGAAGTGGCAGAGGGATGTCTGCATTTTCAACCCTTGAAATGAAAGAGGGGTAACTTTTCGGGTGAAGGCATAGCAGTGAACGATGAATGAATGCGAACATCTTCAGTTTGCCATGCAGAATGTGTAAAGCAATATAGAAGTCAGAAAGGAAAAAGACATTATGATGTGAAGAAGCTCCATGCAATGTCTCCTCCAGCATTGCCACTCGCTGTGGCCATGAATCTTTCCATCTCTGTGATGGGCAGCATGCTTTCTTCCACAGGGCACAGGATGTGCAGGTGCACATGGCCTTTTCTGGCCATGACCGTCTGTCGCAAGTTGTGCACAACATTCTTCTGCAAGAAATAATGAGTATGTTAGTGGTATCCTTGTGACGTGATGAGAGAATGATTTTGCAAGATTTCATAGTTTGTATGTAGTGTATAAGATGTGAGGTGTGGGAAAGTGAAAGTGACAATATTGGTAAGAATTGGAAGTGCAGAGTGTATAAGTAGAAGAAGAAAGTGGGAAAAAAGGAATCAAAAATACCAATGGAATGATGGCCTTTTCTCTAGGGGACTGGAATACAAAGGTAGTTATGGTTCAATTGTACAGAGCCTTGGTCAGATCCCACACTGAGGGAATACATTCAGTTTTGGGCATTCCATCTCAGGAAGAGATGGCCTGGGAGGGGTGGGGCAGGGGGCTGGGTGGGGGCAACGCAGATTCACCAGAATGATTCCAGGACCTGGAGGTTTAATTATGAGGACAGGTTGCATGTACTTGGCTTATATTCCCTTGATTATAGAAGATTGTCAGATGATCTGATCAAGAAGTTTAAAATTTTCAAAGGATTTGTTAGTATAGTTACAGAGAAATAATTTACACTGATGGGAGAAATTAAAAACCAGGTGACATAATCTGAAAATTAAACTTCGGCAGTAAATGAGGAAAATCAGCAAGCACTTTTTCCACACAAAGGATAGTAGAAATCAAGAATTCTCTTCCCCAAAATACTATGAATGCTGCATGAATTGAAATTTTCAAGAGTGAGATCAATAGATTTTTGTTTGGGTAGGGTATCAAGGGATATAGAGCTAAGATGGGTAAATGGAGTTGAAGTAAATATAAACCATGATCTAATTGAATAGCAGAGCAGCCTCGAGCATTTTAATGACTGATTCCTTCTCCTGTTTTCCTATGATTACCAAGCAACCCCTGCAAAAAGTCACTAGGCTGAATTTTATGGGCCCCCTGGGGACAGGGTCAGAGGCAGGGGTCCCATAAAATTGTGTCAGAAGGCAGGGGGTGGAGTGCTCGTCACCTTCCCGATGCCTTCCAATTTAGTCCGGGGCAGGGAAGGCCGAGGACAGACTTCCAGCCCTTAAGTGACCAATTGATGGCCACTTAAGGACCTCTTCCCACCTCCATCTCAATTTAATAGAAGGCGAGCAAGGTCTGGGGTTCCTCCTTTAGGGGTAATCCAGTGCCCTTGGAGGGCCTCCCTGGCATGATGCCCATTCCCCCAGGAAGACCTCCTGCACCCTCACCAACCGCACCAAACCCCCATTGCTGGGACCTGCCTGAATGACCCTGGCGACCCCAACCCACTTACCTCTCCCCGGGTCTCCAACGTCCTCGGTCCTGCAGGGCCTCCTGCAGTACCGGCAATGGTCAATGCTCCCAGTTGCGCTGCTGGTACTGCAGAGTTGCTGTCCCTCTTGATTGGAGCTTATCCTTTATAGGGACGATGACCCCAACAGCGGCTAATTAATTCTTTTCCCACCGTGGAATTGCAATGTGGCCTGATGAAGGGCCGAGGCAGGGTCTCCCCACCTCTGCCGCACCCACCCCCCCCCCCGCCACTGGAATCCCCATCACCAGAACAATATTGAGCCCACTGTGGCCAAAGCAGCTACCACAACATATTTACCACAGCAGGTGTCATTCATTGTGTAAATAACTGATCTTTCTGGAATTTTGGACTAATTTATTAAAGGTAACTGGTAGTTCCTAATTTAAGCTCCAAATTACATATTGTAGTCAAATCCAACTGTTGTACCTGATAACGCAGAAGCATGATCTATCAATCAAGAAGTAAACGCTTTCATCCCTTTTAACACTGCTGGGGAAAAATTTCCTCTATCTATTTTGCCTACGTAATTTATAAGTTTTTATGATTTCATCCTGCATAGAGGAAATCTTCCCCTGCTATTAGCTAAAGTTCCCTAAGGTCTTACATCCCGGCTTCTAACATCATGTACCACAGGGCCTCAGTGAGGCTGTTAGGTCTTGCTACTTGTTGCCCGTTATCTTCGCCTGCACCCACCCCTCCCAAACCTTCATCAGTATTTTCCCGCCTTTCACCTGCCAGCTTTGGCTTCTTATTCCTGTTATGAATCATTGACAACTTCCTGTTCGATGACAAATTTTCCCAATAATAACCTTTTCTCTTTTCTTTTCCTGCCACTGACCAAAGATGTATGAACTGCCTGAAACAAGTATTGGACCATGTTCAGTCCCACAGATAGCTTCCAGTAACACCTGGGTTCAAGCCAATTTCAAGTTTCATTGTGGTCATATAAGGTGTCTTCAATAAAATAACGTTTTATTTCCTAACAATGTTCTTTTGGATTAACATGTCACTCAGCTGCTAGTATCCCACAGGCGTTCCAATGATTTTGCCAGAACTCTGGTGGGAGACCAGCGGAATCCCCAGGTAAAAGGCAGAGAGACAGTTGTGCTGATCTCCACTGTTTCTGGAGATTTCCTATTTGCCTTGTAAGGGATGGAACATTCATGCACAACTTTAACAGGCAAATAAAAACCAGGAGCAAGGTCTTGGTGAAGGACTGCCAAAGCCAGGAGTTTCATCTCCTCAGACTCAGTCAGGATCTAGCAGGTTTCTGCTAGTACACCAAGTAAATGGAGGCCTTCACAGGGTGTATGTGGGTCCCACTGGTGAGGTCCAGACCAGGGACGTGCCCTGAAATGCAAAGAATTGACTATTTTGCCAGATTTGCCGATTTGATCAGTACGACCATCAGCTACATCAAGGGTGGTGGGGGGATGGTGGCGGGGCGTTGGTTGGGGGAGAAGCACAGGCCTGAGAAATCCCTGCCTCCCCAGGTAAGCAGGTACTGGATGATCCAGCAGGCAGGTGGAAGCTATACCCGTCTGGCATAAGTAAAGGAGGTGACCTGCTACTGACCCTGAAAACCCTCGTGTGGGTTAACACTGGAGGGTACCATTGGGCATAATCCTAGTTTAACTGCTAGGATTGGGTTCTGAAGAATTTTGCAGCCCAAGTGTTTATTTTGCAAAGGAACAAATGAATGTATGCTGGGTATGTTTATCCAAACAGATCTAACTAATGAGGCATGTCTGTATTGTTGTTTCAATCTATTAATATTGATAGGCACATGCAATGTGTGGCAGCTGCATTGTTTGCCATTCATTAGAAATGATGATAAATGCGAGAGACCTGCAGCAGTTTGCATATTAATGGCTCACTTGTCCCTTAACTTATGTACAGATTTATGCAAATATATGGATTTAAATGGGGAGACATTAACAAAACTGGATCACCAAATAATATATAAAGAAAAAAAGTATGATGTACAATTAAAGGTAGTTGTAGTCACATTGGACACAACTGGAGTGATACTGCTTTCCAGACCTCCCTTTCATATCGAAGGATGGACAATTATGAACTGGGCAACTGCAACTTTAACCCTGAATTCTGACTTTAACTGTGTGTGCATGGGTTTCCAGGACTCCCTGGAACCCGCCTGGGAAAACAAGGCAAGAGGACAGTGGGATTTGAGGGAACTAAGCAAGTGACAACCAAGAAATGCTGTAAATATTAAGATCACACACCCGCTAGGTGAAAGCTTTTTGGTTATTGAACTTGTTCTGAGATTTTGTTTTCATTGTTTTGAAGGTGATTTCCACCACAGTGCAGGTCATTTCTACTACTTTGGAGTCTACATCAATTGATTACGTTTCCCAACTATCAACCTTCAGATCAGCATGGGAGCCACTTACACAACTCCTCTACCTTGGACCTCAGATGAGGAACAAGATGAGCAGCATCAGCAAAACCAACAGTAGCAAGAGCAGCAGCAGCCTTCTCCTCAACCATCTTTTGCCCCACAGGACAGAGCTCCAGTTCGCAGGAGGTGATACCCCCAACATAAGGTTTTCAGGCAATGGATAGGTTTCCTGGACATAACTGAGCACTAGTGCTTCAGGAGGCTCAGTTTCTTGTCAGGTTGTCACTGACACTTGTAGCTTCCTGAAAGAAGACCTCCTGCCATGGGCATTCATTGTCAGTCGCTGTCAAAGTCACCACAGGCCTTAATTTCTTTGCCTCTAACGCCTTCCAGGGATCTGCAAGTGATATTTGTAGAATGTTGTAATCTGCTGCCCAGAAGTACATCTCACAGGTGACCAATGTGATGTACTTCTCAACTGGTGAGGCAATGAGCCATGAAAATGAGCGGGCACACAGCTTTGCCACCCTGGTTGGCTTCCCACAGATTCCCACAGATTCAGGGCATCATCAACTGCATACATGAGGCAATTAAGGAACCCCCACATCACCATGGAGTCTTCATCAACCGAAAGGACTTCAAACCCTTCAATGTTCAGCTTGTCTTGTCCACCAAGAGATCATCATGCTTGTCTGTGCAAGATTCCCATGTAGCTGCCACGATGCTTTCATCAAGTCTCCCACAGGTATTCACACCTCGAAGCAGAGTTAATGGGCAGCCCCTTGGAGACAAGGGCTAGCTCTGAAGATGTGGCTGATGATGTCTGTGAGGAGCCGAGACAATGACGCCCCGGTATGGTTTATCGGATGCCACTTGTCCACCAGAGTGGTCGTATAGTCCGCAATCGGGGTGTGGAAAATGCACTTCAAATGCCTCGACAGATCTGGGGATGGCCTTCAGTATACACCTGCCAGGGTATCCAGTTCTGGTGAAAGGTCACTGACCTGAAACGTTAACTCTGTTTCTCTCTCCATAGATACTGCCAGACCTGTTGTATGATCACTTGAAGAGTGATGTCCCTTTAAGATCTCATTATGCTAATGAGCTAAGTTCCAGGAATGCAGTTATGTGACAATAAGCCAGGGTCATTCTGCAATTGTAAAACCCAGATGCAGGTTCTGTAAATAGTTTGCTCGGTACTGTATAAAATAATTTAGCTGTTCAGAAACCTATTAGAGATCTTCAACGAACTGGACTCCATGCATCTCATTTATGTTGCAGAAAACAACATAAAGAAATCATTACAAAGCCTGCTGAGTATTTCCAGCATTTTCTGTTTTCATTTCAGGTTTCCAGCATCCAAAGTATTTTGCTTTTGTATCTAGAATGAATGTGGTCTGTGCCTTGCACAACATTGTGCACCTGTGAGGACTGAGGCTCCAGTAGGACAAAGGTGCTGAGAGCTCTGCCTCTTTGGAAGAGGAGCATGTTGTGGTGAGGACACCAGTAACAGCACACAAAGCTGCCAGGGTTGCTCAGGACAGCTTGATTCAGGCTTGCTTCACTCAGACAGAGGAATCGCAGCCATCTGGCACACAATTTGTGAATGCACTAGGCCTGCACAGCCCCCCGCACAAAGAAATCCCACAATCAACAATCTTTTTCAGAGGCACCCATTGCTCACCTTTAATTTTTGTCCTATCATTCTTCAAAACGCAGCCGGCCATTTGGCAGGCGGCAGGCAAAAATGGGTAAGATGGGACAATGGAGCAGTGAAATAAAGTCTGTGGAGCATAAACATGAAACAGAAAGGTGACACTGCAACAATGTGTTAATCGCAGAAATGAATACCTTTGTGTAACTACAAATCCTTTATCTTCCTTTTTCTATTCCTCCTACATGGTGCTACCCATGTGGCTTCAGCAGAGCTTGAGGCAGGCTGCTTGAATCCCTGCTCTCACTGTTCAGGTGCTCTTGCATATGTCCTCTGGGTTTTGGAGCCCGAGAGGGCTTTACCAAAGACTGTCCCACCTGCACCCTGGGCAGGGGTAGACTCAGCCATTGAGACAGGAGGCAGCATGTGGGGACTTGACTGGGGTTGGAGCAGTGGTGCCAGGGTGTCAGATGTGGGGCAATTTGAGCAGAGTACTCACTTCCATGTCCCCTTTTTCCATCTTCCCTCTTGTGGCCCACACACACTTCCCTGTTAGCAATGAGAGAGGACCTTGTTGCACTTCAGTGAGGCACTGAACAGCCAAAGGCAAGATTTTTGTTAATCCTGCTTTGGGTGGCATTCTGAGTGTTCAGGTCATTGTTGAGGGTCAGCCTGAAATCTATAGACTGCCGCACTTGGTGCTCCATCATGTGGCCACTCTTTCTATGGATGTAGACATCATATAAAGGCCTGAGATATCATGACACTCATGCTAGAGACGGACTCCTCTAATTATGTGCAGTGTGGCTGGAAAAGCTGACAAAACCTCAAATATTTTCTGCAGCTATTAGAGGATTGTCCTCTTCATCGATGGGCCCCAAGTCTCAGCATCTGTGTCCAGCTGAGCAGAGCTTGGCGGGTCCTGCACCCTCTGATGGGGACTCTCCACTGCTGTACCTGGCTCCACCACCTGTTCCTGCTCACCTGTGATGTGTGCGACACCATGTAAAAACACAACTACCTGTCTTGGTGGTCCCACCGACGTGTGCATATCTGAATTGGTAGACTGTGCCGTAGTCCTGTGATGGGGCATCCTCAGAGTGAGTCATCTTCTCTGAGGTGTCTTTGTCCTCTTCCTGCAACATCTCCTTAGGGACAGTTGAAGATCCTGCAGGAGATGAAAGACATGAATTAGAACTGATGAGGTAAGAGGGTTTGAAGTCATCATTGTTCACATTATAATATTTTATTGCCTGCTGAGATCAAGTCAACATGAGTGAGTGTTGTAAGCCATGTAGCTGTGTGATATTTAATTCTGTCACCAGGTAGCTGGGGATCCCAATCTCTCCATCCCCAATGGGCAGACGTGCCGAGACCTAGCTTAACTCCAATTCCTTCTCCTCTGCAAGTGACCCTGAGGTAGTGTTGTCAAAGTGGAGATGACTGGAGGGCCACCTCTGGATCTCTGCATCTCCTAGTGTTCTGTGCTCTCTTCTGTTCCAAGGAGAGAAAGAAGTGACCTTTGAGCATGAGAAATGAAATGTGTTGGGAGGATGGAAGGACAACATTTGTGGAGCGTCACTGTGAAGGATAGGTGTGTCATTGCATTAAGATGCGGGTGACTGTCAGTGGTAGCTGATCAGATGGGAAGTGAGGAAGTGCCTCGACAGAGAGGGATGGGTGCACCTGAAAGGCATGTTGGTATGAGGAGTGATATGCAGGAGAAGGCTTGGGAAGACAGTTGGAGTCAGGATATAACTGAATTGGCTCACCTTTATTGAACCTCTTCCAGCACCATATCCAGGTGCAGGGCACCACACTCCTGCTCCTGACCTCCTCAGCCACTTCCGACCATGCCTGCTTGTATTCAGAGGCAGGTTTCTTTCTCCTATCCTCAGGGAACAGAATCTCCTTATGGGACCTTACAGCCAACAGCATCATGTCCAGAGATGCATCTCTGAAGCATGGTGCTGCCTTGATATATCATGTCTCCATTTTTGCAGCTTCTGGCTTTGTCTGAAGACCTCTACCGTGTTTCAATTCTCGTCTTCGCATGTTCCCTTTAATCAATTGAGCTGAAAGAGAGTGCTGCAGGTCGTCATCACTCCTGCGCACTTCAGGTTGGGAAACATGGAATTCAGATGCAAATACATTGTCTGCAATAAAAAGACACTGACAAACATGCTGCTGAAATCTCCAGGTTCCCAACTCGCTGCTGGGCACCCCTACTGCAAGCGGGTCGGGAAGTTAAAATTAAAACCTCTGTTGTTGTTCAGACAGAATTTCTATTTAATGGCTTAAACTGTATGAAATGTTGGAAAAAAAATGCTTGATTGTCATGTGATGTGGATTGCTGTCTGCATATTGGGTATTGTAGCTCCAGAGTTGAAGGGTGAAAATTAGAACTCCCCTGATGTGCTCTCGTATGCACACACTTTACCCATAGTAATAATAAGTTCAATTGTCCAGTGGGTAAAGAAAGTGTAGCACTAAGTCAAACATATCAGAAGATTCCAGGTTTGATTCCCAGGCTGCGCCAAGCTTGTTCATCTCACCTAATTTCAGCTGTTGGGATGTCCAAATTGGACTCCATGTTCTTGAACGAGAGAAAGATAAAATCAGCCAGGCTTCCTGCTTCTGATTGTTGTCCGTGAGCCTGACTGGAAAGAGCATGTGTAACATTGCGTAACAGAAAAAAAACAGATTTTCGCTTTTTTTTGGAGAGGTGTTCTAAAGCAAGTACCTTGTGCAGTCAAAACCCACAAATCAATTTAATTTCTCTCCAGGATTCCTGAATACCTAATTTTTCAAGTATTTTCAATAATTAAATCAAACAGAAACATTGTGATATTGTCAGTGTGCTTTCAATCTCCAAATTGTTGAAGAAGAACGTCCTCTGTCCTAGTCTTATTCTGTACAGTGAGTAGCTCCCCTCTCAGAACTATCCTAAATGCTATCCTTCACCTTACTCAGTTTTGCTTAGAACTATCAGTTTTAAGATTTTCTGGGTGCTAAGGTTGTTGCAGGAATGTCAGTGACTGTAAAATCCAGCAGATTTGTGCTACCTTAGCACCGAGTGCAATTTTTCAGCAGGCCTCTTTATACTGTCCTAAGTGAATGAATTTAGATGATGCCTTGCACAGTTTTTGGCCCAATTAGAATATGATTATCTGGGCACCCCTTTTGCCATCTAAGGAAAACTCAAAGAGTGATGAAGCCTTTAAGGAATCTTAGGCTTTTTAGCCTCTCAACGGTTTTAAATAGAGCGTAGTATTTATGTGGATCCTAAAATACCTAAATATTGTCCTCTAATTCACTAAGAAGTCAATTGTAATGAGATCCCACAGAATAGAAAAGGATGAAGAATAGAAATTTTTACAATGTAACCTGCATGGACAACACATCTAATTGAAGTGTCAAATGTAGGTTCGTTAGTCAAATTACAATTAAAAAAGGAGGGGGGAGGGGATGTTGACGTACCGCAAATACATTGTCTAATGGTTGAAGAGGTATAAGATGAAAGGAGGCTTGGCAGGGACATGAGTAGGCATCACTTTGTGCCATTATGTCACCAACCATATCTGCAAGCATTCACATACTTAATCTGGTAAGCACCATGAGGATTTGGCTCACAGGGTCAAATCAGCAGCAAGTCAGTTGAAGATCTGTGCTACCTGCTGTAATGATGCCTGTAGTCAACTGCACCATGGGGATGGTCCGGCTAGTGACAGTCAAGGCCACCTACTCCTTCAACTTTACTGTCTCCACCTCTTTCCAGACAGCACTTGTGATCTAGAACTAGCAGAGGTGGGGTAGATGTGAGGTAAGCAAGTGCACAATAAAGATCTGCACCTCTTAGGTTGTCTTAGAATCTATAGCTTGATGATTTTAAAACATATCAACCACACTGAGCAATCACACTTCCATTAATTTTATACATACGGTAATGTAATGCTGGTTACAGGCAACCATGAAGGAGGGATTCAGAGGCCTGTTTTGTTCTACAATCAGGGATATCAGTAAACGTGTTCAGAACATGCCCTCCCTCCAGTTTTTTTATTTGTTTTCATGGGATGTGGGCATCGCATGCAAGGCCAGTATTGGTTGCCGATCACTAATTGCCCTTGAGAAGGTGGTGATGAGCTGCCTTCTTCAACCGCTGCAGTCCATCTGGTGGCATCCAGTGGCATGCACGATGAGTTGCAGGCACAGCCAGTTACCGCTCATATCAGTGCCAGGTGTACAACATGTAAAAAATAACTACAGACATATCTCTGAAAGCAATGTATCCTCAACACGGAGACTTCAAGCATCATTTCTATCATTTCAGGTAAGTTGCTGCTGGGGTCGAGGAGTTGCATAGCACTGGTTGATTCACATAGCCTATATGGGAGCCCACTATTCATCATTTGCTCTCAATCAAATAGTTATGTCACATTTGTTTGAGAATGAACACATCATACTTGAATTGAGACCATTGAGGTGGTGCTCACCTGCCATTTGACTGTTGATGCAATAATAGCACTTTTCTTTTAGTCATGCCACAAGAGTCTTAGTAATGCACAAATGGCTGAATGCATAATCTATCATAGTCTGCATTTTGTAGAATTGAGAAGTGCGATGATAATGGCTCTAACTCTGCTGCTACAGTTGATGGTCACAGATAAACTATGTGTCTAGCTAGGTACTTCACTTACCTCCTGATGTAGTGGTGTTAAATCATAGAATGATACAATACAGAAGGAGGCCATTTGGTTCAACATGCTTGTGCCAGTTCTTTAAAAGAGCTATCCAATTAGTCCCACACCACTGCTTTTTCCCCATAGCCCTGCAAATTTTTCCCTTTCAAGTATTCAATTATCTTTTGAAAGTTACTATTGAATCTGCTTCCACCATCCCTCCAGGCAGTGAATTCTAGATCATAGCAGCTCACAGCATAGGAATCAATTCTCCTCATTTTGCCTTTTGTTCTTTTGCCAATCATCTTAAATCTGTGTCCTCTGGTTACCAACCCCTCTGTCACTGGAAATAATTTCACTTATTTACTCTATCAAAGCTCATCATGCTTTTGAATACCTCTATTAAGTCTCAGTTTAACCATCTTTGCTCTAAGGAGAACAATCCCAGTTTCTCTAGTCCCTCCACGGAACTAAAGTCTTTCATTGTTAATCTTTGGAATTCACTATCCCAGACAGCAGTGGAGGCTGGATCATTGAATATGTTCAGGGCTAAGTCAGGCAGATGTGTGAGTAGGTACTTCACCTACCTCCTGATGTAGTGGTGTTAAATCATAGAATGATGCAATACAGAAGGAGGCTATTTGCATTCATCATGCTTGTGAGAGTCAAGGGTTATGGGGGAGGTGAGGGGAAGGTAGGAAAGTGAAGTTGAGGCTACAATCAGATCAGTCGTGATCTTATTGAATGGCGGAGCAGGCCCGAGGGGCAATATGGCCTACTCCTGCTCCTAATTCTTATTTTCTTATCCCCAGCAATATTCCAGTAAATTTCCTTGGCACTCCCCTCTAAAGCCTTGACATCCTTCCTGAAATGTGGTGCCCAGAATTGGATACAGTACTCCAGCTGGGGCCTAAACAGTGTTTTATAAGGTTTACATTTCAGGTCGATGATTTTTCATCGGAAAATGAAAGGTCACAGACCTGAACGTTAACTCTGTTTCTGTCTCCACAGGTGTTACCAGACCTGCTGAGTATTTCCAGTACTTTCTGTTTTTATTTCAGATTTCCAGAATCTGCAGTATTTTGCTTTTATTCTTATTGGGGATGTTTGAGGCCTACATCTGGTATCTATGAAGACCCCCCCCCCCACCCACCAGCTGGCTCCATTCCTTCCCACCCACTGGTTGGCTCTAGTCCTCCCCACCTCCATTCCTCTCATGCACTCGGCGGTTTCTCGCCAGCTGCAGATCTGACAAGACCGCCTCCATCCAGGTCTAGCACCCACACTGCGCATGCTTCAGTCACCGTCCACACTGCGCATTCTGAAGCCACCATCAGCACTGCGCATGCTCCACTCACCACCTGAGAGCTACTCAGAGACTGTCCACGAGCTATTTGTAGCTCACGATTGATGTATTGGCGATCCCCTGCCCTAGTGAAAGGTAAAAAATCAGGAATTGCTTTCCTGTGCCATTGGCAATTGGCACTCGTCAACTGAAATGCTGTTCAAGCAATCCAGTTGTATTCTGGGGAAGCTCACTAATGTAAATATTTTGTGTGACTCCATGAGTCTTATGGACACTGTGTGGCTCCTGGCTGCAATGGGTTGCGCTGAGCCTATTGCATATACAGTGGGTCTTTGGTCGCTGAGTCCAATTGTACCAATCTTTCTATTAATGCATTCACTGAAATTGCTGAGATGTGTTGGCCAACATTTTAAGTAGCTGGAGTGATAGAGATACAGAGTCATGACGGCAGATACGGAGGCTATTCAGCCATTGAGTCCATGCCAGCTCTCTGGAGTGCAATCCAATTAGTGCCATTCTCCTGCTCTATCCCCATAGCTCTGCAAGTTTATTTCCTCAAGTGCCCATTTAATATCCTTTTGAAATCATTGATCATCACCGCTTCAGCCACACTTGTAGGTAGCAAGTTCCAGGTCATTACCTCTCGCTGTATAAAAAAGTTCTTCCTCACATTCCCCCTGTATCTCTTGCCCAAAACTTAAATCTCTGTCCCCTAGTCCTTCTACCATCAGCAAATGGGAATAGCTTTTAGCTTTTCTTTGTCTACTTTATCTAAACCAGTCATAATTGTGTTCACCTCTATCAAATATCTCCTCAATTTCCTTTGCTCCCAGCAGAACGACCCAGCTTCTTCAACCGAACCTTGTATCTAAATTGCCTCATCCCTGGAACCATTTTGGTAAATCTCCTCTCAAGGACCCTCACAGCCTTCCTAAACGGTGGAGATCAGAACTAGACGCACTACACAAGTTGGGGCATAACCAGAGCTTTATAAAGGTTCGGCAGGTTCAGCAGATCTCGCCTTGCTTTTCTACTCAATATCTCTATGAAGCCCAAGATTCCAAATGCTTTGCTAAATACTCTCTCAATATGTCCTGCCACCTTCAAGGATCTATGCCCATGAATCCCCAGGTTCCTCTGTTCCTGCACTCTTTTGAACTGAGCCATTAAGTCTATTTTACCTCTCCCTATCCCTTCTACCAAAATGCATCACCTTACACTTCTCTGTATTAAATTCCATCTACTACTTGTCAACCCATTCTGCTAGCCTATCTATGTCCTATTGCAGTTGATTACTATCGTCCTTACTGTTTGCCACTCCTCCAATTTTGGTATCATGAGCAAATATTGAAATTTTACTCTGTATTCCAATATACAAATCATTTACACACATATATATATATATATATATATAATATATATATATATATATATATATAATATATATATATATGAAAAACTGACCCTTGGGGAACTCCACTGTCTACCATCCTCCAGTCTGAAAAACAGCCATTTACTAGAACTCACTGTTTTCTGTCCTTAAGCCAATTTTTTTTATCCAAGCTGACACTGACCCTCCTATTCTATAAGCCTCAATTTTGTTAACCAGTCTTTTATGTGATACTTTGTCAAACACGATCTTAAAATCCATACAGACAACATTCACTGCATTCCCTTCATCCACTTTCTCTGTTACTTCATCAAAAAAATTAGATTAGTCAAACACAATCTGCCTTTTACCAATCCGTGCTGGCTCTCTTTCAAACACTACAATGTCTTCCCTAATCAGTACTGCCACCCCACATCTCTTTTTCCCTTCCCTATCTTTGCTGAAAACTTTGTATCTGTGAATATTAAGCACCCAGTTCTCGCCATTTATAAGCCACATTCCTGTTATTGCCACTATGTCATGTTCCTACACAGCTTGTAGCTCACCAACTTTATTCACCACACTTTGTGCATTTACATACATGCATTCTAAACCTGTCTTTGTGTTCCTCGTAGTTGTTCTTAGTCTGCTCCTATCTAACATGATATTACTTCCTTCTCTAGTACTATCCAACACTCACTCCTTTATGCACCTTATTCCACTTTTCTACTTCTATATGCTGGTGCCCACCCCCCTCCCAATTTAGATTAAAACTTCCCCAACCACACTGGTGAACGTCTCCAAGAGGAGATTGGTCCCAATCCTATTGAGGTGCAACACGTCCCTTTTGAATAGGTGCCTCCTGCCCCAGAACTGGTCACAATGCCCCAAGAAGCTGAAGCCCTCCTGCACCATGCTTCAAGCCATGCATCAATCCTCCCTATCTTCCTATTTATACTCTCGTAGATGCATGGCACTGGCAGTAATCCAAAGATTACTACCTTTAAGGTGCTACTTTTTAACTCCTCCCTGGCTCCTGAAAATCTGACCACAGGACCTCAATACGTATCCTCTCTATGTCTTGGTATTGACGTGTATTATGACTTCTGACTTACTCCCTTCCCCTGCAGAATATTCTGCACCCTCTCCATGGTGTCCTTTACCCTGGCACAAGGGTGACAACACACCATCCAGGACACATGATGACAGTACTGAAACATCTGCCTGAGCCGCTAACTATGGAATCTCCAATACAACTGCATTTCTATGCTTTGTTGTTCCGCCCCCCTACCATACAGTCCCTTTGGAGCCATGGACTGGACTGCACTCCTTCAAGGTGTCATCCCTTCCAGCGGTCTTCAATGTTGAGTGCCAGTTTGAGAGTGGCACACACACCAAAGATTCCTGCACCTCCTGCTTCTTCCTACTCTTCTGGATGGACAACCATCTGCTATTCTGAAATCTTACTGCCTGTGGGGTGGCCACCTCCTGGAACATACCATCCAGGGAACTCTCATCCTCCCTGATGCTCCGCAGTGACTCCAGCTCCCCTTCAAGCTCAGAAATCCTGAGCTTGAGCTCAAGCAGCTGGAGACACCTCCGACGCACATGGTCCCCCAAGACAGATGAAGTGTTCTGAAGTTCCCACATGGTGCAGAAATTCCACACAATGGTCTCAGCTGCCCATCCATGATCTAAAACAAAATCGCTATTCCCTCTTTCAGAATCTACTTTAATCTATTAATTTTAATTCATATCTCCAGTCCTTAGCTCTTAGGTCTCGCTGTCTCCTGTTCCGCCTCTCGGATCACTCCTCGCTTTTTTTTCTAAAATACCAGACGAGTGTCTTTTCTCTCAGTCACTGAATTCCCTGAGTTCAGTAATCTGTAGAAGAGGTACTCCAGAGAATTCAAAATTCAGAATGCCATTTTTGGGATTCGGGTCAACAAACAGAACAAAATGAAATTCTGGACAGTGCATCTATGAAGGGAAGTGAAACAAATATTTAATCTGTTGTTTAAAGTACTAGTGAATTCTGATCAAGATCATTCAGCAGTGCCATACATTTTGTGGATCATGGGATCAGCAGCCTTATGAGATAATGACCAGCTGTTATAGAGTGAGGAATGTGTGATAGATCCAAGTGTGTGCAATGCTTACCTGACATTCAGTACTGGATGAGCAGAAACTTCTTCTAGCTAAAGCCATTAGCTGAATTTTTCCCGGTGGGTGGTGATCCCGGCATCAGCCTCAATTCCAGGTCGAAAACTTTGCAGTGGCAATAGCGTGATGTCAGACGGGATCTTTCCAGAGAAGGCCAATTAAGACACCACCTCCAGGAGCCCCATCCAATTAGGGACAGCGGCTAGGTTCCAGTGTTGGGTGGTCTGTTCAGCGTGGCCCCTGGGTAGGTCCACTGGCCACCTTCATAGTATGCGTGCTGCTGAGGGGCCAGCAGCAGGAGTGTCAGCGGTGTGATGAAAGTGCCTCCAGTAACAGTGCAATGGCTGCCATTGTAGCAAGGGTTACATTAGTAGAGACATCAGTCTCCATGAAGCTGCTGCAATGGTATGCTTTCTGCTTGGGGAGCCCTGAGCACTGTAATTTAATGCCGACAACTTAACACAAGACCTCGCATGGTTCGCACTTGTCCTCACACAGTGAGGACACCTCTGCTCAATTTCTAGCTCCTGACACAGTGAGGGGTGGAGGGGGTCGCCCTTGTGCTGTTGGAAAAATTGCGATCCAGTTACACAATAGGGGCTAATTGCCCCATTAAGTGCCAAGTGCATAGCCATCACTGCTGAGAGCCCGCCTCCGGGAAAAGAGCACAGAGCTGGGAACATGTCGCAGAGCCAGCCTGCCGCGAGTCGATTGCAATTGTGCCCCTACCTCCACAGTGGTACTTGGAAAATTCAACCCATTATCTTCTGTTCCCACCACAAATTCTGTTCCCTAGCCTCTGACTCCAGCTCTCTCCTGACCACTGACTGAGGCAGAACCAGACTGTTCACAACCTTGACATCCTATTTTATCCTGAGGTGAGCTTCTGGACCATACACCTATTCCATCGCTATGGTGCCTACTTCCACCTCCGCAATGTCGCCCATCTCTGCCCTGTCTCAGAACAACTGCTGCTGAAACCCTCCTTCATGCCTATGTTCCCTCTAAACTTTACTTCTTTAACATGCTCTGGGCTGGTCCCATCTTTCATCTTCCATAAACTTGAGCTCATCCAAAATTGCTGCCTGTAGTCTAAATCCCCCCATGTTCCATTCAGTCAATGCCCCCGTACTCGCTAATCTACATTGGCTATCAGTCTTGCAATGCCTTGATTTTAAAATTATCATCCTTGTTTTCCAATCGTTCCATTGCCTTACTCCTTTGTATCTCTCTAACCTCCTCTGGCCGTGCAAACCTCTGAGATCTCTGCATTCCTCTAATTTTGGCCTCTTGTGCATCCATGACTTTAATTGGTTTACCATTGTGTCCTCAGTTGCCTAGGCTCGAAGCTTCAGAATTCCTGCCCAAAACCTTTCCACCTCTCTAGCTCTTTCTCCTCCTTTAAAGCACACCTGAAAACCTACCTTTGACCAAGTTTTTCATCAGCTGTCCTAATATCGCCTTGTGTGACTTGATGTCAAATTTTGTTGATAATGCACTGTGAAGCATCTTGGGACGTTTTATGATGTTCATGGCACAATATAAATGCAAGTTGCTGTTATATATAAATATAAGTATATAAGCTGGCATGGTCTGGTTTGGCCAAATGGCCTGTTTCATTGCTGTATATTCTATGTAATTCTACATAATATATTAAATAAATATATTCAGTTAGAATCCTTTATGTATTTTCATTTTAAAGTATACAAACAGGTTAATATTAATAAGAAGTTACCTCCATATAAATGGAATTGCCACCTTAGAATGTGCAAATTAGAGAATCTACCACTAAAAACATCTGTCAGAAACCTTTCAAAATATTATTGGGTGTTCATTGGAGTTGTTCAAAGGACTTCTTGGGGGCAAAATGCAATAGTCCCCAAAACAGGTGCAGGGATCGTGATGCCCATTCCTTCTGAGCTTAAGAGTATGCAGGCAGAGAGGAAATAGGTGACCACCAGAGAGTCAAGAAGGACTAGGCAGAGAGTGCAGTAATCCTGAGTGCATCTCAGTCACCAACCAATATTCCATTCTGAATACTGGTGAGAGTGATGGTTCCTCTGGGGTGTGCAGCCAGAGTCTAGACCATGGCACCATGGCTGGAGTGGTTGTATAGGGGGGCAGGAGGATGATTGGAAAAGCAATAGTGATAGCGGATTCTATAGTTAGGGGAACAGACAGATGTTTCTGCGGCTGCAGACATGAATCCAGGATGGTATGTTGCCGCCCTGGTGCCAGAGTCAAGGATGTCATGGAACAGCTGCAGATCACTCTGAGGGGGGAGGGTGAGTGTAGTGTATTGAGAATGGCATTGTGCATTTTGTCCACCTAAGGCTACCATACACACGTATACCAGCAGAGGGAGTCAGCACATGCAGCAGTTATGTTTCTTACTGCCTCTGGAAAATCTTGCTATTGCTTACCAAGAACATTACAATGGTGATGAGGATGGTGAAAATAGAATATATTGCTTTCAGGTATGAAGCTTTTGGAAGGTGTTTGTCTACTTGCTACAGACAGCATTTTAAGTTGGAGATTTAGGGAACATATTGAGGCTGTGTTAGACATACACAGGAGGCATTCCAGCTTCGGGATTAGCAACAGGAAAGCTTGCACAGTGCAAACACAAACACACACATGCACAGATACATAACACTGACCTCACCAAAATAACCATTTAATCAAAAAAAATCTTGGATCATCACAGAGAAGTTTTTCTTTGAAAGGAACGCAATCCTGAATCCTTGATCACGAACGAAAACTGCATTTCTGATCTATATGGCGTTGTCTATGCCCAATCCGCCACCTTTTCACGTCCATTCAGAGCCATCATTTGTGTTCCCATGTTGGCAAAAGTGACTGCAATGTTTCGAAGGTGCGATGGCAGGCTTCATAATCACAGATGACAAAAGAAAAAGGCCTTACTCTCCACTATGGAGGCGATGAATTGGAAGACATTTTTGAGATACATATGCATGAGCAAAATTACTATGACTCAGCAAAAAATGCACAGACAACCTACTTCATACCTGAGAAAAATACAATATATTAAACAATTGTCTTCGAATGCACTCAGCAAGGAGCAAATGAGACAATTGACCAATATTGCATGTGATTGAGGCAACTAACAACCAAATGTGACTTCAGTGATGTTGAACATGTTGAAAGGGAAATCAAAACACATATAATCAAAGGTTGTCTCTCTAGTCCACTATGCCAAAAAGCACTCGAGAAAGACAGAACGCTGAAAGCTGTCAGAACAGTTGGGAGTTAGCAAGATCACAATCACTCTCAGAGTCCATAGCTACTGAAGTTGAGGCTGGCAACAGTAACTACCACACTCCAATGTCAACTCCTCTGAACACTATTCATTGCTCCACCTGGAAAGCAACAAGAGCCATCTCTCAAACTGAGTTGCAACTTGTCCAAAGAATGTTTCCACTATAGCGGTGCTTACCCAGACTGGATAGAGTGTCCTGCTACTGGTAGACAGTGTAACGCTTGTGGAAAACCCAACCACTTTGCTCGTTAGTTGCTCGTTTGTTGCTCATCAGCAAAATCAACTACTAAGGCTAATACCAACAGAAGGGTGTCATGTATGCGTACCGCAACAAAAGGGCGAGAGAATGTAGCCAATGTAAAGGTGGATGACCCTGAATATACTTTTCTGCTCTCTTTTGGACACAGCAACTTGCCACGCATGCAAGTAACCATTTGCTGCTCAGACATAGATGCTGTCATCGATACAGCAGCATCTGTCAATGTTATGGGAGACCAGAAGTTCAACAAACTTCAGGATTGCCCCATTATCTGAAAACCAGGGAATATGAAAATTTTCCTTATAACAGTGACAAACTGCTTAAAATTCTCAGGACTTTTGAAACACTAGTTTCATTCAAACACACTAGAATGAATAAAAGCAAAATACTGCGGATGCTGGAAATCTGAAATAAAAACAAGAAATGCTGGAACCACTCAGCAGGTCTGGCAGCATCTGTGGAAAGAGAAGCAGAGTTAACGTTTCGGGTCAGTGACCCTTCATCGGAACTGACAAATATTAGAAAAGTCACAGGTTATAAGCAAGTGAGGTGGGGGTGGGGCAAGAGATAACAAAGGAGGTCTAGATTGGACCTGGCCACATAGCTGACCAAAAGGACACGGAGCAAAGGCAAACAATATGTTAATGGTGTGTTGAAAGACAAAGCATTAGTACAGATTAGCTGTTAATACATTGAATATTGAACAGCAGCAAGTGCAAACCTGAAAAAAAACAGTGGGTAAGCAAACCGAACAAACTAAGATGAAATGAACTAAATGCAAAAAAAAATTGTAAAAAATGTAAAAAAGAATGTAAAAAAAAAGGAAGAAAAAAAATAACTAAAAATGAAAGTAAAATGGGGGGCTGTCATGCTCTGAAATTATTGAACTCAATGTTCAGTCCGGCAGGCTGTAGTGTGCCAAATCGGTAGATGAGATGCTGTTCCTCGAGCTTGCATTGATGTTCACTGGAACACTGCAGCAATCGCAGGACAGAGATGTGAGCATGAGAGCAGGGGGGAGTGTTGAAATGGCAAGCAACCGGAAGCTCAGGGTCCTGCTTGCGGACTGAGCGGAGATGTTCCGCAAAGCGGTCACCCAGTCTGCGCTTGGTCTCCCCAATGTGGAGGAGACCACACTGTGAGCAGCGAATACAGTATACTACATTGAAAGAAGTACAAGTAAATCGCTGCTTCACCTGAAAGGAGTGTTTGGGGCCTGGGATAGTGAGGAGAGAGGAGGTAAATGGGCAGGTATTACACCTCCTGCGATTGCAGGGGAAGGTGCCATGGGATGGGGACGAGGTGGTGGGGGTAATGGAGGAGTGGACCAGGGTGTCGCGGAGGGAACGATCCCTTCGGAATGCTGACAGGGGAAGGGAGGGGAAGATGCGACTGGTCGTGGCATCACGCTGGAGGTGGCGGAAATGGCGGAGGATGATCCTTTGGATATGGAGGCTGGTGGGGTGAAAAGTGAGGACAAGGGGAACCCTGTCACGGTTCTGGGAGGGAGGGGAAGGGGTAAGGGTAGAGGTGCGGGGAATGGGCCGGACACGGTTGAGGGCCCTGTCAACCACAGTGGGGGGAATCCTCGGTTGAGGAAAAAGGAGGTCATATCAGAAGCACCGTCATGGAAGGTAGCATCATCAGAGCAGATGCGTCGGAGACGGAGAAACTGGGAGAATGGAATGGAGTCCTTACAGGAGGTAGGGTGTGAAGAAGTATAGTCGAGGTAGCTGTGGGAGTCGGTGGGCTTATAATGGATAGTAGTAGACAACCAATCCCCAGAGATGGAGACAGAGAAGTCGAGGAAGGGGAGGGAAGTGTCAGAGCTGGACCATGTAAAGGTGAGAGAAGGGTGGAAATTGGAAGCAAAGTTGATAAAGTTTTCCAGTTCGGGGCAGGAGCAGGAAACGGCACCGATACAGTCATCGATGTACCGGAAAAAGAGTTGTGGGAGGGGGCCTGAGTAGGACTGGAACAAAGAATGCTCAACATATCCCACAAAATGACAGGAATAACTAGGACCCATGCGGGTACCCATAGCAACACCTTTTACTTGAAGGAAGTGCATGGAGTTGAAGGAGAAGTTGTTCAATGTGAGAACAAGTTCAGCCAGGCGGAGAAGGGTGGTGGTGGATGGGGACTGGTTGGGCCTCTGTTCCAGGAAGAAGCGGAAAGCACTCAAACCATCCTGGTGGGGGATGGAGGTGTGGAGCGAGTACAGAGTACATGCTGAGTACAGAACGCTCAGCATCAGAGAGGGGGAGGTCAGAGGGTATAGTGAATACACGACAAGGGGTCAGATCAGAAGGGGTGGGGTCAGAGGGAAGTGAAGCAGAGGGAGGATCAGGAGGAACATTGGTCCCCATCAGCTGCTGGAGCTTGCGTTCCTTAACACCTGAAAGGAAGAAAAACAGTTTTTTGTTAATGCGTCGGATGAGACGAAAGATGAAATGAAACTGCGGAGTAGAACAGCTTTGAGATAAGGTGAGGCGCTGCTGCTGGAGAGAGAGGTCCAGTGTGTGCATGTGGTGGCGCATAGCACTGAGTGTGGATCTCAGGATGCGGCGAGAGTAGCAGTCCGAGGAACGTTGTATTTCTCGGAGATACCTGTGATCCTGGGTGGTTTCAAAGCATGATGGGTGAAACTGCAGTTGGAATCCACGTGGAATAAGTCGGAGCCGGAGACAGTTGAGCTCTTCTTCCATCGCCTCCGCCTCCGGGCTCACTTCTTTGACCAGGAGGAACGCAAGCTCCAGCAGCTGATGGGGACCAATGCCCCTCCTGATCCTCCCTCTGCTTCACTTCCCTCTGACCCCACCCCTTCTGATCTGACCCCTTGTCGTGTATTCACTATACCCTCTGACCTCCCCCTCTCTGATGCTGAGCGTTCTGTACTCAGCAAAGGTCTCAGTTTTATCCCCTTACGCCCCCATCTCAATGAATTTCGTGCTCGGCATGACGTTGAGCTCTTCTTCCGTCGCCTCCGCCTCCGGGCTCACTTCTTTGACCAGGAGTCCTCCCCCCGACCAGCAGACCCATTCACCCGCCTCCAGCATTCTCCCTCTACCTGGACCCCTCCCCCTGGCCCCTTACCCGCTCTTGATCTCTTCATTGAAAACTGTCGGCGAGACATTGGTCGTCTCAATTTCTCTGCCCCCCTCACTCACTCTAACCTGTCCCCCTCTGAACTTGAGGCACTCCGTTCTCTCAGGTCTAACCCCGACATGGTCATCAAACCTGCAGACAAGGGTGGTGCTGTTGTCGTATGGCGTACCGACCTCTACCTTGCAGAAGCTCAACGCCAACTCACGGACACTTCTTCCTACCTCCCTCTGGACCATGACCCCACCACCGAACATCAAGCCACCGTCCAAAGGACTGTCACTGACCTCATCTCCTCTGGAGATCTTCCCTCTGCAGCTTCCAACCTCATAGTCCCACAACCGCGGACAGCCAGCTTCTACCTCCTTCCCAAAATCCACAAACGGGACTGTCCCGGCAGACCCATTGTGTCAGCCTGCTCCTGCCCCACTGAACTTATTTCTTCCTATCTAGACTCTATCTTTTCTCCGCTGGTCCAGTCTCTTCCCACCTACATCCGTGACTCTTCTGACGCCCTACGTCATTTTGACAATTTCCAGTTTCCTGGTCCCAACCGCCTCCTCTTCACTATGGACGTCCAATCGCTCTACACCTCCATCCCCCACCAGGATGGTTTGAGTGCTCTCCGCTTCTTCCTGGAACAGAGGCCCAACCAGTCCCCATCCACCACCACCCTTTTCTGCCTGGCTGAACTTGTTCTCACATTGAACAACTTCTCCTTCAACTCCACGCACTTCCTTCAAGTAAAAGGTGTTGCTATGGGTACCCGCATGGGTCCTAGTTATGCCTGTCATTTTGTGGGATATGTCGAGCATTCTTTGCTCCAGTCCTACTCAAGCCCCCTCCCCCAACTTTTTTTCCGGTACATCGATGACTGTATCGGTGCCGTTTCCTGCTCCCGCCCCGAACTGGAAAACTTTATCAACTTTGCTTCCAATTTCCACCCTTCTCTCACCTTTACATGGTCCATCTCTGACACTTCCCTTCCCTTCCTCGACTTCTCTGTCTCCATCTCTGGGGATAGGTTGTCTACCAATATCCATTATAAGCCCGCCGACTCCCACAGCTACCTCGACTATACTTCTTCACACCCTACCTCCTGTAAGGACTCCATTCCATTCTCCCAGTTTCTCCGTCTCCGACGCATCTGCTCTGATGATGCTACCTTCCATGACGGTGCTTCTGATATGACCTCCTTTTTCCTCAACCGAGGATTTCCCCCCACTGTGGTTGACAGGGCCCTCAATCGTGTCCGGCCCAGTCCCCGCACCTCTACCCTTACCCCTTCCCCTCCCTCCCAGAACCGTGACAGGGTTCCCCTTGTCCTCACTTTTCACCCCACCAGCCTCCATATCCAAAGGATCATCCTCCGCCATTTCCGCCACCTCCAGCGTGATGCCACGACCAGTCGCATCTTCCCCTCCCTTCCCCTGTCAGCATTCCGAAGGGATCGTTCCCTCCGCGACACCCTGGTCCACTCCTCCATTACCCCCACCACCTCGTCCCCGTCCCATGGCACCTTCCCCTGCAATCGCAGGAGGTGTAATACCTGCCCATTTACCTCCTCTCTCCTCACTATCCCAGGCCCCAAACACTCCTTTCAGGTGAAGCAGCGATTTACTTGTACTTCTTTCAATGTAGTATACTGTATTCGCTGCTCACAGTGTGGTCTCCTCTACATTGGGGAGACCAAGCGCAGACTGGGTGACCGCTTTGCGGAACATCTCCGCTCAGTCCGCAAGCAGGACCCTGAGCTTCTGGTTGCTTGCCATTTTAACACTCCCCCCTGCTCTCATGCTCACATCTCTGTCCTGGGATTGCTGCAGTGTTCCAGTGAACATCAACGCAAGCTCGAGGAACAGCATCTCATCTACCGATTAGGCACACTACAGCCTGCCGGACTGAACATTGAGTTCAATAATTTCAGAGCATGACAGCCCCCCATTTTACTTTCATTTTTTAGTTATTTTTTTTCTTCCTTTTTTTTACATTCTTTTTTACATTTTTTACAATCTTTTTTTTGCATTTAGTTCATTTCATCTTAGTTTGTTCGGTTTGCTTACCCACTGTTTTTTTTCAGGTTTGCACTTGCTGCTGTTCAATATTCAGTGTATTAACAGCTAATCTGTACTAATGCTTTGTCTTTCAACACACAATTAATATATTGTTTGCCTTTGCTCCATGTCCTTTTGGTCAGCTATGTGGCCTGGTCCAATCTAGACCTCCTTTGTTATCTCTTGCCCCACCCCCACCTCACTTGCTTATAATCTGTGACTTTTCTAATATTTGTCAGTTCCGATGAAGGGTCACTGACCCGAAACGTTAACTCTGCTTCTCTTTCCACAGATGCTGCCAGACCTGCTGAGTGGTTCCAGCATTTCTTGTTTTTACACTAGAATGAATATTGTATTCTATGTCACATCGGGAGAATGTGACATGCTTATCAGTTTCCACACAGCAACAGATTTGCACATGATTGAAGTCACATACACAATTCCTACTCATAACATCAACATTCTCGAACTGTATACTGACTGCTTCACTGGTATCAGCAAACTGAAAGGTGTTACATGCAAGCTGCATGTTGACCCTAATGTGCCCCCAGTTTTGTATCAACGGCGACAAATACCTTTTCATGACAGAAAACAGACAGATAAGGAACTTCTTGACGTTATTAAGAAATTTGGGGATGAGCCTACCCCATGGGTCTCACCCATGCAAGTTGTCAAGCAACCAAAGGGTAAGAACCAGATTAAAATCTGCGTTGATATGCGATCACCAAACCAAGCCATACATTGAGAAAGACATTTGACACCAGCAATCGATGATATTATCAAGAAAATGAATGGTGCTAAACACTTCACTAAATTTGACCTCAGTGCAGGCTACCATCAAATCGAGCTTGCAGAAGAATCAAAATATCTTACTGTATTCTCTACTCACATCAGACATTTTTGAAACAAGGGGCTCAACTTTGGAGTCAGCTCAGCAGCTGAGGTATTTCAAAATTGGATTCAATCTGTGCTTCAAGGACTTGAGGGCACACTGAACATCAGTGATGACATTCTTATCTATGACTGCACCGAAAAGGAACTCGAGACACACCTACTTGCATGCCTACAATGTCTCAGAGAATGTAATCTCACCTCAAACAAAGAGAAGTGCTTGTTCAATGAAAGCAGAATTGAATTCTTTGGTCATGTGTTCAGCAGTGGAGGAGTGTCACCAGATCCACGGAAAGTTCCATTGCAAACACTGCAGATCCTACAAAGGTTCGGGGCGTCCGATGTCTGCTAGGACTGATCATATACTGTAGTCACATCATTCCTGACCTCGCTATGTTATCTTCTCCCCGACGAGATCTGACAAAAGAGACCACCAAATGGGAGTGGACTAAATTACACAAACAGAGGCTACACCCGATGAAACGATTATTGTCAGCAAATTGCACAAATGCCTAATTGAACCCTGAGAAAACCACTTAGCTAGTCATGGATGCAAGTGCAGTTGGCTTATGTGCAACTTTCGTGCAGAAAGACAAGACAGGTCACCCATCAATTGTTACAATAGCAAGCATATCTCTAACACCCATAGAGCTTAGTTATTCATAAACAGAGAGAGAAGCGCTCTCAATCACTTAGGATATCTTACACTTTCATTTCAGGGCCGTCATGTTCCTTTAGATGAAAGGGTAAGGCTGGCAAGTTTAGGGAACTTTGGTTGACGAGGGATATTGAGGGTCTGGTCAGGACAAAGAAGGAGGCATATGTCAGGTATAGGCAGCTGGGATCAAGCGAGTCCCTCGAGGAGTACAGGGGTTGTCGGAGTACACTTAAGAAGGAAATTAGGAGGGCAAAAACGGGCCATGAGATTTCCCTGGCAGATAAGATAAAGGAGAATCCTAAAAGATTCTATAAATATATTAAGAGTAAAAGGGTAGCGAGGGAGAGAGTAGGTCCCCTTAAGGATCAGTGTGGAAATCTATGTGTGCAGTCACGGGAAATGGGCGAGGTCTTAAATGAATACTTCTCGTCACAAAAGAGGAGGTGTTGGAGGTTTTGAAGTGCATTAAGGTGGATAAATCCCCAGGGCCTGACCAGGTGTATCCTAGGATGCTATGGGAAACAAGGGAGGAGATTGCTGGGGCCCTGGCAGAGAGTTCTGTATCATCGTTAGCCACGGATGAGGTATTGGAAGACTGGAGGATAGCTAATGTTGTGCCTTTATTTAAGAAGGACAGCGGGGATAAGCCAGGGAACTACAGGCCGGTGAGCCTTACATCAGTGTGGGAAAGTTATTGAAAGGGATTATGAGAGACAGGATTGATATGCATTTGGAAAGGCATGGTCTAATTAGGGATAGTCAGCATGGCTTTGTGCGTGGGAAATCATGTCTCACGAATTTGATTGAGTTTTTTGAGGAGGTGGACAAGAGGATTGACGAGGGCAGGGCGATGGATGTTGTCTACATGGACTTTTGCAAGGCCTTTAACAAGGTCCCGCATGGTAGGCTGGTTCAGAAGATTCGAACACATGGGATCCAGGGTGAGCTAGCCAATTGGATGCAAAATTGGCTTGGTGACAGGAGGTGGAGGGTTGTTTTTCAGATTGGAGGCTGGTGACCAGTGGTGTGCCGCAGGGATCGGTGCTGGGCCCTCTGTTGTTTATCATATATAGATGTGAATGTAGGGGGCATGATTAGTAAGTTTGCAGATGACACCAAAATTGGTGGTATAGTGGACAATGAAGAAGGTTGTCTAAGGTTACAACAGGATATAGATAAACTGGGAAAGTGGGCAAGGGATTGGCAAATGGAATTTAATGCAGACAAGTGCGAAGTGATGCATTTTGGGAAGTTAAATCAGGGCAGGACATATACAGTGAATGGCAGGGCCCTGGGGAGTGTTGTTGAGCAGAGAGAACTTGGGGTGCAAGTACATAGTTCCCTGAAAGTGACAACACAGGTAGACAGGGTGGCGAAGTAGGCATATGGCATGCTTGCCTTCATTGGCCGAGGCATTGAGTACAAGAGTTGGTTAGGCCGCACTTGGTGTACTGTGTGCAGTTCTGGTCGCCGCACTACAGGAAAGATGTGATTAAGCTAGAGAGGGTGCAGAAAAGATTCACAAGGATGTTGTCTGATTTGGAGGGCTTGAGTTATAAAGAGAGATTGGATAGGCTGGGTCTGTTTTCCCTGGAGCGAAGGAGGCTGAGAGGGGACATGATAGAGGTATATAAAATTATGAGAGGCATAGATAGGGTAGATAGCCAGAGTCTGTTTCCCATGGTAGGAGTGACTAAAACTAGAGGGCATTGATTTAAGGTGAGAGGTCTTTAGACATAGGTTTATCTGAACAGTGTTTAAGATTTAGTGTTTAATAAGTAGTTAATTTGTTGTTTTCTAAAGATGCCTGGTTTGGTATGCTTTATTCTGGGGGTTACTTCTTCTTTTGGGCCTCCTTATCTCGAGAGACAATGGCTAAGTGCCTGGAGGTGGTCAGTGGTTTGTGAAGCAGCGCCTGGAGTGGCTATAAAGGCCAATTCTAGAGTGACAGACTCTTCCACAGGTGCTGCAGAAAAATTGGTTGTCGGGGCTGTTACACAGTTGGCTCTCCCCTTGCGCTTCTGTCTTTTTTCCTGCCAACTGCTAAGTCTCTTCGACTCGCCACACTTTAGCCCCGCCTTTATGGCTGCCCGCCAACTCTGGCGATTGCTGGCAACTGACTCCCACGACTTGTGATCAATGTCACAGGACTTCATGTCGCGTTTGCAGACGTCTTTAAAGCAGAGACATGGACGGCCGATGGGTCTGATACCAGTGGCGAGCTCGCTGTACAATGTGTCCTTGGGGACCCTGCCATCTTCCATGTGGCTCACATGGCCAAACTATCTCAAGCGCCGCTGACTCAGTAGTGTGTATAAGCTGGGGATGTTGGTCACCTCGAGGAATTCTGTGTTGGAGATGCGGTCCTGCCACCTGATGAGGTGAAAAGGGGCTCAAAGGGGTAAATTTTTCACACAAAGAATAGTGGGCATCTGGAATGAGCTGCCTGAGGAGGTGGTGGAGGCAGAAACAGTAGCAACATTTAAGAGGAATCTGGACAGGTACTTGAATGAGAAAGGCATAGAGGGATATGGAATTAATGCAGACAGGTGGGATTAGTATAGATATGCATTATGGTTGTCATGGACGCGGTGGGCCGAAGGGCCTGTTTCTATGCTGTATAACTCTATGACTCCACTTGTATGGAAGTGTGTTCAAAGTAATAACCGATCATAGACCACTAGTGAGCTTGTTCAACAATGCACATAGTAAACCATCCACTTGAATAGAGCATTGGATACTCAAGCTACAAGAGTTCGAGTTCCGTGTTGAGTATCAGCCAGGCAAACTCAACCCAGCAGATTATCTTTCACAACATCCGTTGCCGACAGTCAGTTCTACCAGCCATGAGGAAAAGGTTGTCGAACAACATCTTAATTACGTAAGCCTAAATGCAGTGCCAAAGTCTCTAAAACTATCTGACATCAAAGAGACAACAAAACAAGATGAGGCATTGCAACTATGTGTGACAGCTATGGAATCACAAAACTGGAAAGATGTGATCGAGAGATTATCTCCAAACGAAATTGCTGACACACTGCAAAGTCTTCACAATTTTCGAAATGAGCTCACTGTTACAAGTGCATCTGATCTTGTGTTACGCAGCAACTGTAGTGTCATTCCATGCTCATTGAGGGAATGTGTTGTCGATATAGCACATGAAGATCACCATGGACTCTGGTACATATCCTTCTAGGATTCGGACTGGTAGGATATTTGCACTAGTGCCGGTGTCAATCTTAACCTTAAGTGTATGTTTGCCAGCTTTCTTTGGGCACGTGATGTTAATAGTGGCGAAAGCTTCCAGTTGTTTAACTTCATCAACACATTATGTGTCAGGTTCACAATGTGAAACGTCAGTTTGTCTTCCGGCTGAGAATTACTCCACTCGGAATCTTGACTCGGGTCTATTTCACTGTGGACATTGTGTATTGGATTGCATTTACACAGGTTTTGGGGAATTTCCTTGCTGCTGTTGCCCTGTTGCTGCAACTGTCTTCTGTTTGTCTGTGTCCTACTGTGACTTCTGGCCATGTCTTTGGAACCAGATTTCTTGCTTAGGTAGGCCCAGTGTCCTTTTGCATCGCACACCTTTCACAGGTCTTGAAATGCAGGACAACTTTGCGTTAAATGAGACCAACCACACTTACCACACAGCTTGCTTGCTCTTTTCGACCTAGTTATCATGCCAATACTGTTGGCTGCACCAAGTGTTTGCAGATGCTGTTATCCAGCTACAATAGCTTCATATTTCCTCCCATCTTCTAGAAATGCATCAATGCTGTGACCTTTCTTTCCCCCCAAGAGGTCTTTCTGAAATGCTTCAATAGGTGTTGATATAATCACCAACTCCATTAGTCACACTGATAGCTCAGCAACTGAAAAATCGCATCCGTTGCCCTTATTGGGGCATCTGCTGATGAACTGATCTATTGATTCCTGTGGCTGCTGATGTAGGACATAATTTCAGGCAGTGAATTCTAAAATTCATTCTTAATCGGAGCTGATCTTCTAGCACAATCCATTTCTTTGTGGGATCTTTCTGGTCTTCTTTAGATAAGCCAGAGGTATTGATTCTGTATAATCCCTCATTTCCAACTGTTGTTAGTATTTTTACAGGCTGTTTCTCTGGTTGTACAATCACTTGAATCTGTGAAGCAGTTCATGCTGGGAAAATTGGGATCCATCTTTCTGCTGTTCTTTGCTTAAAACTTGCTTTAAGACTTGTCCTATGACTGCACTGTTTCCCCTTTAAGGAACTCTCTGTTATTTAGACTTCTTGGATTGAGTGGAGCAGGTGTTTGACAGTGCTCGGTGTTTATCTTGCTTGCAGCAATTAAGCTTGTCTGTTTGCACAGTTGTCCAATAGTCAATTCAATTTTCTTTTTTTACTAGAGTTTGTATTTGTAGTACTTAAGCTTGTCTGTTTACACAGCTGTTCAATAGACAGTTCATTTTTTTTGCTAGAGTTTATGTTCTTCATACTTGAGTGGTTTAATGATATTTTTATAACTGTGGCTACATGAATGGGAGCTCTTCTTCAGGTTTGAGTAGTTTAATGAGTTTTTTAAAAACGTTGGCTGCATGGATGCAGTGATCTGGGTTTTCCTGCACTTTTTGCAATCAGATGCCTCCTGTAATGGCACCAATCTCAATCAACCTGGAAGAAGAGTCAGGTCTTTCCCTTTTTTTTAACAGAGTCTTTAGAAAAAAATCAATACTTTAAACACTTCAAAGCTTGCTTTTTTTAAAGCAATATCCCTTGACCATCGGCATAGTGACACACCCAATTTACTGGAAGCCTGACATTGTGAGCTCTGTCATCTACAGCTGGAGGGAAGTCCTTTCTTCTTTCCACCTTTTGGACAAGGATTTGTTTTGAACTTGGCTCTCTTTTAGCTGTAGGAAGGGTTGTTTTCAAAGCTGTTTTACTCGTGGTCTTCAACTTAAATTTTGTCTTTTCATCACAGCTGCCAACATGTAATGTGTTCTTTATGTTGTCTGATGCAACATAAATGAAATGCGTGGAATCCAATTTGCTGAAGATCTCAAACAGGTTTATTATAGCTAAACTATTGTATACAATACAGAGCAAACTATTTGTAGAACCTTCCTCTAGGTGTTACAGTTGCAGAGTGACTTGGGCTTGTAGTCACATGACTGCATCCCGGTACTTGGCTCATTAGTATACTAAGATCTTAAAGGGACATCACTCTTAAAGGCAATCATACAACATCACATACTGCTCAAGTCACCGCATTCTCTTCATTCACCTACCAACAATCTCTATCAACTGTGACTCCTGCCTCACATTCATCGCATCACACACTTAGCACTGCTGCCAACCACGCATGCGCTGCCTGCTTTTCCTGCCGGTTCCAATTTTTTTTTAAAAAGGCCGCTGAAAAACCCAAACATGTCCGAATTGGAAGTACTTTCTCTTCTCAAGCCCCTGTCAGTGTGAAAGTGACAGTTGCATTTTCTTTTAAAAATTGACCAATCACATAACTGCTTGACAGAGTTCCTGCCTTCTGCAACTGTCAGAGAAGGACAGAGAGAGAGGGGGGGAGGACAGAAAGAGAGAGGTGGGGGGACAGAAAGGTAGAGAGGGACAGAAACAGAGGGAGAGGGACAGAGAGAGGGACAGAGGGACCGAGAGAGAGAGAGGGATGAAGAGAGAGGCAGAGAGAGAGGGAGTGAGAGAGAGAGAGAGAGTGACAGGGACAGAAAGAGGGACAGAGAGAGAGAGGGTCAGAAGGACAGAAAGGGACATAGGGACAGAGAGAGACACAGAGAGAGAGGGGCAAAGAGAGAGAGGGACAGAGAGAGAGAGAGAGAGAGGCAAAGAGAGATAGAGAGGACAGGGAGAGGGACAGAGAAAGGGACTGAGAGAGAGGGGGAACAGTGGGAGAGAAAGAGGGGACAGGGAGAGAGAGAGAGAGAGCGTGGACAGGGGGAGAGAGAGAGAGAGAGAGAGAGAGAGAGAGAGAGAGAGAAGGGAACAGGGAGGGAGGATACAGCAAGGGGGGGCAGGGAGCGAGAGAGAAGGGACAGGAAAAGTGAGGGGGGCAGGGAGAGAGAGGGGGGGAAAGGGAGAGAGTGGGGGACGGAGAGAGAGGGGACAGAGAAAGAGGGGACAGTGAGGGAGAGAGGGCAGAGAGATAGAGAGCAAGAGAGGGATAGAGGGAGAGGGGGACAGTGTGAGAGGGACAGAGAGAAAGGGACAGAGAGAGAGGGACAGAGAGAGAGTGAGGGACAGAGGGACAGAGAGAGAAAGAGGCACAGAGAGAGAGTGAGAGGGGATAGTGCGAGGGAGAGAGAGGGACAAGGAGAGAGAGAGTGGACATGGAGAGAGAGAGAGAGAGCGAGAAGGGGACAGGGAGGGAGGAGACAGAAAGGGAGAGGGGGTTCAGGGAGAGAGAGAAAGGGGACAGGAAAAGAGAGGGGGAGGAAGAGAGAAGTGGGTGGACAGGGAGAGAGAGGGGTGACAGGAGGGAGGGAGAGAGGGCAGAGAGAGAGAAGGCAGAGTGAGACAGAGAGAGGGGCAGAGACAAAGGGAGTGGGGCCAGAAAGAGAGAAAGGTGGCAGAGAGAGAGGGGGCAGAGAGAGAGGGGACAGTGAGGGAGAGAGGGCCGAGAGAGAGAGGGCAGAGTGAGAACAGAGAAAGGGGCAGAGACAAAGGGAGTGGAGCCAGAGAGAGAGAAAGGGGGCAGAGAGAGAGGTGGGCAGAGAGAGAAAGGGAGAGAGAGAGGCAGAGAGGGAGAGAGAGGTGGGCCGAGAGAAAGAGGGACAGAGAGAGAGAGAGAGACAGAGAGAGAGGGTCAGGGGTCAGAGGGACAGGGAGATGGGCAGACAGAGACAGAGAGCGGGATAGAGAGAGAGAAGGACAGAAAGTATGAGAGGGACACAGAGAGAGAGTCAGAGAGAGACAGAGAGACAGAGAGGGGGGGACAGTGGAAGGGAGAGAGAGGGATAGCAGGAGAGTGAGAGGGAGAGGGGGGAACAGGCAGAAAGAGAGGGAGGGGGGACAGGGAGAGAGAGAGAGAGAGAGAGAGAGAGAGAAGGGGACAGGGAGGGGGGGGGCGACAGCGAGGGAGGGGGGACAGGGAGAGAGAGAGACGGAGGGTCAGGAAGAGAGAGAGAGAGGGACAGGGAGCGAGAGAGGTGGGACAGGGAGAGAGAGAGGGTGGCAGAGAAAGAGGGGACAGTGACAGAGAGAGAGAAAGGGGGTAAAGAGAGAGAGAGAGAGGTGGCCGGGAGCGAAAGGGAGAGAGGGGCTAGAGAGGATGAGACAGAGAGGGGGGCAGAGAGAGAGGCAGAGAGGGAGAGAGAGGGGGCAAAGAGAGGGAGAGATGAAATGGCGGGGTGGGGGGGGTGGGGAACCACAGAGAGAGGGAACCACAGAGAGGGAGGGAGAGAGACAGACAGAGAGAGGAGCAAGGAGAGAACACAATCAAGATCACTCCTGACCTCCATCTAGCCGACTCCACATCACTACAACAAGTATGCAGGCAAGCATTAACTACTTGTGGAAGCAAAAAAATGGCAGATATCTCACTAAATCAGTGTGAAGAGAAAGTAAGTCAATAAATTAGTCTTCTCATTTAAAGCTTCTTGATAAAAATGCGCATTTGTTGTTTTGATTAACAGTAAGATAAATTATTAATGCCTTATCTTTCTCAAATTGTCTTACCAGCCCCATGTAAAATAAAAATTGTAATGTGGCCCACATGCAAAAAGGTTGGACACCCCTGCTTCAAGCTGCCATGGATCTGTATTTTTTTCTCCTCTGATTAAAAACAGTGTGTGCCTTTAAGACTCTGTTAGAAAACAATGTGCTTTTAAGACTGAGCATAGGTGCCAGCTGCACCTGTCCCTGGGCCACAGCAGGAGAGAAAGGTCATATGGTATAATATTTCCGTTTGACTGTGTAAAAACAGGCAAAAACCTGCTGAAACCAGTTTTGAGAGACACACCAGCGATGCATGCTACTGAAGAGAAGAGCTGTCTGTTTCTCAACAGAAATTCGACAAGGAGCTACAGGTTGAGTTAATTGTCTAAGGAGGAAAAAAAGCCTTTTTTAAAAAAAAACGTTTGCATTGCTGAAGTAAAGTTTCGACTGAGAGTCTGCCAGTTTTAACATTCAAGTTGACCTATAGCTGTGCTCATGGTTGAAAGAACTGTTTGATGTCTGCTGCAGCTGAAGTGTTTTGAATGCCGAGCTACTAAGAGGCTATTTCATCAAATCCGTGTGAAGACTTCAAGAGGCATTTGATTATTTTTGCACTAGGATGCCTCACCCATCAGAAACATAACCCACAAAGATTTATTTATTCTTAAGAAACAGCTAATTTTTAAAATGTCATTTTTTAAAAGAAATCGGTTAACTGTGATTTTTGAATGTATGTGTGTGAATGGGGGAGTTAGGTTGAAATAGGAATTTAGAAGGTCTTTAGACATAGGTTTATCTGAACAGTGTTTAAGATTTAGTGTTTAATAAGTAGTTAATTTGTTGTTTTCTAAAGATGCCTGGTTTGGTATGCTTTATTCTGGGGGTTACTTCTTCTTTTGGGCCTCCTTATCTCGAGAGACAATGGATACGTGCCTGGAGGTGGTCAGTGGTTTGTGAAGCAGCGCCTGGAGTGGCTATAAAGGCCAATCCTAGAGTGACAGGCTCTTCCACAGGTGCTGCAGAGAAATTTGTTTGTCGGGGCTGTTGCACAGTTGGCTCTCCCCTTGCGCCTCTGTCTTTTTTCCTGCCAACTACTAAGTCTCTTCGACTTGCCACATTTTAGCCCTGTCTTTATGGCTGCCCGCCAGCTCTGGCGAACGCTGGCAACTGACTCCCATGACTTGTGATTGATGTTACAGGATTTCATGTCGCGTTTGCAGACGTCTTTAAAGTGGAGACGTGGACGGCCGGTGGGTCTGATACCAGTGGCGAGCTCGCTGTACAATGTGTCTTTGGGGATCCTGCCATCTTCCATGCGGCTCACATGGCCAAGCCATCTCAAGCGCCGCTGACTCAGTAGTGTGTACAAGCTGGGGATGTTGGCCGCATCGAGGACTTCTGTGTTGGAGATACGGTCCTGCCACCTGATGCCAAGGATTCTCCGGAGGCAGCGAAGATGGAATGAATTGAGATGTCGCTCTTGGCTGGCATACATTGTCCAGGCCTCGCTGCCATAGAGCAAGGTACTGAGGACACAGGCCTGATACACTTGGACTTTTATGTTCCGTGTCAATGCGCCATTTTCCCACACTCTCTTGGCCAGTCTGGACATAGCAGTGGAAGCCTTACCCATGCGCTTGTTGATTTCTGCATCTAGAGACAGGTTACCGGTGATAGTTGAGCCTAGGTAGGTGAACTCTTGAACCACTTCCAGAGCGTGGTCGCCAATATTGATGGATGGAGCATTACTGACGTCCTGCCCCATGATGTTCGTTTTCTTGAGGCTGATGGTTAGGCCAAATTCATTGCAGGCAGCCGCAAACCTGTCGATGAGACTCTGCAGGCACTCTTCAGTGTGAGATGTTAAAGCAGCATCGTCAGCAAAGAGGAGTTCCCTGATGAGGACTTTCCGTACTTTGGACTTCGCTCTTAGACGGGCAAGGTTGAACAACCTGCCCCTTGATCTTGTGTGGAGGAAAATTCCTTCTTCAGAGGACTTGAACGCATGTGAAAGCAGCAGGGAGAAGAAAATCCCAAAAAGTGTGGGTGCGAGAACACAGCCCTGTTTCACGCCACTCAGGATAGGAAAGGGCTCTGGTGAGGAGCCACCATGTTGAATTGTGCCTTTCATATTGTCATGGAATGAGGTGATGATACTTAGTAGCTTTGGTGGGCATCTGATCTTTTCTAGTAGTCTGAAGAGACCACATCTGCTGACGAGGTCAAAGGCTTTGGTGAGATCAATGAAAGCAATGTAGAGGGGCATCTGTTGTTCACGGCATTTCTCCTGTATCTGACGAAGGGAGAACAGCATGTCAACGGTCGATCTCTCTGCACGAAAGCCACATTGTGCCTCAGGGTAGACGCGCTCGGCCAGCTTCTGGAGCCTGTTCAGAGCGACTCATGCAAAGACTTTCCCCACTATGCTGAGCAGGGAGATTCCACGGTAGTTGTTGCAGTCACCACGGTCACCTTTGTTTTTATAGAGGGTGATGATATTGGCATCGTGCATGTCCTGGGGTACTGCTCCCTCGTCCCAGCACAGGCATAGCAGTTCATGTAGTGCTGAGAGTATAGCAGGCTTGGCACTCTTGATTATTTCAGGGGTAATGCTGTCCTTCCCAGGGGCTTTTCCGCTGGCTAGAGAATCAATGGCATCACTGAGTTCCGATTTGGTTGGCTGTATGTCCAGCTCATCCATGACTGGTAGAGGCTGGGCTGCATTGAGGGCAGTCTCAGTGACAGCATTCTCCCTGGAGTACAGTTCTAGGTAATGCTCAACCCAGCAGTCCATTTGTTTGTGTTGGTCAGTGATTATGTCCCCTGATTTAGATTTGAGGGGGGCGATCTTCTTGATGGTTGGCCCAAGAGCTCTCTTCATGCCACCATACATTCCTCTGATGTTTCCGGTGTCTGAGGCCAGCTGAATATAACTGCATAGGTGTTGCCAGTAGTCGTTTGCGCAGCGCCTGCTGTTCTTTGTGCAGTGCTTCTGGCTGCTTTAAATGCTGCGGATGTTAAATCGCTGGGGGCTTTCTTGTAGTTCAACAGTGCAATGCGCTTAGCGGCTATGACAGGTTCCAGCTCTTCATTATGAGATTGAAACCAGTCTGCATTTCTCTTCGCACTTTTGCCGTAGGTGGTCAAAGCTGACTCATAGATGGCGTCTCTGATGTGGGCCCACTTGGTCTCAGCATCCCCTGTGGGAGTGTTTTGAAGGGCTGTTACAAGTGAATTTAGAAATGTTTGCAACAGCTGTGGGTGAGAAATTCTGCTCGTGTTGATGCGCGGGTGGCCCTTCTGCTTGGAATGATGCAACTTCTTTGGTTTGAGTCTAACCTTGCTGCACACCAGGGAGTGGTCGGTGTCGCAGTCCGCACTGTGGAAGCTGCGTGTGATTTGAACACTGTTTAAGGCGGCTCGCCTGGTGCCAACGACGCGATCTTGGGTGCCTCCATGAAACCTGGTGACAGGGTTTAGTGTGAAAGAACGAGTTGGTGATGCAGAGGTTATGATAGGTACACAACTCAAGCAGTCTCTGCCCATTCTCATTCATCCTTCCAACGCCATAGCGCCCAAGGCAGGAGGACCATGAGTCATGGTCGGCCCCAACCCTGGCATTAAAGTCCCCCAGCAGGAATAGGTGTTCGGTGTTGGGGATGCTGCTAATGATGTTATGGAGTTGCTCGTAGAACTGATCTTTAACTTCAGGTGGGGAGCAGAGTGTTGGAGAATAGCTGAGTAGGTGTACTGGACCAGAGGTGGTGAGCAGTTGGATGGACAGTATGCGTTCCGAGCCATTTGAGGGAGGCTCTATCATGCTGAGCAAGGAGTTTCTGATGGCGAAGCCCACTCCATGTTGTCTTGGTTCTTCAGGATCCCTGCCCTGCCAGAAGAAGGTGTAGTCTTGCTCTGCTGGAGATCCACTCGCGGGGAGGCGAGTCTCCTGAAGTACTGCAATGTCTACATTGAGTCTACTGAGCTCGTTATTAATGATGGCGGTCTTCCGAGAATCGTCGATTTGAGTAAGGCCTTCCGACAGGGCAGGACACATAGTTCTGACGTTCCAGCTTGCAAAGCGAAGGGCTGGTACCTTCTTTCCTTTTTTCAAGTTGTTTGGTGCGGTGTATCAGTCCACCTTTCGGGCAATGACCCTGAGCTCCAAGCACCCATTGAAGCAGGTAGACTGTGGCGGGACAGAACCTTATTGATCGGGGACTGCCCGGTTTGAGGCGGGCGGTAATTGTCCAGTGAGGTGCAATGACCTCTCCCACCGACAAAGGCAAACCGTGGCGCCCAGTTTCTACGCCAATTTATCTGGACTTATAACCCGTAACTGCTGCCTTCCGTGTTGTGTCAGTCGCTGTGAGGCAACTATGGAGTGACCTCTCCATGGCGCATGCCTGGGCAAATTTATGGAGGTTGAGAGTTGCCCAGTCGTCAAAACCCCCCTCTCGGCCTTTCTGGTGGGGTCCAAAGGAGTGCAGGGCACAATGTTTGGCACCAGTATGGCTGCAGGAACTGCCGGAAACATGCCAAAGGTGACACATGACCGCCTACGGGGTTCCGCTCCGGATTACCTTTTAGGGTTTACTCCCTTAGCCTTGGTCTCTCCCGAGACGCCCACAAGGTAGTGGGGTTGTTGGGGCCCCTACACAGGTGTAGGATGGTGCCGGTGGGAGGAGGGGATGCGAGGGGGAGGGGTAGAGGGAGGGGGTGCGACGGGGAGCTGGGAAGGGGGGTGTAAGGGGGTGGGGGCGGTGCAGGGGAAGGGGATGCGGGGGGAAGGTGGTGCGAGGGGGGGCGGGCTGGGACAGGGTTGTGAGGGGGTGAGCTGAGAGGGTGAAGCAGGGAAGGGGACGGAGGGTGGAAGGGGGGAAAAGGGGGGGGGGGGGAAAGGGGAGGGATGTGGGGGGGAAAGCGGGTGCAGGTAATAAGCCATTTCCTCAGTGCCCACCATCAACGTCCGGAACGCTCATCCACGTCCTTCAGGAGGTGAAGCATCTTTTGGCAGACTTACAGAGGTGATTACATTCGCTAAGGGTTTTTTTTTTGCAGTGGTTTAAATAAAGGCATACAGCATTGCCGACAGTGCGCTGCAGAAGCTCTCCGAGCCATCTTCCGCGGGCGCTTTGAAGTTGCGGCCGGTGGGCCGTTCGTGGATTTTTTGGGTGATCGGGGCACCTTTTCTCAAGACTTCTCGAGGGTCCCGCTGCTCCCTCGTCACCTCAATAGACTTAACGCACGCAGTGGCTGCAGACACTCTGGGCGGTGAAGACAGCAGGATCGGAGATTAAAGTATCAACAGCTGTGCTCTTCAGTTTCCTCCAGATCCGTTACTAGAGTGTTTAATTCAATTGATTGGGTGGGAAAACTTTAATAATATGCTGCAACCTGTGGAGTCATGGGACTGAATTGACGGTGTGTTGTTCCCACCTCGTTCATAACAAAGCCTTTAACCGTGTGTTTTAGAATAACCTAGCATTTACTGCAATGTGCATCATTTACTATCCAGTTTGAGGTCAGATAACCTAAGTGGCCAATGTTATTTGAAAGTTGTCTGTATCATATAATTACATAATGTTAAAAGTGCACCTTTGCTGACCAGTAATAGATTTGGCTTGGACATAAATTCATTAGCTGGAGTACAATCTTACAGATAGTGACTAAACATTTGTAACTGAATAATACAAGCAGTAACAACCACTCAATGTTTTGCAGAAAAGCTTTTTGTTAATAATTATCTTGTCAGAGCTGAATCGGAATCAACAGTGATAGACTGAGATAAAGACATAAGTGAATTTAAGAGAATCGCTTTATTGGATGAATTGAAGGGCGCTGTTTATTTGTAATTGTGTTTATCTAATTTTGTCACTAGTATTGGTGAGTAAATGACATTTTATCCATGAGAGATGCTGTTGTTTCTGTATTTTAGAATCCAGGACCTAGTTTTACATCCTGTCAAGATGAATAAATTAGTTTTGGCTCCCTACCGTTAATCTCTCTGTCCCTTCCTGTCCAACTCTGCTTTTCTGTTTTACATGACTCTTTTGAAGTACTATCTGCTTCACCCTATAAAATTCATTTGATTTGGAGATCACTGCCCTTTTGCTGGCTGCCCTGTCTTCAGATACATATTACAAGCAGGTAGAGAAGTTGCACAAACAGAGAGCATCACGAGTTAAATTGTATTGTGACAACAGCAGTGAGAGAAATGGTCTGTCTTCCTGTTGCTGATTTTTCTACTGCCTCACCTCAATAAACACAATAACAATCCTCTCTTTGAGTTTCATGGTTTATTGGATAAATTTGCACTCCTGACACAGTGTGAATCCACAGAGGTCATCCAATAAGGTCCATCTACCACGCTGTGATATGATGTAGCTAGCTCTATTCTATCAACAAAAGTGATTTGCATTGGCATTGCATAATATTTTGCTTGCTAGCTAGCTAACACAGTTGTGCTGCTCGCCATTGATGTTTGTATGCTTAGTTACTTTATTTATGGAGAGAAATGTATTTTGATGGCATTAGATTGGTTATACACTTTATATAGAGCTTAATTATCCCCATGTCTGTGGCTGAGTCAATAATTTTGTCAAATGTCCGTGGTGCAACATGCCAGTGCCTATCCCTGATCTGCATGTGGTGAGCCATCAGGCACAAGTAGCCTGCAACCAGGGAAGGGAACAAGGGTAGCACAGGTACCAACTCGCATGACGCTGAGGTTGCACATGAGGTCTGCTGCAGAGGACTCAGATGAGGCCTTTGATGGGGCATCCTACATAAGAAAACTGATGGATATACACAATGAAATTCTTGGTGCTTTTTTAGGCCTGCCAGAAAGCCTACAGTCACTATGAAGGAGCATGGTGGAGTTCAGCACCAGTTTGGCAGAGGGCTTTGCACAGAGCTTGGAAGCCACCCTCATAAGTAGTGTCCAACTCCTTTAGCGCACAAGTGGACACAAGCACAATGTAGGGTCTAATGGCCAATGTCACAGCTTCCATTGCAGCACAAGCTTAATTAAGGAAAGCCAGCATGGATTTGATGAAGGCAAATCAGATTTAATCAACCTGATTGAGTTTTTTGGTAAGGTAACAGAGAGGGTTAATAAGGGTAATGCGTTTGATGTGGTCTATATGGATTTCCAAAAGGCATTTGGTAAAGTGCCACATAAAAGGCTTGTCAGCAAAGTTAAAGCCCATGGAATTAAAGGCAAAGTGGCAGCATGGATACAAAGTTGGCTGAGTAACAAAAAACGGAGAGTACTTGTGAACTATTGTTTTTCGGACTGGAAAATAGTATACAGTAGGGTTTCCCAGAGGTCAGTACTAGGTTCACTGCTTTTCTTGATTTTTATTATTCACCTAGACTTGGGTGTACAGGGCACAGTTTCAAAATGTTCAGGTGACACAAAACTTGGAAGTATTGTGAACTGTAAGGATAGTGATAAACTTCAAGAGGACATAGGTTGGTGGAATGGGCAGACTCATGTCAGATGAAATTTAATGCAGACAAGTGTGAATTGAAACATCTGATAGGAAGAACAAGGAGAGGCAATATAAACTAAATGTGCAATTTTAAAGGGGGCACAGGAGCAAAGAGACTTGGGGGTATATATACACAAATCGTTGAAGGTGGCTGAGCAGGTTGAGAAAGTAAGTTAAAAGGCGTATGGGATCGTCAATTTTATAAATAGAGGGACAAAAGGAAGGAAGTAATGACGAACATTTATAAAACACTGGTTCAGCCTCAACTGGAGTACTGTGTCCAATTCTGGGCATCGCACTTTAGGAAGGATGTGAAGGCTTTAGAGAGGGTGCAGAAAAGCTTTACAAGAATGGTTCTAGGGAATGAGAGACTTCAGTTACATGGACAGATTAGAGAAGCTGGGGTTGTTCTCCTTAGAAAAGTTAAGGTTGAGAGGAGATTAGATAGAGTTGTTCAAAATCATGAGGAGTCTAGAAAGAGTAGATATGGAGAAACATTGCCAGGGGGTCAAGAACCAGAGGATACGGATTTAAGGTGATTGTCAAAAGAACCAAAGGGAACATGAAGAAAATCTATTTTGCGCAGCGAGTGGTTAGGATCTGGAAAGCACTGTCTTAAGATTGTGATGAAGGCATATTCAATTGTGACTTTTAAAAGGGAATTGGATAAGCATCTGAAAATAAATAAAATTGCAGGGCTACAGGAAAAGGGAGGGGGAGTGGGACTAGTTAAATTACTCTTGCAGAGAGCCAGCACATAATTGATGGGCCAAATGGCCTCCTTGTGTGCTGCAATGATTCTATGATTCAATGATTCTAAGCAGAAGCCACCCAATGTCTGTGTGCTGCAGTTGAAAGTCGGACTGCTCTCTTGTAAGCTCAGCCTGCTGCCATCTTCAGTGTTCAATGGGGCTTGCAAGTGTCACATCTCAGGCTGAAAGAATCACTCTTGAAGTCACAGATTTAACTTTAACAAAGATTTAAAAAGCTTTTAATAAAGACTTCTATTCACTGTTGCTGCATATCCCTATCTGACCTTACAACAACCCACAGGTCAGGCGTTTTCCCCAAAACACAAAGCTACTTTCAGTTTCTTTTCCAAGTATTGTATGGTCTCTAATACTCAAGACCACACATACAATCATGACAGCAAGGTCTCATCAGTACAGAAATCTGTCATCCAATTGGACAGAGACACCTGGTGTGGCCCACACCAGGGGCAGGATACTTGGGCCCTGCCAATGTCGTGGAAGAAGGTGCATAGGGCCTGAATATACTGGCACCAGCCGACGTGCCAGTTTTCAGACACAATTACCGCCGCCTGCCATTTTATAGGAGGCAGGTTGGAGGCCCAGCAAGTCTGCCCACCCCCACGAGGCAGGCAGCCAATTGGGCTAGTTAAGTGCCTTGTTAAGGGCACTGACAGGAGGACGACTGGGATTTTCTGGTCAGCCTCCAGTTTCGTGATGTGACGGGGGGCAGTTCAACTGGCTGGAGGCAGGCACTCACCAGCAGGGTGGCGGGCCTATATAGGGATTCCCCGCTCTATAAAAAAGTTAGTGAGATTGCTTCCATATTGAGGAATGCTCTCAGTTCCTTCCTTCCTTCCTTTTGGTCTCTTGTCTCGAGTGACAATTAATAAGTGCCTAGAGGTGGTCAGTGGTTTGTGGAGCAGTGCCTGGAGTGGCTATAAAGGCCAATTCTAGAGTGAGAGACTCTTCCAATAAAATTGATTGTCAGGGCTGTTACACAGTTGGCGCTCTCCTTACACTTCTGTCTCTTTTCCTGCCAACTGCTGAGTCTCTTCGACTCGTCCCTCTTCAGCCCCGCCTTTATAGCTGTCCGCCAGCTCTAGCGATCGCTAGCAACTGGCTACCATGACTTGTGGTCAATTCACAAGACTTCATGTCATGTTTGCAAATGTCTTTGAAGCGGAGACATGGACGGCCGGTGGGTCTGATACCAGTGACAAGCTCGCTGTACAATACATCCTTAGGGATCCTGCCATCTTCCATGCGGCTCACATGGCCAAGCATCTCAAGCGCCGCTGGCTCAGTCGGGCATACATGCTGGGGATGTTGGCTGCCTCGAGGACTTCTGTATTGGAGATATGGTCCTACCACCTGATGCCACGATTCTCCCGTGACAGTGAAGATGGAATGCGTTGAGACGTCGCTCTTGGCTGACATGCGTTGTCCAGGCCCAGCTGCTGTAGAGCAAGTATTGAGGACACAGGCTTGAAATACTTGGACTTTTGAATTCTGTGTCAGTGTGCCATTTTCCCACACCCTCTTGGCCAGTCTGGACATAGCATCAGGCGCCTTTCCCATGCACTTGTTGATTTCTGCATCGAGAGACAGGTTGCTGCTAATGGTTGAGCCGGTAGGTGAACTCTTGAACCACTTCCAGAGTGTGGTCGCCGATATTGATGGATGGAGCATTTCTGACGCCCTGTCCCATGATGTTCGTTTTCTTGAAACTGATGGTTAGGCCAAGTTCATTGCAGGCAGCTGCAAGCCTGTCGATGAGTCTTTGCCAGCCACTCTTCCGTGTGGGATGTTAATGCAGCATTGTCAGCAAAGAGGAGTTCCCTGATGAGGAATTCCCTGATATTGAAGAATGCTCTCAGTTACTTACTCTTTATTATTTCTGCTGGTTGTTTTCTGGTTCCCATGTGTTAGAAATAATCACACTTTAGACTTGGAAAGGCAAGAATCTTTGTTTATTTAGTTCAACTTCCATGCTCCCTGGTATAGGACTGCCCCAGGCTGGTGTCCTGTTACATGTCACATGACTCTCCAGTGCAGCCATGAATGTGCCCCCCCGCCCCCTGGAACACTTACACAAAACAATTAGTTCTTAGACAAAATATAAGCAGTTCTGATGAAAGGTTACAGACCTGAAATGTTAACTCTGCTTCTCTCTCCACAGATGCTGCCTGACCTGCTGAGTAGTTCCAGCACTTTCTGTTTTTAGTTCCTAGACGATTAATTCCTAGCACTTTTCAGATGGTATACCAATGTATAAAACTCTTTCCTGCAGCCAGCTGCTCCTCTCAAGCTGGAAGGCCCCTCATTGGCCCTCCAGCTTCAAGAGGCTGCCTACTGTCCCTAATTGGACAGGAAACCTGCCTCCACAAAATCCCAAAGAGTGACTGTTCCTCCGGAAGCGGGTTCACAACCCAGAAACAATCCCAGTTCCTGTTTCTCACCACTAAGGGCAAAAATTCAGCCCCAGAGGTTTACACAGGCAGCATGGATGCCATTTTGGACACAAAATGACATCTCAAGTGCCAAAAATATAGGCCCTATTGAGCCAAATTTTGAAGCCAAAATCTTTCTCTTATATTCATTGGCTGCTGCCATTTTCACCCTTGCAATAATTTTGAATAAAGCCCCTCTGCTCCACCCCATTCACCCGTATGAACAATATTTTACTTTGTGTTTTACAGAATAGCCCCTAATTCTTAAGCAGTATATTCTCACTGTCAGTCAGCATATGCTTCATCATAGGTTTCAATGAAGTGGATGTAAGAGAGACTTTCCAATATGGTTGTTCACGGAAGAGAGTTTTGGTATATAAATACCATGTCATTAAAATAAATTGTTAAATGACTATTAAAAGACCTGGAGTAGACAGAGGCTGACTGTGCTTTCTGATTCTAATTTTACACCTACGTACTATATACAATGTTGAAGTAATCAACATAAACCTAATTACCTTAGTTCATCATAACTGCATCTGATTGTAATTGAGCTTCTACTTTATGCTCCTGTAAAAAATAGTTTTTTACATCAGTCAGCGTACAACACTTAGTGTAATTGTCAGCCATGGCCCTAAGTCACAAGGTTCAAATCCCACTCCAGGGTTTGAGCACAAAAATCAAGGCTGATATTGAGGGAGTGCTCCACTGCTGGAGGTGCCACCTTTTGGATGAAATGTTGAACCAAGTCCCATCTGCCTGCTCAGGTGGCAATAAAAGATTCCATAGCACTATTTTGACAGAAGAGCAGGGGAGTTATCCTTGATGTCCTGGACAATATTTATCCCTCAATCAGCATCACAAAAGAACAGGCTATGTGGTCATTGTGACTTTGCTGTTTTAGGAGTTGGCTGAGCGCAGATGGGCTGCCACGTTTCCTACAACAGCGACTACACCTCAAAAGTACTAAATTGGCTGTAAAGTGCTTTGAGATGTCCAGTGGTTGTGAAAAGCACTATATAAATGCAAGTCTTTTTTCTTTTATTTCTTTGTAAAGCTTGGAAATATAATACAAGTTGTAAAGATGACAGAATAAAATTTTGTTGTAAAGAAAGCTCATTTAGCAAAAATTATTGCTTTGCATCTGCATACAAATACTTGGAATTACATAGTCTACAGCACAGAAACAGACCATTCAGCCCAAATGGTCAATGACAGAGCTTATGCTCCACATGGGCCTCCTCCCACTATTCACCATCTAACCCCATAAGCATATACTTCTATTCCTTTCTCCCTCATGTACTTAACTAGATTCTGCTCACATGAATCTATACTATTCCCCTCAACGACTTCTTCAGCAAACAAGTTGCGCATTCTAATCATTCTGTATTAAGAAGTTTCTCCTGAATTTCCCATTGGATTTATTGATGATTGTCTTATATTTATGATTGTTAGTTTTGGTCTCCCCCCACAATTGGAAATATCAGCTCTGCACCTACCTTACCAAACTCCTTCATAATTTTAAAGTCTTCTATTAAGTCACCCCTCAGCCATCTCTTTTCTAGAGAAAAGTTCCCAAGCCTGTTCAGTCTTTCCTGAAAAGCATATCCTTTCAGTTTTGATATCATCCTTGTGAATCATTTTTGAACCATATCCAATGGCTCTATATCATTTTCATAGTATGGAGACCAGGTCTGTGCACATTACTCTAATATGGTCTAAGCACATAATTAACACAATTTCTCTGCTTTTTAATTCTATCCCTATAGAAATTGGTTTGCTTTTTTATGGCCTTATTCACCAACATCTCTACTTTTAGTGATTTGTGTATCTGTACCCCTAGAACCCTTTGCTACCCTACCCCATTTAGACCCCTTGAAGTCAGGTAGGAAGTAAAAATGTTAAAAATCTACAACAGATACCCAATCTGCCTCAAACCCACCCACTTGCAATTTAACAGAAGTGGAATGGAGGGTGCGTGACCAATCCACTCTCAGGGAGTGGATCAGTCATTGAAACCTTTTAAGGAGACTGCCTGCTTCCAATTTAACAGGATTTTATTTTAACCACAGTCCTGGGTTTCCTGGGTCTCGGGAAATCCAGCAGGGAAAAGGAAGTGAGAACAGCTGGATTCATCAGGTAAGTGCTTTTACAGAACTGCTGTGGGCCAGGAGGAGCAATAGTGTTTCCTTCCAGCCCAACAAGCTTATTTGTAAACATCCCCCCACCTCCGCAATCACCTGCCAACACCTTCACCCTATCCTGATAACCCTCACAATCACTGGCCAACCCCCATGATCACTGACATCCCATCATTGATCCCTCCAATCTGACATGCCCCCAATCACCCCAATCTCTGACTCTTCCTCACTCCCTCCATCTCTGACCCCAATCTCTGTCACCCCTCCAAATTCTCCCTGATCGCCTGTCATTTTCTCCGATTTCCAAATCCCTTCCGAATTCTCCCTGATACCCGCATCTCTGTCCCCAGTCTTTGACAACCTTTCTGATCAATCCCTGGCACCCCCAATCTCCACCCATTCTGCACATTCATTATTGATTTCATAATTTTGTCACAGTTTTCTTCAGTATTAAGTATACCTCCAATTTGGTGTCGCTTGCAAATTTTGAAATTGTACTTCTGCATATCGAGTCCAAATCATTTATGTAAACTGTCAGCAACAGTGGTCTCAGCACCAATTCTTGTGGCACTCCACTGCCCACATTTTGCCAGTCTGACTAGCTACCTTTCATCCTCTACTGTCTGTTTTCTATTCTGTAGCCGACTTGTTATACATTCTGCTACTTGTCCCCCGACTCCACGTGCTCCGGCTTTAGTCACGAGTTTACTATGCATATTTTATAGAAGGCCTTTTGAAAATCCATATATATTACATCTGTTACAGTACCCTTGTCTACTCTTGCTGTTATTTCTTTCAAGAATTCATTAAGGTTGGTCAAGCAAGACCTCCCCTTTTGAAATCTGTGCTGACTATTCTTTATTTTATTTTTGGTTTCCAGATATTTTTCTGTTGCACGGATGTTAAGCAAACTGGTCTATACTTTTTCTAGCTCCCCTTTTAAACATTGGTATATCATTAGCTGTTCACCAGCCTTCTGGTACTAGTTCCTTTCTGAATGAATTTTTATATATGTCTAATAATGGCTCTTCTATCTCTGCCCTAGCTTAATTTAAACATGTGGATGTAGTCCATCATTTCTAAGTTGGATTACTTTAACAATTATTTTGCCTTCTTTCTATCTTAAAAATCTTCCTAACATTTTTTGATCTCTTCTAGATTCACAGTGCTGAAATTTATGATCCCACCACTGGGAGTGGCGGTGGGTGTGCAAAATGGTCTGCTTGTGATGTTAGTGGCCATGCCTCTGCGATTAAAAGCCTGCCAGCCCTGCATATAGTCTCTTTGTGCATACAAGCCCCTTGTAGAGCTCCTCCCATTCACACACAAGCCCCTTGCAGAGCACCCCCCCCCCCCCATTCACACACAAGCCACTTGGCCACTCAGCATAGTGGCAATGGCTGCTGTAAACCTCACTTCCCCTATGCTACTTTGGTTAGGTTACTTTCCCTTTTGCAGCACCAAGGACTCTTACCTCGGTGGCTAAGCTTTTCAAAGCCGCAAAACTGAAGGCACATTAGTGTCATACCTCAATCAGAAAATTAAGAAATCTTCATTGGATCACAGTGAATTAGATTCAAATTTATTTAAAGCAGCATTTACAACATTTAAATGATGATGCCATCATGTCAGGGCATCAGTACCACCACGGTACTTCCCCGCCTCCGACAAAATCGGCACACTGAGATATGGCACCAGGTTTCATGGCAGATGGCTCGGCGGAGATTTTCCTGGAAAAAGCTTCAATGGTCCCTTTAAGGACAGCTGGTTTGGGCAACTGAATGCTTGGTACAACTGAGCCGAGCATGCAAGGTGCATGGTCCTCCTATTTGTACTTGAAAATGGCAATGAGGTCCTCGCGCCTCCTGCCTGTTTCAGGAGTTCTAGGCACCGTTTTAAAGGCTTGCTTGAAAATTGAATCAAGCGGGCCTTGGGGGCGTGTAAGGTGCTCACATGATTTCCCTTTGCTGGTCAACCATTTTTCAGTTAAGAAGCAGGCAAGTGACAGTCGAAAATCAACACCAATGTTCCCGCTTGCATTAACAGGCAGGTGCAATTTGTATTGAGTTGTGGCCACCTTTGTATTGAAGGCCTATTCCAATTTGGGGTTGTGACGACCCAAACCCAATGAGCAAATAAAAGAGGCAACTTTTATTATCTCATCAATCTGGACTGCAGGGATGAAATAAAACTATACTCTAAGCCATTATGTCTGCACGGTGAACTTTTACTTCAATAGCCAGGTGGAAAATAGATGGGAGTGGATTAGCCATCTGTCTTATACCTCACCAGATGTTTGTTTCCGTTGAAGTAAATTTACCTTGGTTTCTTGTCAGATTATGCACAGCATTCTATACTTGTGAGATGGAACTGAAACTTCCTGACTATACTATCACGTGTTGGTAAGAAAACCATCGGAAGTTGAAGCAACTTTAGATCATGATATAAGCTCTGATGAAAGGTCACAGACCTGAAATGTTAACTCTGTTTCTCTATCCACCGATGCTGCTAGACCTGCTGAGTATTTCCAGTACTTTCTGGTTTTATTATCTTAAATTACCTAATATCTTCACAGTGACTGTTTATGTGTAGCATTGAAGGTTATTCATATTTGTGACATTTTTAACTCTGATTCAATATATAGCTTCATCTGGCATTGCGTGCACAATGCATTTTATTACTTAGTGCAAAACTCTGCAAAATTAATTTTCCTGACCTCACTTAAATGTGTTGCCTTGACACTTCTCTGTCATCATGCGCAGAAGGAGATTGTTCCACACAGGGTAGTAAAATTAAAGGTGTCATTTTCTCCTTGCATACAGAGAAAATATGGACAAAGACATTGTGAAATACCAGTCTGAGAAAATAAAATTTCAGCTAAACAGATGCAAACTGCTACCTGAAGATAATGTAATGGGAGGCCTGATATGGGACTTGAAATTCAATAAAATGGTAGTGGCATCTGAAGTATTACATTTAACATCTCTCCTCCAGAATCACTAGCCCCCTATGGATAACAGGAGGTAAAGAAATATGACACATATTTTGCACACTCGAAAATGACATTTATATCAGGGGCTGTGAGATAAGTTACTATTTTCTGCTCATTCATGGGCATTAGCGACAAATCTTTAACTCTTAAAGGTAACACCAAATTGTAATGCTTTTGTTAAAAATCCCTAATCTAAATTAAATTGAAAACTAAGATAGATTTCAGAACATAATTTGCAGCCCTCTAAAGATATACAGCACACAGGGAGGGAGAGCCGTTGAAGTAACCTTAGTAAATTGCTGCAGTGTATCCTGTAGGACGCAGCCAGCGTGCTCAGGGTAGAAGGGGTGGATGTAAGTCCATTTGCTGAATGCAGCAGGCCTGTTGTACGACTTCACATTTGCCACTCACCCTTAGGAGAAGTGTATCTATTATGTATTTAGTGCATGGGGCAACAATTTTCTTGGAAAATTCATTGTAAATACTTGCAATATCTGTTACTTATGTGAGTGGCACTGTGATGGATATTTTAAATGTAAAGTGTGTTACAATATGATTTATAAAATAGCAGAATAGCTGCTATTTTATAGTGAGATAATATCATCTTATGATTATATGAATCGTCCACTGCGTTCCCAAGATCTCGCGAAATGTTTCCTAAAAGAAAAAAACAGCCACCATTTTTTTTCCTCAGCAACTGAAATGTCTAATATTCAGAATTAGGGTTTAAACGCAATTACAAAAAACAAAAAATACTTATTTCATACTAAAATTTATTCATTGTATTAATTTTTGTGTGTTTTAACACCTTCATTAAGATTTTTATTTGAAATCCTCAGTGCAAGAATTACAACTCTGGTTGAACATATTCTTGGAGATTTCATCACATGAACCAATGATTTTTCTCCTGGGTTGCTCACAGCAGCGTCTAGGAGATTAATCTTTAATTCCTAGGATAATCCTGGAGAGTTGGCAATGCTACCTCAGCCTCTTCCAAAAGCCCAGGCTTGGAGTTGATATTTATGCCTACAGCTGAAACACTGAGCTGAATTTGGATTATGCAATCTGAGCATGTGCAGTGCACCTAATTTCCCGAATTCATTTATACCATCATTCAGCTGCATTGAGAAATATTTTTCTTCAACTCTTCCTCGATTCTTTTTCAAGATTATTTGAAGTAGAGGACTAACTTAATTGAGGTAAGAAAAGTGGCTATGTGTGAGTCCATATGATTACAAACCTTTTGCAGCTTTTGTTTTATGTCCTATAAACTTGAGTAAGTATATTAAACAAAGAAGAAAAGGCAGGGAGAGAGAGAGCCTGAGGGAAGAATGAGATGATATTCATGTCAATACATCAATAATAAAAAAGGTTGAATTTTGAAGCCATATTACTTGTTAACACCTATAAAACAGAGAGAGAAAAGAAATATAGGGACATAGAAATGAGACAGAGAAAAAAAGGAAGGCAGGCCGATACTTTTCTTTCTCATTCTTATTTTATTTCTTCAAAAAATACAAGGGGCCAGTGGAAAAGATAGTATAGATAGTAGTTTGAAAACACTTCAAAGGGAAGAGAGTAAAGTAACAGTCAGAAATTGTGCTTAAGACACTTCAGGTACAGGAAAAACTAAAAGATGTAAAGTATGTTTGGGCTGGAAATGCAATACTGTACTAATGTGCCTCCTGGCTTGCCATAGTCATGTGACCTCTACCATGAGGTACTCTGACTTGGGACAGCCATCACAGTCAGTTTCATTAAAGACAGAGTCCACACCAGACTGGTGTGCTGTGAGCTCTTAACATTGTGTCAAAGGTGGAGCTGAGACTGAGTGGTGAAGAAGCACAGCTACGGAACAAAGACCACAGGAATGGTCACAACTGCTAAAAACTGCTAAAAGCCACAGGAAGCCACAGAAAGGGAACAAAGAAACAGTTGAAAGCACAGGGTAAGACCATGACTGCAAACTTTACTCTGCCTCTGCCAGGAGAAATGAAAGGTGATATGAAGTAAAACTGGCAGTTTTTCCATCGCAATGCCAAAATTACAAAATTGTGACAGATTTAATTAACAAACCAGAGTGGCTGCGTGTAGCTACAATTTTATCATTGTTGGGAGAGACTGTTAGAAATTGTATTCCACCCTACATCTCTCTGAAGAACAAAAGAAACAGACAGAAGAAATTTTGAATGCCTTGAAGGCACGCTTTGAACCCCAAGTGACCGTAACCTATGAACGGTATGTTCATATGCGGGCCCAAGGTGAAAAAGAGTCCATTAATCAATATCATTATTGCATTAACACAGCTCACAGAATCCTGTGAATTTGCACAACTAAAAGATGTTCTAATCAAAGACAGGATTGTATTAGGCATAAGATATCCTGCAGTGACAGCACGTCTACTGAGAGAAGACAAGCTTACACTCAGGAAAGGGATTGACGTGCAGAAGAGCTGAGGTTGTAAATCAGCAGCTAAACCATGTTCATGGCAGAACAGACCAGGCCTTGCATTATGCTGATAGACATTCCAGGCAAAAAGAGCAGAAAAATCACAGACTGGAAAAGAAGGCATGTCCAACGTGGGGAGAGCACTGTTCTCATTGCAAGAAGCTGAATCATTTAGCACACAAGTGTTTGGATAGAAGGAAGCACAACAAGCAGGTACAGATGGCCACTGGAGAGATGTCAGCTGAAGATTCTGATGAATCACTATACACCATACAACAGGATTGGTCAGTCAGGTCAATTGGTGATATATGGTTTGTGACTGTTGGAATGGTGACTGCAGAAGAATATCAAGTCAACATAAAAATGCCAGATAGACACCTGTGCGTCATGCAGCATAATGACCTTCACAGATCTGTGTAAAGTGGCTCCACATGGCCATCCAAAAATGAAGCTCTCGAAAGTAAGGTTGAGGCTATGTGATGGCACCATACTAGTGCCAAGAGGACAAGTTACTCTGAGAGTCCAATCAATGGCAAGAACAAAGATCTGGAGTTCCAGATCATAGACGGCAAGCAAATGTCACTCATCTCAGCCGAAGTAAGTCTAAAGCTTGGACTGGTAACCCTCAACGTGCAAAACGAGATTTGCAACATGTCGCAGTGCACTAAACCATTGACCGTAGAACAGATCCTAGAGGAGTACAATGATGTAGTTACGGGTTTGGGATGTCTTCCTGGAGAATATCATCTCGAAGTAGATGAGAGGGTGAGACCAATTCAGCATCTGCCGAGGAAAGTTCCAGCTGCCCTCCAGGCCAGCCTGAAAGACAAGATAGAAGGGAGTAATCAAGAAAGCAACAACCTTTACAGAATGGATTATCAGCAAGGTAGCAGCGAAACAACCTGGAAAGCTGAGAGTATCTATCGACTCCAAGGATCTAAATAAAGCTCTGAAGAGATCACACTACTCTATGCCAACCATGGAAGGAATTTTGCCACAACTTGCAAAGGCAAAAATCTTCACTACCCTAGATGCAAAGGATGGTTACTGGCCAGTGAAGCTGGATGAAAGCAGCAGCTTTCTAACCACATTCTGGACACCTTTGGGCGATACAGATGGTTGCGCATGCTGTTTGGCATTTCCACGGCTCCAGAGGAGTATCAACGCAGATAGCATGAGACAGTTAGTGATCTTCCCAGAGTGGAAGCTATAGTGGATGATCTGCTACTTTATGGATGCAGAGACACAATGGAAGAAGCCATCGCTGACCATGATCAAAATCTAGTGCAACTGCTGGACAGAGCTCGCCAGATGAAATTGAACAAAACAAAGCTGCAATTAAAGATGCCCAAAGTCAAATACATAGGTCATGTACTGACAGCAAATGGCCTTCACCCAGATCCCAAAAATGTGAGAGCAGTAGCAGTGATGCGGCAACCAACAGATGTAAAAGTAGTGCAACGATTTGTTGGATTTGTTAACTATTTAGCAAAATTCTTGCCAAATTTGTCAAAGTGTGAACCATTACGCCAACTCACTGCCAAGGACTTTGGGGCACAGAACAAGAAGCATCGTTCACTAAAATCAAGCAACTAGTGACTGCAATGTCAGTGCTGAAATACTATGATGTAAAAGATGAAGTTACCCTGCAGTGTGATGCCAGTGAGACAGGACTTGGAGCAATCCTAATGCAGCAAGAACAACCGGCTGCATTTGCATCCAGGACGTTAACGCAAATGGAACGATGCTACACTCAGATCGAGAAAGAGTGCCTGGCCATTGTCTTTGCTTGTGAACATTTTCATCAATACCTATTTGGAAGAGACAAAGTGACAGTCGAGTCCAACCACAAGCCACTCCAAAGCATTTTCCTCAAGCTGCTACTATCTGCTCCAAAGCGTCTGCAAAGGATGTTACTCCAGTTACAGAGATATCATCTGGATGTGACATACAAGCAAGGAAAACAGATGTACATTGCTGACATGCTGTTGAGAGCTGCACTCCCGATGAAGAAAGGCGGCACAGTGGCGCAGTGGTTAGCACCGCAGCCTCACAGCTCCAGTGACCCGGGTTCAATTCTGGGTACTGCCTGTGTGGAGTTTGCAAGTTCTCCTTGTGACCGCGTGGGTTTTCGCCGGGTGCTCCGGTTTCCTCCCACTGCCAAAGACTTGCAGGTGATAGGTAAATTGGCTGTTGTAAATTGCCCCTCGTGTTGGTAGGTGGTAGGGAGTATGGGATTACTGTAGGGTTAGTATAAATGGGTGGTTGTTGGTCGGCACAGACTCGGTGGGCCGAAGGGCCTGTTTCAGTGCTGTATCTCTAAATAAAATAAAATAAAAAAATAAAATAAAGTAGAGGATGCTACAACAGAGTATGCAGTCTTCCAGATCCAACGTGAAGCTGTAGCTCGGCATGCTCTGGAAGTCATCAACCCAGCAGAGACATTGAATCTGACAGACAAGCGCCTTGCTCAAATCAAACGAACTACCCAACAAGATCCAACTTTACAAGTGTTGCAAAAAGTAGTGATGAAAGGATGGCCTGACAGAATCAAGGACACTCCTGTGGTCACAAGAGCATATTGGGCTTACAGAGATGAATTGACAGCACAAGATGGCATCTTGTACAAAGGAAATAGAGTCATTATCCCTTAAGATTTGAGAGGAGAGATGCTAAAGCACATCCTTGCAAGCTACTAAGGAAGTGAGTCGAGCCTGAGGAAGGCATGAGAAGTGCTCTGCTGGCTAAACATGAGCAATGAAATCAAGGACCACATCAGCCAGTGCAGTGAGTACCAAGCTAAGGAGCCACTGATGACAGACCATGGATGAAATGAGGAGTAGACCTCTTCATTCTCACAGGAACTGATTACCTTGTCACCGTAGACCACTATTCTGCCTACTGGGAGGTAGACCAGCTGACCTCAATGACTACCGGTGAGATTGTAGAATGCCTGAAAGCACACATGCGGCATTCCAGACATTGTGATGATAAAAACAAAGGTGACCACGGTGATTGCAACAACTACCATGGAATCTCCCTGTTCAGCATAGTGGGGAAAGTCTTCACTCGAGTCGCTTTAAACAGGCTCCAGAAGCTGGCTGAGCATGTCTACCCTGAGGCACAGTGTGGCTTTCGAGCAGAGAGATCCACCATTGACATGCTGTTCTCCCTTCGTCAGCTACAGGAGAAATGCCACGAACAACAGATGCCCCTCTACGTTGCTTTCATTGATCTCACCAAAGCCTTTGATCTCGTCAGCAGATGTGATCTCTTCAGACTACTAGAAAAGATCAGATGTCCACCAAAGCTACTAAGTATCATCACCTTATTCCATGACAATATGAAAGGCACAATTCAACATAGCGGCGCCTCATCAGACCCCTTTCCTATCCTGAGTGGCATAAAACAGGGCTGTGTTCTCACACCCACACTGTTTGGGATTTTCTTCTCCCTGCTGCTCTCACATGCGTTCAAGTCTTCAGAAGAAGGAATTTTCCTCCACGCAAGATCAGGTGGCAGGTTGTTCAACCTTGCCCATCTAAGAGCGAAGACCAAAGTATGGAAAGTCCTCATCAGGGAACTCCTCTTTGCTGACGATGCTGCATCAACATCTCACAATGAAAAGTGTCTGCAGAGTCTCATCGACAGGTTTGCGGCTGCCTGCAATGAATTTGGCCTAACCATCAGCCTCAAGAAAACGAACATCATGGGACAGGACGTCAGAAATGCTCCATCCATCAATATCAGCGACCATGCTCTGTAAGTGGTTCAAGAGTTCACCTACCTAGGCTCAACTATCACCAGTAACCTGTCTCTAGATGCAGAAATCAACAAGCGCAAGGAAAAGGCTTCCACTGCTATGTCCAGACAAGCCAAGAGAATGTGGGAAAATGGTGCACTGACACGGACACAAAAGTCCGCGTGTATCAAGCCTGTGTCCTCAGTACCTTGCTCTACGGCAGCGAGGCCTGGACAACGTATGTCAGCCAAGAGCGACGTCTCAATTCATTCCATCTTCGCTGCCTCTGGAAAATCCTTGGCATCAGGTGGCAGGACCGTATCTCCAACACAGAAGTCCTCGAGGTGACCAACATCCCCAGCTTATACACACTACTGAGTCAGCGGCGCTTGAGATGGCTTGGCCATGTGAGCTGCATGGAAGATGGCAGGATCCCCAAGGACACATTGTACAGCGAGCTCGCCACTGGTATCAGACCCACCGGCCATCCATGTCTCCGCTTTAAAGACGTCTGCAAACACAACATGAAGTCCTGTGACATTGATCACAAGTCGTGGGAGTCAGTTGCCAGTGATCGCCAGAGCTGGCGGGCAGCCATAAAGGCGGGGCTAAAGTGTGGCGAGTCAAAGAGACTTAGCAGTTGGCAGGAAAAAAGACAGAAGCGCAAGGAGAGAGCCAACTGCGAAACAGCCCTGACAACCAATTTTATCTAAAGCACCTGTGGAAGAGTCAGTCACTCTCGTATTGGCCTTTATAGCCACTCCAGGCGCTGCTCCACAAACCACTGACTACCTCCAGGCGCTTACCCGTTGTCTCCTGAGACAAGGAGGCCAAAGAAGAAGAAGAAGAAGATGACTGACAATGGCCCTCAGTTCATGAGTGAAGAATTCAACCGCTTCATAAAGGATTGGGAAATTGAACATCATAAATCACCTCCACACTATCCCAAGTCCAATGGAAAGGCTGAGGCAGCAGTGAAACTTGCCAAAGGAATCATAAAGAAATCGAGCAAATCTGGCACAAATTAATATACATATATATATATATATATATATATAGCTTCCAGCTACATATATTAATGCACAGTGCCCTGTTCTTTGCAGACAGAAAGAACGTGTACACACATTGCGCCTGTTTCAGCTGAACAAAATAAGTGACATCCATTTGCTTGTTCATTCCTCAGGGCAAAGCCTTGACCAATCAGAGTCAAGCTGCCTCATTTAAATTTCAAACAAAGCTTGGCAGTTAACTGTCAGCCACCATAAACTGGTGCATTCTCCATGGCAACGCCTCGACCAATCGGAGTTCACTTGCCAACCAATCAGCACTCCCTTCTCATATAGTATAAACTTGTTGTTTTACCTTACATTGGTTATTCTTGCGTATTGTCCTGATGAGTGCAAGATGAAAAGCTGCGACAACATGTCTCTATTTTCATCAGTTCATAGTCAGTTTAATTAAAGACAGAGTCCACACCAGACTGGTGTCCTGTGAGCTTGTAACAAAGTAATTAAACCATGAGAGAGAAATAGGAAATGTGTGAGTGAAACATTAGAGCAGAAGGCCAGGTTAGGGTGTGTGGTCAAAATAAGCATTCTCTGTACAAATGCATGGAGTGTAAGGAACAAATTGAATGAATTGCAGGCACAAATTCAATTTGGAGGTATGGCATGGAGCCATTACAGAGAGATTGCTGCAAGATAGTAAGACTGGGAGCTAAATATACCACTTTTTAAGGGCTACAGGAAAGATAGAAAAAATGATTAGAGTGGAAGGAGTGGGCTTTAATGATTAAGATGAAATCACTTAAATGATGAGAGGGTAGAACTAGATGTAAGCAGTACCAGATAGTTTCCATTCCAGGATAGATGAGTTGGCCAGGAAGTAGCAAAGAACATTGCAGATGCCCAAACTATCATCTTCCAAAGTTCTCTGAATTTGGGAACTGTTACTTTAGATTGGAAAATTTTACATGTCACTCCACTGTTTAAAAAAGATGAGCTAGGAAACCAGAGAGTTGTGCACCAGTTCAAAATTGAGTCATAATGGCACAGAAGAAGACCAATCCGACCATTGAATCCATGCCAGTTCTCTGTCGAGCAATCGAATCAGTCCCACTTCCTAGTAACACAGGCCTGTCAGTTTAACATCTGTGGTGGGTAAGTTTTTAGAAACAACAATCAAGGAAAGAATCAACAGGCACTTGGAGAGGTTTGAGAGAACCAGTATGACTTTGTAAAAGGCAGATTGTGTTTGACTAATCTAATTGAATTTTTTGATGAAGTAACGAGAAGGTTGATGAAGGGCATGCAATAGGTGTTGTCTACATGAATTTTAAGAAAGCGTTTGACAAAGTACCACATAAAATGTTGGTTAATATTGAGACTCATGGGATAGGAGAGTCAGTGTCAGCTTGCATAAAAAAATTGGCTTAAGGACAGAAAACAGCGAGTCGTGGTAAATGGTTGTTTCTCAGACTGGAGCATGGTAGGCAGTGGTGTTCCCCAAGAGTCAGTGCTAGGACCACTGTTTTTGTTGATATATGTAAATGATTTGGATATTGGAATACAAAGTAAAATTTCAAATTTGCCAATGATGCCAAACTAGGAGGTATGGCAAACAGGCAGGATGATACCAATTGACTATAACAGGACAAATAGGCTAGCAGAATGGACAGGCAAGTGGCAGATGGAATTTAATACAGAGAAGTATGAGGTGATGCATTTTGGCAGAAGGGATAGGGAGAGGCAATATAGAATTAATGGTACAGTTCTAAAGCATGTGCAAAACAAAGGGACCTGGGGGGTTTATACGCATCGATCTTTGAAGATGGAAGGACACATTGAGAAAGCACTTGGGATCTTGGGCTTCATAAATAGAGGTATTCAGTACAAAAGCAGGGGATGTTATACTGAACCTTTATAAAGCTCTGGTTAGGCCACAAGTATTGTGTCAAATTCTGCTCACCACACTTTAGGAAGGATGTAAACATCTGTGAGAGGGTGCAGAGAAGATTTATCAGAATGTTCCCAGGGTTAAGAGTAGCTATGAGGTTAGGCTGGAGCAAAGGAGGTTGAGGGAGAATTGATAGAGGTGTACAAGATTCTGACAGGTTTAAAATAGGTAGACAAAAAAAAGATGTTCCCATTAACTGATGGTACAAGAACTAGGGGACACACATTTGAGGTTTTGGGCAAGAGATACAGGGGAGATCTGAGGAAGAAATTTTTTAACATAGCAAATGGTAATGACCTGACACTCGCTGCCTACGAGGGTGATGGAAGCTGAGATGATAATTGATTTTGAAAGGAAATTAGATGGGCACTTGAGGGAAATAAACTTTCAAGGCTTCATGAATAGAGTGGGGGAATGGGACTGATTGGATTGCTCTACAGAGAGCCAGCATGGGCTTGATGGGCCAAATGGCCTCCTTTTGTGGTATTATGACTATCCTAAGAGCTGTAACATGACTGGTGGAAGGCTACTAACTTTCTGTGGGGGAAAAGTGCAGATGGCCTTGAGTAGTTCTGGCCCTAGCAGGTCCGGCTTCAAACTGCACCACCTTGGCATGGGTGGCAGCAGTCGGGGCTGACTGGCCGATAAACAACAGCAAGGGCACAGGCGGAGTGATGTGGTGTTGGAAGGACAATTACTGGCATCCTGATAGACGACAGCAGGTTCGCACTCCGCAGTGCCACTGCTCTTCTCTGGAGAGGCACCACACCAATCCAAGCAATGTGCTGGACTGCTGTGATACACTGCAAACCCCTTTAAACATTGGTATATGCAGCTATTGTGGCAGCAGTCTGAGCTTATGTGTGGCAGCAAGCTGAGCTTGCATGAATCCAAGCTGAGCTTCCACTGCAGCATCCAGAATTTGGGCTGGAGAGGCAGAAAACTGGAGCGGCAGCAGCCACACAGAACCCGACGCCAAGATTGCCGGACCCTATCTTCCTAGGGGTGGGATGGGCTGACGTCGGCCTTCCTGCCCACTGGCCAATTGAGGCCCTTAAGTGGCCTATTGACGGCCAAATAAGGGCCTCTTTCCGCCGCCACTGGGATATTACCAGCAGCGGGGAGGGTGCCTTGGTAAATGAGGTGCCCTCTCTGCAGGCTTTGGCACATCCCTCCTTAGTGGGCAATTTGTGGCCCTTGAAGGACCCCCGCCAGGAACCACTGTACCCCCTGGGATTCCCCTACACCTGGAGTGAACGCACATCCCCCACACCCCTCATGGGGCTTTCCAGACTGACCCCAGCAACCTCACCTCACCTACCTCGGGTCTGGGGTTCCAACGCTAGGCCTCGTTCTGAGGCTTCTTCAGTACTGGCAGAGGCCACTGCTCCCGGTGACGCTGCCAATATGGTTGAGCTGCTGGTTCTGTGATTGGCTGCAGCTCTTGGGAGCGGGATCCTGTTTTTTTAAGTGTTTAAAGGAACAGGGATCCCGCCTCCATCAACTCTGAGGGCCAAAGATCAGAGGATCTCTCTGGGGGCCTGAAAAAGTGCAGAGGCGGGGTTCCCCTCAACTTTTCAGCCTGGCACTGGGACCACTGCCGACTGCACAAAATGCAGCTCATTAGGTTCCTTCTGCTTATGTTGCAATGAAAGCTGATACATTGCCCGTAGTTGGGTCCACAAGTTTGCGAATGGAGTTGGTCATCATTTCCATATTGGAAAGGATGGGTGCAAAGTCCAGGCTGCAGGCCACTCATGCCTGATGTCACACTTGGCTGGATTTAATGGATTCCTTGAAGACAGGCTAGGAGGTTGAGAGGCCCATGGTATTCTGATGTGAGGTGGGGGTGCCACGAGCCCATTGCCTTCCCGTTGCTCCGCCCACCCAGAGGCCAATTGATGCCCTTAAATGGCCAATTGTTAGCCACTGAAGGGCCTCTTCCTCTTCCCAGCGCCACTGGTGAAACAAGGTGACCTCCCTGCAGGCTTGGGGATGGGGCCTCCTCTGTGGGCAATCTGTGGACCACGGAGCCCCACTGGTGGCAAAGGCCGCACCTCCGTTGAGACTACAACCCAACCCTCATCGTCCACCATTCACCACCACCACCACACCCCCCACCATCACAATCGGCACAACTAAATGCAGCCCACAACGTGCATATTCTGCCTCTAAGCTATCCTCTACCCGAAGTGTCAGTATCTGAGTTGCTTTTGTGGGTGTGAGAGTGAGTGATGGTGTTTCTGATTCATCACTGTCACCCATTTCTTGCTGTTCCTGCACTGCAGGTATCTGAAAGGAGAAAGGCACAAAGATGAGATTGTTGTGAGAGCAAAGTAGGAAATGCATGCACAATTTGCAGCTTGTAAATCAGAAGAGGCTGTGGAAAAAGGGGAAGTGGGCTATGAGGAGCATGAGGTATAAATAGGGCCCTAACAAATTCACAGCCGTGAAAAATGCATCACGAACCATGAAATCTTAGGTCCTCTGTGAAATCGGCCATTTTGCGAACGTCACATGTTTTATTTATTGTCACAAGGCTCACCTCTCTGATTGGTTGATGAGGGAGAGCTTCCACTGTAGATTTGAGTCTCAAGTATCAGCAGAGAAGTGAAAATACCAGAATGAGCAAATCAAAAATGACCACAACCATTACCGTAGCACATCAAGCGAAAGAATTTGGAAGCCAAATTCTTCATGCCGATGATGGAATACTGTTTTATAGAAGCTGCAATGTTTCATTGGATCACACATGGTGGGCAACGGTTCAGAGTGACTTAAAGCGAGCATCCAACATTGCACTGCTGGAAAACAATTACGCACAAAAATAAGCAACGATTTCATCTCTTTTTAAGAAGTCGATAGAGAGCTCAGAAAATCATCAGTTGGTTACAATGGAACTTGTGGATGCTTTTGTGAGTGCCAACATGCCACTGGAAAAACTTGATTACCCAAAACTGTGGGTATTCATTCAACATAATGTGCAAAATGATGGTTGTTTGCCAAGTGCAAATAAACTACGACAGGATTACCTACCGAAGGTTTTTGCTACACATTGTGAGGAGATGAAGTCTCAGATTAAAGCATGTGAGTCTTTTGCAATTATTTGGGACTGCCGAAGTATGTAGGCATCGTGGCTGCTTCCTGGGAAGTGGGCACACACCTGCAGGATATGCTTTCGGTGATCGCAGAGCAGTTAAACGTTGATTGAATGGAAAACCTTCCTGTTGTTGAAGGCAGCTGGCTGGCCCACACACATGCAATCTATTACACCTTGCACCCGGGAAAATCCAGCGATGGCCCTGAATGCGTTGACCCTCTTAGCCTGACTGTCAGGGTCGGTCCGGTAACGCACATTGTCGCCGGCTCTCTTGAGCAGGGCATTGGTCACCTCCTTGATGCAGCAGTGTGCTATGGTCTGGGAGACCCCACACATGTCCCTGGTGGATTCCTAGAAAGATCCGGATGCATAGAAGTTTAATGCCACGGTAATCTTCAGGGCCACTTGCATAGGGTGACCCCAAAATCCCAGACGTAGCAAATGGTCCTGCAGAACATCGCATATGTCAGTGACGGCCTTCCTGGAGAGCAGTAGTCTTCGTTGACAATGTCACATGGACATTTGGCGGTAGGTGATGCGAGTCCATCGATGAGCAAGAAAATTATGTGCTGCATATTTTGTTTGATTTTATGTTTGGTCAGGCGGAAGATGTACAGTCAGGAAAGCTAACAACAATGCTCACAGATTGCTTCCACCTCGAAGCTGTTAATTACACCATGCTCTCCATATTACATGGAATGCACGTATAGGGCTGAATTTTGTGTGGCATTTTAAGGCAGGTTCAGTGGCGTGTTGGGACAGAGAATTGCTGCAGAGCAGGCCACCCTGAAATCCGGCGTCGTTCCTCAGTATCCTGATTTCATCAGAGGCGGGAAGTACTATGGCGGTATTGACGCCTCGACGTGACAGGCACCTAATTTAAATTGGTGAAATGCTGTTTAAGATGAATTTAAATATAATTATTCCTGATTTAATGACTGGACCATGATTTGGTGAATGGCGTGCAGCACTTATGTGCCTTCAGCTTTGGGACCATTAAAATCTGGCAGCACTGACATGAGAGGCCACGGTGCCGCAACGGGGAGATGTCCTGACCATTGCAGCATAGGGGAAGTGGGGGGAGGTGTTCTGCGGCCTTTGCTGCTCTGCTGAGGTAGGAACTGCAAGGGGGCTTTGTATATCGGGGCTCTGCAAGGGACCTCTGTGCACTGGGGGGCTCTGCAAGGGACCTCTGTGCATCGGGGCGGTGGGGGGGGGAGTTGCTTTGCAAGGGCTCCGTGCATTGGGGGGCTTTGCAAGGGGGCTCTGTGCATCGCGGGGCTCTGCAAGGATCTAGGTTGGGTGTTTCGTGGGGCATTAGCGTGTATCATAAATGCTGTGTTACTGTGTGTGGTGGCTCATACTGCTGGACAAAATGGTAGCCCAATGGTAACTTTTAGTCTTGAGGCACATCAGGCATCCCATTGAGCAAACAGTGATAGCAGAGTTGCTAAGACATGCTCATCTCCACATCTGAAGTGAGCCAACACCCCAGCACACCTGCCACAGGTCCTGTGTTTTTGGATCTCCTTGGCGTGTTGAGGCATCTCTGTTGGAGGCAGGCCCAAGAGGCAGCTGCGCCTGACCCTGAAGCTCGACGACGAGCAGCAGCAGCCAACCAAGCCAAGAAGAACCTCACAATGACCCGCTTTCAGCCACCCTGATGTCCAATCATTGCGAATTCTAAAAAGACTCAGCTTCAGACATGTAGTTTTCTGCAACCTTTTCATCTGTGTTTACTGAATGCCAACCAGATGCAATGAGCGCTAGTGCCCACGGGAGAGCATATGTTAATGAGCTCTGCAGTCACATTGCCAAGACAATGAGGGCTGTGGTCATATTGGCAGTGCACTCAGGAGTAGGATGGAAGTCAGAAGCTCACAATTAAGGCATGTTGGAACACGGTTTTCGCACTTTGATAGCTAATGTTTGGCACAAAAGAGCAGTTAATTAAATGCCAAGTAACATTTTTACATCACCTGCGAATACCCAAGGTGGCTAGGTGCTTTTCTTAATACGGGTGCTCCTATGCGGTGTGACCCTGTGCTAGCAGTTGTGTTGGAGGCAGGCAGCTGATCAGGACACCCTTTGGCCTGAGATGCTTTGGTGGCCATCCTCTGGGTGCCTGAGGCCTGGAGGGCCCTGGCTGCCTCAGGGTTTCCTGCACTGGTGCAGGACTCTCCTCAGGCATCGCAGATGCTGGACCTGGGCTCACTGGCAGACGGGCTGAGGAGCCGGTATCCACACTGAGAGCACCGTGAGGGGAGCCCCCAGATGTGGCGTGCAGCCTCTCCTCCTCCCTTTCAAGGCTCACTGGAACTTCCCTCCTCACCAGAGAAGGATGAGGAGTGGGAGAAGTCTCTGGTCTCACCATGAAGGTCCCCAACCTCTCGATGGAGGAAGCCATATGCTTGTGTGCCTCGGACATGGCAGAAGTCATGGCATGGATGGACTCCTTTATCATCCGTTTATAGTTGTGCATGGCCTCTGGCATCTCTGCTAGATGTTGCCTTACCTCTCCCAGCAATTCCAGCATTCCCTGTGCTGTTGGCACCAGAGGCTCATCGTCAGCCTGGGACTCGCATGGGCCTGGCCACCCACCGTCCTCCAACTGTCAGAGGCCTCGGGTGTCTCAGCCTCAGCCAGCTGCTCAGGTGCGTGTGCAGTGTTCTCACCAGCTTGTGACCCTGACTCTAATACCGATCGATTCCCCACCGAGGTGAAAGTATCTGTGCTGGTGAAAAGTGCAGGAGAGTCATGGGACAGTTCATCCTCTGAGTGGTCTCCATCCTCAGAGGTTGACGGGTGCCATTCTAGGGCTGTAGTCACCTGCAAATGCCAACCTGCATGATAGAACACAAACGTGTGGGTTAAGCTGCACATATCCAGTTATGACAAACATGCCTGAGGTGGCTGTCCATCATTCATGGATTTTTCAATGAACAGCAATGATGACTGTCTTGCGGAGGGATGCCAGGCTCCCCATGACATATTGCACATCTGCCTAGGCTCCCTGCTAGTTCTAAGGGTTGTTCCACGGCCTGGCAGAGAGGATGTACATCAGGGACCCCGCAACCAGTCCTGGCAGCCTCCCTCCTGCTATGGGGCCTCTTCTCCTGCAAGAGGAAGGATGGAGAAATTATAAATTGGCTGTTCTGCTGCAATGGGCAACTGGGGGATCTGATATCTCATGCTGACACACATTGTCATGGAATTTACTGGAGCTGAGCTATGAACGAGGCATGTGGCCCAGAGGTTGCCATGCATCTGTCATGATGAGATGAAACCCTAGCCCCTCTGCCATTGCTATAGTAGTGCCGCCCTCCCCATGTTGCGTACCCTCCCACATAGTCACATGCAATCCCAAAAAAGGAGACTGGTATTGAGGACTCACCTTGGCCAAATGCAGGAGGTCATTGACGCTCTTTCAGCACTGCACCCAGTTGCGCTGGGTGATTCCACTACCGCTGACCTCCTCTGTGATCTCAGTCCAGGTTTGCTTGGTCAGGCGGCAGGACCTCTTCTTGCCATTGCTTGGGAAGAGAACCTCCCACTTTTTCCTTACATCCTTCAGGAGAATCAGCAGGGAGGCATCACTGAAGCTTGGGGTGACACTGAGTCTAACCTCTGCCATCCTCTCCACTCTTCCTGGGGGGCGGGGGGGAGGTTGGTGGGTTGGTGGGTGGGGTGGTGGTTGAGTGCTGTGACTTTGTATTCCTCACAGTCAACTGGCCTTCTATAAACTGCAAGGCAGGAGTGATTGCATGGCTGACTGGCTTTTAAAGATGGCACCAGCATCTGATCAGCTGTCAGCTGTCACCATAATTGGCATCACATCTCCTGACCCTGCCACGTGATTAGGGGGTAACCAACACCTCCATTATGTAAAATGGCCACCCACCACATAATCACGATAGTGTGGTCGCATACGTGGCGCACGGGACACTGCCATTTACCGGGCCTGCCGCAGCTCATTAAATTCAGCCCATCATTTCACTTGTCAGTGAACTGTGGAGATCCAAGTTTGGTGAAGTTGACAAAATGGTCGCTACATTAAAAAGATCTTCAAACACTGCCTTAGCTGCAAACTTCGATACAGGCAACACATTGCAAATGCATCTGAAATGGCTGAAATTGGGGAACAAAACATTGTCCTTCCTCCAGAGCCAGTAATTACATGTTAGAATTCTTGGTTTTGGGTAGTACAGTAACATGCAGGTCACCTGAAATACTACTCGGACTTCGTTTCAGAACAGCTCACACTGACACCGAAAACACAGGTTTTAACAGACATTGTAACACTTCTAAATGATGCTCAGCTTAATAAGGAGATTCAGTTTGTTGCCAAGAATGCTATGATGGATTTAATCAGTTGGTTTGAATCTCGAAACATCGCAATCCACAAAGCTTACAATTAAGTAATGGATGTACTGTTCTGGGCTTAAGCACAGTCAAACGAACAACATGCTGATGCTGAATGTTCATCAGGTGTTTATTTGCATGGCAAAGAAGCTCAAACAATTTTATTGCTATGGGGAAGACAAAGCAGCTCAGAGGTTTCAACAGAGGCATTCCTGAAAGCTGTGCATATCTTTGACCCTGCACAAATGTGCCTGTTGATGGTGGATTTAAACTCATGTGATGCAATTTCAGGCAAGAACTGTAGGATGGAGATTCCTGCTTATAAAAGCATTGCAAAAGAAGCAGATTGTACTTTGCCTATGCTTCAATTTTGGAACTCCGTGGAATGCAGAATCCCCCACCTTGCAAGGCTAGGAAGACGCTGTCTGACAATTCCAACAAACTCTGCGGACACGGAGAGAGCTGTGTCGAAACACAGACAGGTGTTCACAGCACAGAGACAGGAAATGAAGAAAGAGACAGTTGCAGGTTGCTCCATGCTCACATTCAACCACTGACTTCAGTGAGTAATGAAAGTGACCTGTTTATAGTCAGCTTTTTAAGAATAGGTTTTGAGTACACAATAAATGACATTTGAAACCGGAAACTTCCCTTGTCTTTTTTTGTTTTAAATAGATAATTAAATATGTGAAATTGTGGAATTCACCATCTTTAAAATGCTGTGACAATGAAATTTGTGACGTTTGACAGTGAATTTGATAGGGATTTAGGTATAAGCATACAATCATTTTTGATGGTTTCAGCACCACTGCGGGGCATAGACTCAGCAATGGCTACTCAAATGATGGCCGTGCCGGCTGGTTAGGTGCTGCTGCCTCCAGTTATGCACCAACTTGCCCTCCAAGATGCTGTAACTACAGGCCAGTTAGTTTAAAATTAGTGGTGGGTAAGGTTTTAGAAACAATAATAAGGGGAAAAAAGTCAACAGGCACTTGGAGAGATTTGAGTTGTAAAAGGAAGGTCGTGCTTGACAAATCTAATTGAATTTTTTAATCAAGTAACAGAGAAGTAGATGAAGGGAATGTGGTGGATGTTATCTATATGGATTTTTAAAAAGCACTTGATAAAGTACCACATAAAAGGCTGGTTAACCAAATTGAGGCTCATGGAATAGGAAGGTCAATTGGCTAAAAATTTGGCTTAAGAACAGAAAACAGCGAGTCGTGGTAAATGTTTTTTTTCCAGACTGGAGGATGGTAGACATTTGTGTTCCCCAAGGGTCAGTGCTAGGACCACTGCTTTTTTTGATATATATAAATGAATTGGATCTTGAAATACAGTGTAGAATTTCAAAATTTGCCGATGATACCAAATGTGGAGGAGTGGCAGTGAGGGTGATATGAACTGCCTGCAATAGGATATAGATAGTCGAGCAGAATGAGCAGACATGTGGCAGATGGAATTTAATACTGACAAGTGTGAGGTGATGCATTTTGATAGAAGGGATAAGGTGAGGCCTTATGGACTTTATGGCTCTGTTCTCAAAAGTGTGCAGGAACAGATGGACCTGGGAGTGCATGTGCATGGATCTTTGAAGGTGGCAGGACATATTGAGAGCGTGGTCAGCAGTGCATATGGAATCTTGGGCTTCATAAATAGAGGCATTGAATGCAAAGGCAGGGAAGTTATGTTGAACCTTTATAAAGCTCTGGTTAGGCCCCAACTAGAGTATTGCATCCAGATCTGGTCACTACATGTTAGGAAGGATGTGAAGGTCCTTGAGAGGGTGCAGAGGAGATTTACCAGAATGGATCCTGGGATGCAGGATTTTAGTTACAAGGTTAGGTACAAGGTACAAGAAAAGCTGGGGTTGTTTTCCCTACAGCAAAGGAGATTGAGGGGAAATTGACAGAGGGGTACCAGATTATGACAGGTTTAATTAAGTTAGACAAGGAAAAACTGTTCCTGTTACTGATATTACAAGGGTAGGGAACACAGATTTAAGGTTTTGGGCAGGCGATGCAGGGGGAATGTGAGGAAGAACTTTTTTGTGCAGCGAATGGTAATGACCTGGAACTCTCTGTTCACGAGGGTGGTGGAAGTGGAGACAATCATTGATTTCAAAAGGAAATTGACAGGCACTTTAAGAAAATAAACTTGCAGGGATACAGGGATCGAGTGGGGGAATGGGACTGACTGGATTACTCAACAGAAAAACGGCATGGATTCAATGGGCCTAATGGCCTCCTTCTATGCTGTAAATGATTCTATGTGTGTAAGTGAATGTGATGTAATAAGTTTGGGTGATGTGACTGTCATGGTTGAATAGCTGGCATTGTGTGTAAGCTGTGAAGTGTGTCGCAGCAGTGCAAAGTGTTTGAGGATGAAGCTCAATGTTAGGTATGAATTGGGATGGATGGAGATTATTGGTAGGTGGCATGTTGTGCATTGAACAGTGTGTAAGGCTAGTGGTGCAGTGGATGGGATATGGCATTTGAAGATACATTCACTGATATTGTGACTTGCATGCAGCACTGCATCCAGGCCTTGTGTCATTTCCACCTCAAAATCATTTTTCGAATTACTTCCAGCACCTGCACCAGCCAAAATGCACCTCCCATTTAAGAAGTGCAGGCTGGCTTTAAGTAGTGCAGGCAAACTTGAACTCGTGCTCAGGCATGCAGCCATTCAACAGTGTGCTTAGAACTGGCTGCGTGGCACAATCATTTAAATTAGCAGACAACACAATGTTTGTATGCTGCTTGTTTTGAAAGCAACAGGCAGGGGCTAATTGCACATTGCCATCCCTACACCGATTTTGGGGTTATCAAATTTTGTGGCCAAGTTCTTCATTTGAAGTGAAGCAGCAGCTGTTAGTTTTCATCAACTTAATGACTTTCAGGCAGAATAAAGCCGTGGTGAGTTGGCTGTTAAGATGCCTGTAAATTGATGTTTTCTTCATGAACTGCATTCATGTATTCCCCTTGTGAAGGCCAATGCACTTCATGGCCATTTTTTCACATTGAATGATTAATAGTCTTTCCGTGCTGTGCAGCAGGAATTGGCCATTACACTTACATTATTTCCTTGATTAAGTCTGATTAGAGGTTAGTTTCAACTTGTTTATTTCAATCTAAAGCTGACCACCTGAATTCTGTACCAGTGCTTTTTCACCATTGGAAGCTGATTCCATATCTTTTATAATTTCATAACTTTTTAAGATTCTGCATGTCTTGAGCTTCATAGAACTCGCAGAGAGCTATCCCAATATTCCATTGGATGGATGCCTCTCTTGGGTTACTCTTGGTGTGGGTGCAAGCCTCTAATTTCGTAACACATTAGGATTTGGGATTATTGTGAGGCTAAAGCAGCAAGTGGAAATTTCTGTGGCACAATCTGAAATTTCAATCCACCTATGTCTATTTAGTCCTGCCCTGACAATGCGGTTGGTTTTATCAGATCATTATGTAGTAGCCCAGTTACATAAAACTAACATCTCATCACATCAAGCAGCATCTGTGGAGAGAGAAACAGAGTTAACATTTCAGGTTGTGACCTTTTATCAGAACTGGAAAATTAGGAATGTAATATGTTTTGAGCAAATGAAAGGGAGGAGGGGGAAGAAGAACAGGGAAGGTCTGATAGGGTGGAGGGCAGGAGAGATTAAAAGGTTTCATGGTACAAAGCCAAGTAAAGAAACAAAAGATGTGGCTGGATGAGGTGTAAATGGCAGAATAGCAACCGTCTGAACACAAAGTAGAGGGATTAAGAAAGAAAGGGGTCGGGGGAAGGAAACAAACCAGCAAAAAGAACATGATAAAAGAAAAAAAGGAGGCAGAGGTTATGATCTAAAATTATTTAACTCAATGTTGAGTCCAGAAGGCTGTAAAGTGCCCAGTCAATATATGAGATGCTATTCCTCGAGCTTACGTTGAGCTTCATTGGAACACTCTAGCAAGCCAAGCGAACAAAGTTCAGAATGGGAGCAAGTTGAGGAATTAAAATGACAAGTGACAGGAAGCTCGGGGTTGCACTTGCAAACTGATCGGAGGTGTTCCGTCATCATCCAGTCTGCGTTTAGTCTTCCCAATGTAAAGGAGACTACATTGTGAGCAGCGAATACAGCATACTAAATTGAAAGAAGTACAAGTAAATCGCTGTTTCACCTGGAAGGAGTGCTTGGAAGATTTTCAGCATTCACAGTATTTTTATTTTGTGTTGTTGTAGTAACATCACATCACCCTCGATGCCATGTTATTACAGCTATTCACTTTAGTCATGCATAATGCACAACACACCCATCTGTGAGAAGGCAATGTGATATTTTACGTAGGAGCAGTGCTAGGCTATTCAGCCCATTGAATATGTTCCACTATTGAATTAGATCATGGCTGATCTAATATCCTTGGTTCCATAACCCTTAATACCCCTGCCTAACAAAAATCTATCAATCTCAGTTTTGAAATTTTGAATCAACCTAGCCTCAATCGCTTTTGGGAGAGGGAGTTTCAAATTTCCACAACCCTTTGTGTGAAGAAGTGTTTGCTGACATTACCCATGAATGACCTAGCTCTAATTTTAAGGCAATGCCTCCTGTTTCTAGATTCCCTCATCCCCTCATCAGAGGAAGTAGGGTAGATAGAAACTATCAACTGCTTTGATCATCTTAAACACATCACCTCTTAATCTTCTATATTCAAGGGAATACAAGGCTACATATAATCTGTCCTGATAATTTAACTCTTTGAGATCTGGCATCATTCAGGTGAATCTGCTCTGCATCCTCTCTATGCTGTGTTGTCCAGAACTGAATGCAATACTCTAAATAGGTTCTAACCAGAGCTCTGTATTTCAGCCCTCTTAAGATAAAGGCCAACATTCCATTAGTTGTTTTAACTATTTTTGTACTTGTCCACTAGTTTATAATACTTTTGGCACTTGGACCCCTTAATCTCTCTGCTGCCCTATAGTTCCTAGCTTTGCACCTTTTAGAAAATACTCTGACCTTTCTTAGGTCCAAAGTGAATAACTTCACACTTGCCCACATTGAATGCTATCTGCCATTGTTTTTCCCCCTTGCTTAATCTATCAATGCATTTTTGCAATTGTCTACTCCCACCTACACTATTTACTGTGACTAATAACTTAGCATTGTCAGCAAACTTAAATCTATGGCTCTCTATTCCTTCATCTAAGTCATTTATAAATATAGTGAAAAGCTGAGACCCCAGTACAGATCCTTGGGGGACATCACTGGTCACATCCTGCCATATATATTAATATATATTAAAAATACAATCGGTTGCTTCAGTCATTGTATATTAAAAATCCATGTAATTTGAGTTTCTTTTCAAAGCAGGACTTTTACATAAAAAGTATTCTTTAATTAATCTGTTTCAGTATATTTTCTCAAAAGATTAATATTCCATTTCAAAATTTTCTTGGAGTATATAAATAATGAAGTGATAGAATTTGGCATTCTAATTATGAATTCTGTGTACTAGTTCTTAAGGCATTGACAAAATTCAACTCTGTTTGAAGCTTTCATTATTGTACTTGTTTTATTCAGTGCTGCAACTTTATCTGCATGCAGTTTTTATTTCAGGCCCCAAAGGCCTCACGGGTATTTCTGGAACATAATGGAAAACCAAATGTTTTTGCTTCTCCCCTCCTCTTCTGAAGGTGATGGCTGGCAATGGTGCTTATGGTTGTCAACTCCAGTTGTGGCATATTCCTGCATATTTAATGATATGACTTCTTGCTTCCAACCTCCCCACCCCCATACTCCCACCATTGTTTGCCCAACACATCCATCCTCGCAGTGCACCACCTTCATATGCCAATCGGAAAGTGAAGATTCTTCATTACCCAGCCGGACTATTTTTTAAATGTCAGCCTAACATCCGGTTTTCCCCTTGTCCAATATTTTTTAAAGCGGTAAGCTATAAAAACGCAATTTTTAATTGCCTCTGGTAATTTTCTCCTGGGTTTCTCTTGCTAGTGTCCTGGAAATTTGTCTTTAATTCTCGGAGGCTCCAGGGCAATCTTGGAAGATTGGCAACACAAGTGGTGACTGATGATGGATGCTTGTTATCCATGTGTGCACTTAGATATTGACAGGTATCTGCTCCCATTGAACTTTACACAAACTTCCAGTCCTCATCTGGGAAGGCACCTGAAGAAGGTAGAGTTTCAAATTAAGTATTTTATTACAATGATGATATCAGAACAATCTATGACTAAATTTCCTGTCCCAGTGCCAGTTGCAGGTCATATGCCAGAGGCTCTTATGAAAAACAAAGAGTTATGAAGCCTGAGTCAGCAAAAATTATGAAATGCTGGAACTGTAGCTACTGAGAGAAGTTCATTGTGCTGTTGCTATTCTTGACTTTAAAAAATAGTGTCTCCTACAGGTTTGCACTGCAGTTATTTATTTATTTGGCATATGCAGACTCAACATATAGTTCCAGCCATTTAGAGCAGCCATCACTGGCACGCAGAGCACATAAGCCACTGGATTAGTGAGCAGAATTCAACAACATGGGACATGGTTTGTATTCATCCGCAAGGGCATTTGTTGATGTCATGAAGGCCCCTGCCGTGGGATCAGCTGTCTCTGGTTCCCTTCAGAAACATTTTATACAGCTGCTACCTGAAGGAGGAGCAGAAAGCTCATTTACAGCAGTAACATAGCACCAGGCACCAACTTGTGCGATATCCAGCTGAGCAGATTTACAGACCCCATTGGATATTCCTGGACCTTCATTGAGCAGGAACATCGCTGGAGGCTTTAGTTTAGTAGGGAGGTTACTGGAGAGTTGTGCCAAGTGCTAGGAAAAGATCTGCAACCCAATCCTCTCCACTGCAATTTGTACCAATGAAAGTCATTCTGGCACTCAATTTCTACAACAGTGAAAGACTCTACAACAGTGAAAGGCATAGTGGGGAAAGTCTTTGCTCGAGTCGCTCTGAACAGGCTCCAGAAGCTGGCCGAGCGCGTCTACCCTGAGGCACAGTGTGGCTTTCGTGCAGAGAGATCGACTATTGACATGCTGTTCTCCCTTCGTCAGATACAGGAGAAATGCCGTGAACAACAGATGCCCCTCTACATTGCTTTCATTGATCTCACCAAAGCCTTTGACCTCGTCAGCAGACGTGGTCTCTTCAGACTACTAGAAAAGATCGGATGTCCACCAAAGCTACTAAGTATCATCACCTCATTCCATGACAATATGAAAGGCACAATTCAACATGGTGGCTCCTCATCAGAGCCCTTTCCTATCCTGAGTGGTGTGAAACAGGGCTGTGTTCTCGCACCCACACTTTTTGGGATTTTCTTCTCCCTGCTGCTTTCACATGCGTTCAAATCCTCTGAAGAAGGAATTTTCCTCCACACAAGATCAGGGGGCAGGTTGTTCAACCTTGCCCGTCTAAGAGCGAAGTCCAAAGTACGGAAAGTCCTCATCAGAGAACTCCTCTTTGCTGACGATGCTGCTTTAACATCTCACACTGAAGAATGCCTGCAGAGTCTCATCGACAGGTTTGCGTCTGCCTGCAATGAATTTGGCCTAACCATCAGCCTCAAGAAAACGAACATCATGGGGCAGGATGTCAGAAATGCTCCATCCATCAATATTGGCGACCACGCTCTGGAAGTGGTTCAAGAGTTCACCTACCTAGGCTCAACTATCACCAGTAACCTGTCTCTAGATGCAGAAATCAACAAGCGCATGGGTAAGGCTTCCACTGCTATGTCCAGACTGGCCAAGAGAGTGTGGGAAAATGGCGCACTGACACGGAACACAAAAGTCCGAGTGTACCAGGCCTGTGTCCTCAGTACCTTGCTCTACGGCAGCGAGGCCTGGACAACGTATGCCAGCCAAGAGCGACGTCTCAATTCATTCCATCTTCGCTGCCTTCGGAGAATACTTGGCATCAGGTGGCAGGACTATATCTCCAACACAGAAGTCCTTGAAGCGGCCAACACCCCCAGCTTATACACACTACTGAGTCAGCGGCGCTTGAGATGGCTTGGCCATGTGAGCCGCATAGAAGATGGCAGGATCCCCAAAGACACATTGTACAGCGAGCTCGCCACTGGTATCAGACCCACCGGCCGTCCATGTCTCCGTTATAAAGACGTCTGCAAACGCGACATGAAATCGTGTGACATTGATCACAAGTCGTGGGAGTCAGTTGCCAGCATTCGCCAGAGCTGGCGGGCAGCCATAAAGACAGGGCTAAATTGTGGCGAGTCGAAGAGACTTAGTAGTTGGCAGGAAAAAAGACAGAGGCGCAAGGGGAGAGCCAACTGTGCAACAGCCCCAACAAACAAATTTCTCTGCAGCACCTGTGGAAGAGCCTGTCACTCCAGAATTGGCCTTTATAGCCACTCCAGGCGCTGCTTCACAAACCACTGACCACCTCCAGGCGCGTATCCATTGTCTCTCGAGATAAGGAGGCCCAAAAGAAAAAGAAAGAAAAGAAGAAAGAAAGACTTTAGAAGGTGTCGATGACACAGCTTGCTTAAGCCACATGATAGTGCATAGGTGCATCTACCAGGTGTTTGCCAGAGCAAATCAATATATTGTGTTATCCATGAATGTAAGGGAGCAGCAAACACCTTGGCTGTTACTGACTCATCCACTTGCAAGCATGAAAAATGAGATCTACATGGATCTGTTGGCTCCTGTGGGGATGAGTGTTCCTTACAACAAGAACAACTTTTATTTATATAGTGACTTTAACATATTAAAACATCCCAAGGTGCTGCTTCACAGGAGCATGATAGCAAAATTAGACAATGAGCCACATAAAGTGATAATCAGGCAGATGGCCAAAAACTTGGTCAAAGAGGTAGGTTTTAAGGAATGTCTTAAAGGAAGCAAGAGAGGTAGAGAGTCAGAGAGGTTTAGGGACAAAAGTGCAAAGCTTAGGGCCTAGGCAGCTGAAGACATGGTCACCAATGGTGGAGTAATTAAAATCAAGGATGCTCAAAAGGCCAGAATTAGAGGAGTGCAGATAGCTCGAAGGGATTAGATTAGATTAGAGATACAGCACTGAAACAGGCCCTTCGGCCCACCGAGTCTGTGCCGAACATCAACCACCCATTTATACTAATCCTGCACTAATCCGATATTCCTACCAAACATCCCCACCTGTCCCGATATCTCCCGACCACCTACCTATACTAGTGACAATTTATAATGGCCAATTTACCTATCAACCTGCAAGTCTTTTGGCTTGTGGGAGGAAACCGGAGCACCCGGAGAAAACCCACGCAGACACAGGGAGAACTTGCAAACTCCACACAGGCAGTACCCGGAATCGAACCCGGGTCCCTGGAGCTGTGAGGCTGCGGTGCTAACCACTGCGCCACTGTGGGGCTGGAGGAGATTACAAAGTTAAGGAGGGATGAGACCATGGAGGGATTTGAAAACAAGGATGAAAACTTTAATATCAAGGCGTTGGTTGTCCAGGAACCAATGTAGGTTACCGAGCACAGGGATGATAGGTGAACAGGACTTGGTGTGAGTAAAGACATGGGCAACAGGGCTTTGGATGACCTTAAGTTCACTGAGGGTAGAATGTGGGAGGCCATCCAGGAATGCATAGGAATAGTGTTAAACCGAGGTGCCTTCCAATAAGGGCTTGTTTACAAGCCATGTCCATAAAGCCTTTCAGTGACCTCTTTTTTTTAAAAAACAAAGTTCAGCATCTCTTCAATCAACGTCTATAATTCAACTATAAGTCCTTAAAAACACATTTTACAAAAAAAAAGCACTGTTGTAATAATAGTCAAGTCTAGGGGTAACAAAGACATGAATGAGATTTTCAGCAGCAGATGAGCTGAGGCAGGGTGAAATTGGGCGATATTACAGAGTTGGAAGTAGGTGGTCTGACTGATGGCACGGATATGTGATCGGGGTCAAATATCACACAAAGGTTGCGAATAGTCTGGTTTAGCTGCCAAGGAAAGGGATGAAGTCAGTATTTAGGGAATGGAGTTTAGAGCAAGGATCGAAGGCAATAGCTTTGGTCTTCCCAATATTTAATTGGAGGAAATTTCAGCTCATCCGGATGTTGGATAAGCAATCTGATAATTTAGCAAGAGTGGAGTGAGGTGGTGATGAAGTAGAGCTGGGTGTCAGCAGCTGACATGTGAAAACGAACACCGTGCTTTCGGATGATGTTGCTGACAGGCAGCATGTAGATGATAAATAGGAGGCGGCAAAGGAAAGTTCAGAGCCAACATGTTCCCGTAAAGGTGAATGGTAGTACCAACAAGTCCAGGGAACCCTGGATATCAAGGGATATAGAGGATTGGATAAAGATTTAGGGGGCTGAAAACAGCGGAGGGCCTAGAGGAGAATAGTAAGTAGGAGAGCGAAGAGGGGGCATGAAAAAACGTTGGTGTTATATAAAGTATACTAAGGGCAAGGCGATAACCAGGGTAAGGGTTGGGCCCATGGGGGACCAAGGTGGCCATTTGTGTGTGGAGCCGGAGGACGTAGGTGAGATTTTAAATGATTTTCATCTGTGTTCACTATGGAGAAGGACGATGTAGGTGTAGAGGTCAGGGAGGGAGATTGTGATATACTCGAACAAATTAGCATTGAATGGGAGGAAGTATTCATGATTTTAGTGAGGTTAAAAGTGGATAAATCCCCAGACCCAGATGAGATGTATCCCAGGCTGTTATGTGAGGTGAGGAAGGAGATAGCAAGGGCTCTGACACAAATTTTCAAACCCTCTCTGTCCAAAGCAGAGGTGTCAGATGACTGGAGGACAGCGAATGTGGTATCATTATTCAAGAAGGGTAGCAAGGATAAACCAGGTAATTACAGGCCGGTGAGTCGAACATCAGTGGAAGGGAAACTATTGGAAAAAATTCTGAAGGACAGGATTAATCTCCACTTGGAGAGGCAGGGATTAATCAAGGATAGTCAGCATGGCTTTGTCAGGGGGATATCATGTCTAAGAAACTTGATTGAATTTTTCGAGGCGGTGACTAGATGTGTAGATGAGGGTAAAGCAGTTGATGTAGTCTACATGGACATCAGTAAGGCTTTTGATAAGCTCCCGCATGAGAGATTTGTTAAGAAGGTAAGAGACCATGGGATCCAGGGCAAATTGGCAAATTGAATCCAAAATTGGCTTAGTGGCAGGAGGCAGAAGGTGATGGTTGAGGGTTGCTTTTGCGATTGGAAGACTGTGACCCAATGTTGTACCGCAGGGATCGGTGCTGGGACCCTTGCTGTTTGTAGTGTACATTAATGATTTAGACGTGAATAGAGGGGGTATGATCAGTAAACTCGCCGATAACATGAAAGTTGGTGGTGTCATAAATAGTGAGGAGGAAAGCCTTAGATTACAGGACAATATAAATGGGCTGGTAAGATGGGCAGAGCAGTGGCAAATAGAACTTAATCCGAAGAAGTGTGAAGTGATGCATTTTGGGAGGACTAACAAGGCAAGGTAATATAGGTAGGACCCTAGGAAGTACAGAGGGTCAGAGGGACCTTGGTGTACTTGTCCATAGATCACTGAAGACAGCAGCACAGATAGATAAGGTGGTTAGGAAGGCATATGGGATACTTGCCTTTATTAGTCGAGGAATATAAGAGCAGGGAGGTTATGATGGAGCTGTATAAAATGCTAGTTAGGCCACAGCTGGAGTATTGTGTACAGTTCTGGTCGCCACACTATAGGAAGGATGTGATTGCACTGGAGAGGGTACAGAGGAGATTCATCAGGATGTTGCCTGGGCTGAAGCATTTCAGCTATGAAGAGAAACTGGATAGGCTAGGGTTGTTTTCCTTAGAGCAGAGAAGGCTGAGGGGGGGACCTGATTGAGGTATACAAAATTATGAGGCGCATAGATAAGATAAATAGGAAGAAACTTGTTCCCTTAGCGGAGGTGTCAATAACCAGGAGGTTTAGAGGGTATTTGAGGAAAAATGTTTTCACCCAGAGGATAGTTGGAATCTGGAACACACTGTCTGAAGGGGTAGTAGAGGCAGGAACCCTCACAACATTTAAGAAGTATATAGATGAGAACTTGAAACGCCATAGCATACAAGGACATGGGCCAAATGCTGGAAAATGGGATTAGAATAGATAGGTACTTGATGACCGGTATGGCCACGTTGGGCCGAAGGGCCTGTTTCTGTGCTGTATAACTCTATGACTCTATGACATTAGAGGTAACGGTGCAGGAGCAGGAAGAGAAACAATGGCAAGTGATACTCTGTCTACAATTGGATCGATAAGAATGGAAACAAGTGAGAGTAGTCCCACTCAGCTGGATGACAGTAGAGAGGCATTGGAGGAAAATAATGTGATCCACTGTGTCAAAAGCTGCAGACAAGTTGAGAGGGATGAGGAGAGATCGTTACCTTTGTCACAGTCATATAGGATGTAATTTGTGACTTTGATGAGAGCAATTGCGATACTATGGCTAGGGAGGAAACCTGACTGGAGGGATTCAAACATGGAGTTCCAGGAAAGATGGGCATGGATTTGGGAGGCAACAACACATTCAAGTACTTTGGAAAAGAAAGGGAAGTTGGAGATAAGGCAGGAGTTTATAAGGACAATGGGGTCAAAGGTTGTTTTTTGAGGAGAGGGGTGATGATGGCAGATTTAAAGGAACCATTCACTGTATCAGCTAACATGGGGACCATGAGCAGAAGTTGGGTGGTCTGCAGTTTAGTGGGAATAGGGTCAAGGGAGTCAGAAGTGGGTCTGAAGAGCTCTGAGCTCAGAGAAGGCATGAAGGGAGATGGAAGAGAAACTAAAGAAAGACAGAACAGAAATAAATGAATTTAAGGGGTACTACAAATAAAAAGCTAGTTTTTTTTGTTCATTCATGGGATGTGGGCATCACTGGCTATGCCAGCATTTATTTCCCATCCCTAATTGCCCTTGAGAAGGTGGTGGTGAGCTCCCTTCTTGAACCGCTGCAGTCCATGTGAGGTAGGTCCACAGTGCTGTTAGGAAGGGAGTTCCAGGATTTTGACCCAGCGACAGTGAAGGAACAGCGATATAGTTCCAAGTCAGGATGGTGTGTGACTTGGATGGGAACTTGCAGGTGGTGATGTTCCCATGCGTCTGCTGCTCTTGTCCTTCGAGGTGGTAGAGGTCGTGAGTTAGGAAGGTGCTGTCTAAGGAGCCTTGGTACACACTGCTGCGCCGGTGGTGGAGAGAGTGAATATCTGTGGATGGGGTGCCAATCAAGCAGGATGATCTATCCTGGATGGTGTTGAGCTTCTTGAGTGTTGTTGGAGCTGCACCCATCCAGGCAAGTGGAGAGTGTTCCATCACACTCCTGACTTGTGCCTTGTAGATGGTGAACAGGCTTTGGGGAGTCAGGAGGTGAGTTACTCGCCACAGGATTCCTAGCCTCTGACCTGCGCTGGTAGCCACAGTATTTATATGGCTACTCCAGTTCAGTTTCTGGTCAATAGTAACCCCCAGGATGTTGATAGTGGGGACTACTACCTCCTGACTGTGGACCATTATATTGCCACCTGTAGTGGGTCTGCCCTACCAGTGGAGCAGGATGTACCCAGCATTCCCAGGGATGGTGATGGAGGAGGCTGGATTGTTGGCTGAATGGTCTGATTCTGTGCATACGACTATGTCAGGCTGTTGCTTGACTAATCAATGGTACAGATCCCCAGATGTTCATGTAAAGGATTTTTCAGGGTTCATTGGGCTGGCTGTGCCTTTGTCATGTCCAGTGCCTCAGTCTCTGTAGGTAGTCCATCTGGTTTTTTTGTAGTGGTTTGCTACAGCTGACTGGCTTGCTAGGCCATTTCAGAGGACAGTTAAGTGTTAACCACCTTGCTGTGGGTTGGAGTCACAAGCCATACCAGGTAAGGACAGCAGATTTCCTTCCCCGAAGGACATTAATGAACCAGATAGGTTTTTGCAACATGGCTCATGGTCACTTTTACTGATACTGATGAGGGGAGGCGGTGGCGTAGTGGTATTATCACTGGACTAGTAACCCAGAGACCCAGGGTATTGATCTGGAGACATGGGTTCGAATCCTACCACAGCAGAAGGTGGAATTTGAATTTAATTAATAAATCTGGAATTAAAAGCTAATCTAATGATGGCCATGAAACCTCTGTCGATTGTTGTAAAAACCCATCTGGTTCACTCATGTCCTTTAGGAAAGGAAATCTGCTGTCCTTACCTGGTCTGGCCTACATGTTACTCCAGACCCACAACAATGAGGTTAACTCTTACATGCCCTTTGAAATGGCCTAGCAAGCCACTCAGTTGTACCTAACCGCTACGAAGTCAATAAAAAGGAATGAAACCGGACAGACCACCAAGCATTGACTGAGGCACCGGAAACGACAACGACAAACCCAGCCCTGTTGACCCTGCAAAGTCCTCCTTACTAACATCTGGGGGCTTGTGCCAAAGTTGGGAGAGCTGTCCCACAGACTAGTCAAGCAACAGCCTGACATAGTCATACTCACGAAATCATACCTTACAGACAATGTCCCAGACACTGCAATCACTATCCCTGCATGTGTCCTATGTCACCGGCAGGACAGAACCAGCAGAGGTGGCGGGACAGTGGTGTACAGTAGGGAGGGAGTTACCCTGGGAGTCCTCAACATCGACTCCGGACCCCATGAAGTCTCATGGCATCAGGTCAAACATGGGCAAGGTAACCACCTACTGATTACCACCTACTGCCCTCCCTCAGCTGATAAGTCAGTACTCCTCCATGTTGAACAGCACTTGGAGGAAGCACTGAGGGTGGCAAGGGCAAAAAATGTACTCTGGGTGGGGGACTTCAATGTCCATCACCAAGAGTGGCTCAGTAGCACCACTACTGACCAAGCTGGCCGAGTACTAAAGGACATAGCTGCTAGACTGGGTCTGCGGCAGATGGTGGGGGAACCAACAAGAGGGAAAAACATACTTGACCTTGTCCTCACCAATCTGCCTGCCACAGATGCTTCTGTCCATGACTGTATTGGTAGGAGTGACCACTGCACAGTCCTTGTGGAGACAACGTCCCGCCTGCACATTGAGGATACTGTCCATCATGTTGTGTGGCACTAAGTGGCCCGTGCTAAGTGGCTACTCCAGTTCAGTTTCTGGTCAATGGTAGCCCTTAGGATGTTGTGATTCATGCACTAGGACACCCAGATCCCACTGCATCTCAGAGCTCTGCAATCTCTCACCATTTAGACAATATGCTTCTTTTTTATTCTTCCAGCCAAAGTGGACAATTTCCCCTTTCCCACTTTATACTCCATTTGATAGGTCTTTTTTAACCTATCTATATCCCTTTGTAGCCCCCTTATGTCCTCTTCACAAGTTACTTTCCTACCTAACTTTGTGTCATCAGCAAATTTCGCAACCATACCTTCGGTCCCTTCATCTAAGTCACTTATATAAACTGTAAAAAGTTGAGGCCCCAGCACAGATCCCTGTGGCACACCAATCTTTACATCTTGCCAATGAGAAAATTACCCATTTATGCCTACTCTCTGTTTCCTATTAGCTAGCCAATCTTTTATCCATGCCAATATACCTCCCACACCATGATCTTTTATTTTCTGCAATAGCCTTTGATGTGGCACCTTATCAAATGCCTTCTGGAAATCTAAGTACAATACATCCACCTGTTCCCCTTTATCGACAGCACATGTCGCTCCCTCAAAGAACTCCAATAAATTGGTTAAACATGATTTCCCTTTCACAGAACCATGTTGACTCTGCCTGTATACCTTGAATTTTTCTAAATGCCGTACTCGGATAACGTTAGTTTAACATCAACAGGCACAGAGAGAGGTTTGAGTTAATTCACAGAGTCACAGAACTGTTACAGCGCAGAAGGAGGCCATTCGGCCCATCATGTCTGCACCAGCTCTCCGAATGAGCAATTGACTTAGTGCCATTCCCCCATCTTCTCCCTGTCACCCTGCACATTCTTCCTTTTCAGATAACAGTCGAATTCCCTTTTGAATGCTTCAGTTGAACCTGCCTCCACCACACACTCCAAACCTTAACCACTCGCTGCGTGAAAACATTTTTTCCTCATGTCATTTTTGCTTCTTTTACCAATTAGTTTAAATCTGTGCCCTCTCGTTCTCGATCCTTTCATGAGTGGGAACAGTTTCTCCTTATCTACTCTGTCCAGACGCCTCATGATTTTGAATACCTTTATCAAATCTCCTCTCAGCCTTCTTTTCTCCAAGGAAAACAGTCTTAACTTCTCCAATCTATCTTCATATCTGCAGTTCTTCATCCATGGAACCATTTGTGTGCATCTTTTCTGCACCCTCTTTAATGCCTTCACAACCTTCCTAAAATGCAGTGCCCAGAACTGGACGTAATACTTCAGCTGAGGCCGAACTATTGTCTTATATAAGTTTAACATAATCTCCTTGCTCTTGTACTCTATGCCCCTATTAATAAAGCCCAGGATACTAGAAGCTTTATTAACCACTCTCTCAGCCTGTCCTGCCACCTTCAATGACTTATGCACATATATACCCAGGTCCCTTTGCTCCCACACCCCCTTTGGAATTGTGCCCTTTCTTTTAGTCTCTCCATGATCTTCTTACCAAAATGAATCACTTTACATTTCTCCGCATTGAACTTCATCTGCCACCTGTCACTCCATTCCAAAAATTTGTCTATGTCCTTTTGAAGTCCTACATCATCTTCCTCACAGTTCGCAATGCCTCCGGGTTTTGTATCATCCGCAAACTTTGAAATTGTGCCCTGTACACCAAGATGTAGGTCAGTATTATATATCAGAAAGAGCAAGGGTCCCAACATTGACCCCTGGGGAACTCCACTCCTATCTTTCCTCCAGCCCAAAAAACATCCATTAACCACTGCTCTCTGTTTCCTATCATTCAGCCAATTTCTTATCCATGTTGCTTCTGTCTCTTATATTCCATGAGCTTGAACTTTGCTTACAAGTCTGTTGTGTGGCATTGTATCAAATGCCTTTTGAAAGACCATGTACACCACATCAACTGCATTGACCTCATCAACCCTCTCTGTTACCTCTTCAAAAAACTCCAGCAAGTTAATTAAACATGATTTTTCCCTTAAGAATTCCATGCTGGCTTTGTTGAATTAATCCACATCTGTCTACGTGACGATTAATTCCATCACAAATTATTCTTTCTCGAAGTTTCCCCACCATCAAAGTTAAACTGACTGGCCTGTAGTTGCTGGGCTTATCTTTACACCCTTTTTTGAACAAGGGTGTAACGTTTGCAATTTTCCAGTCGTGTGACACCACCCTGCGGCCTAAGGAAGATTGAATAATTATGGCCAGTGCCTCTGCAATTTCCACTTTCTCTTCCCTCAGTATCCTTGGGCGCATCTCATCTGGTCCTGGTGCCATATCTACTTGAAGTACAGGCAGCCGATCCAATACCTCCTCCTTATCAATTTTAAACCCTTCTCATGTCTGAATTTACCTCCTCTTTCACCATTGCCTGCATTGTATCTTCTTGCTTGGTAAAGACTGATTCAAAGTATTCATTTAATACCTCAGCTATGCCCTCTGCCTCCATATTAAATCTCCTTTTTGGTCGCTAATCGGCCCCACTCCTTTTACCACCATTTTACTATTTCTATGTCTTTAGAAAACTTTGGGATTCCCTTTTATGATAACTGCCAGTTTCTTCTCATGCTCGATCTTTGCTTCTCTTAGTTGCTTTTTCACTTCCCCTCTGAACCTTTATTCTTGGTTCTCAATAGCATTTTCTACCTCACATCTGTCAGAAGCACATTTTTCTTTATCTTAATCTCTGTCTCTTTTGTCATCCAGGGAGCTCTGGCTTTGTTTACCCTACCTTTCCCTTTTGAGGGAATGTACCTTGACTGTGCCTGAACTATCTCTTCTTTAAAGGTAGCCCATTGTTCAGCTACCATTTTCCTGCTAACCACTGGCTCCAAGTTATTTGTCCCAGATCTGTTCTTACCCCACTGAAGTTGGCTTTCCCCCAGTTAATTATTCTTACTTTGGATTGTTCTTTGTCCTTTTTCATAATCAGCCTAAATCTTATGATACAATGATCACTGTCCCTTATATGTTCTTCTACTGACACTTGATCCACTTGACCCACTTCATTCCAAAGAAGCAGGTCTAGCAATGCCTCCTTTCTAGTTGGACTGGAAACATACTTCTGTAGAAAATTTTCCTGAACACACTCTAGGAACTCTTGCCCACCCCACTGCCCTTTACACTACTACTATCAAAGACTATATTTGGATAATTAAAGTCCCCCATTATAACTAATCTTTGCAGCTCTCTGTAATTTTCTTGCAAATTTGTTCCAAATCCTTCCCACCGGTTGGTGGTCTATAGACATCACCAAGCAATGTAGCTGCACTTTTTTTTTCTTAGCTCTAGCCAAATAGATTCTGTCCTCGACCCCACTGGACATCCTCTTTCTCCAGCACTGCAATGCTCTCCTGAATCAATACTGCCACCCCTCCTGTTTTTCTACCTTGCCTATCTTTCCTGCACACCTTGTATCCAGGAATATTTGACACCCACACCTGCCCTTCTTTGAGCCAGGTCTCTGTTATAGTCAAAACATTTTATTTCCATTGTATTTCTGCGCCTGTAACTTATTTACCACTGATGGTTCACTAATGTCCTTTAGGGAAGGAAATCTGCTGTCCTTACCTGGTCTGGCCTACATGTTACTCCAGACCCACAACAATGAGGTTAACTCTTACATGCCCTTTGAAATGGCCTAGCAAGCCACTCAGTTGTACCTAACCGCTACGAAGTCAATAAAAAGGAATGAAACCGGACAGACCACCAAGCATTGACTGAGGCACCGGAAACGACAACGACAAACCCAGCCCTGTCGACCCTGCAAAGTCCTCCTTACTAACATCTGGGGGCTTGTGCCAAAGTTGGGAGAGCTGTCCCACAGACTAGTCAAGCAACAGCCTGACATAGTCATACTCACGGAATCATACCTTACAGACAATGTCCCAGACACTGCAATCGCTATCCCTGGGTATGTCCTGTCCCATCGGCAGGACAGACCCAGCAGAGGTGGCGGGACAGTGGTGTACAGTAGGGAGGGAGTTACCCTGGGAGTCCTCAACATTGACTCCGGACCCCATGAAGTATCATGGCATCAGGTCAAACATGGGCAAGGTAATCTCCTACTGATTACCAACTACCGCCCTCCCTCAGCTGATGAGTCAGTACTCCTTCATGTTGAACAGCACTTGGAGGAAGCACTGAGGGTGGCAAGGGCACAAAATGAGGGGGACTTCAATGTCCATCACCAAGAGTGGCTCGGTAGCACCACTACTGACCAAGCTGGCCGAGTACTAAAGGACATAGCTGCTAGGCTGGGTCTGTGGCAGGTGGTGGGGGAACCAACAAGAGGGAAAAACATACTTGACCTTGTCCTCACCAATCTGCCTGCCGCAGATGCTTCTGTCTATGACTGTATTGGTAGGAGTGACCACCACACAGTCCTTGTGGTGACGAAGTCCCGCCTTCACATTGAGGATACCGTCCATCGTGTTAGTTTAGTTTTAGTTTAGAGATACAGCACTGAAACAGGCCCTTCGGCCCACCGAATCTGTGCCGACCATCAACCACCCATTTATACTAATCCTACACTAATCCCATATTCCTACCACATCCCCACCTGTCCCTATATTTCCCTACCACCTACCTATACTAGGGGCAATTTATAATGGCCAATTTACCTACCAACCTGAAAGTCTTTTGGCTTGTGGGAGGAAACCGGAGCACTCGGAGAAAACCCACGCAGACACAGGGAGAACTTGCAAACTCCACACAGGCAATACCCAGAATTGAACCTGGGTCGCTGGAGCTGTGAGGCTGCGGTGCTAACCACTGCGCCACTGTGTTGTGTGGCACTATCACCGTGCTAAATGGGATAAATTTCTAACAGATCTAGCAATGCAAAACTGGGCATCCATGAGGTGCTGTGGGCCATCAGCAGCAGCAGAATTGTACTCAACCACAATCCGTAACCTCATGGCCCGGCATATTCCCTACTCTACCATTACTATCAAGCCAGGAGACCAACCCTGGTTCAATGAAGAGTGCAGGAGGGCATGTCAGGAGCAGCACCAGGCATACCTCAAAATGAGGTGTCCACCTGGTGAAGCTACAACCCAGGACTACTTGCATGCCAAACTGCATAAGCAGCATGCAATAGAAAGAGCTAAGCGATCCCATAGCCAACGGATCAGATCTAAGCTCTGCAGTCCTGCCACATCCAGTCGTGAATGGTGGTGGACAATTAAACAACTAACTGGAGGAGGTGGCTCCACAAATATTCCCATCGTCAATGATGCGAGAGCCCAGCACATCAATGCGAAAGATAAGGCGAAGCATTTGCAACAATCTTCAGCCAGAAGTGCCAAGTTGATGATCCATCTCGGCTCCCTCCTGAAGTCCCCAGCATTACAGATGCCAGTCTTCAGTCAATTCGATTCACTCCGCGTGATATCAAGAAACGACTGAAGGCACTGGATACTGCAAAGGCTATGGGTCCTGACAATATTCCGGCAATAGTACTGAAGACCTGTGCTCCAGAACTTGCTGCACCCTGAGCCAAGCTGTTCCAGTATAGCTACAATACTGGCATCTATCCAGCAATGTGGAAAATTGCCCAGGTATGTCCTGTACACAAAAAGCAGGACAAGTCCAACCCGGCCAATTACCGCCCCATCAGTCTACTCTCAATCATCAGTAAAGTGATGGAAGGTGTAATCAACAATGCCAACAAGCAATAACCTGCTCAGTGATGCTCAGTTTGGGTTCTGTCAGTGCCACTCAGCCCCTGACCACATTACAGCCTTGGTTCAAACATGGACAAAAGAGCTGAACTCAAGAGGTGAGGTGAGAGTGGCTGCCCTTGACATCAAGGCAGCATTTGACCATCAAGGAGCCTGAGCAAAACTGAAGTCAATGGGAATCAGGGGGAAAACTCTTTGCTGGTTGGAGTCATACTTAGCGCAAAGGAAGATGACTGTGGTTGTTCGAGGTCAATCATCTGAGCTCCAGGACATTGCTGCAGGAGTTCCTCAGGGTAGTGTCCTAGGCCCAACCATCTTCAGCTTCTTCATCAATGACCTTTCTTCAATCATAAGGTCTGAAGTGGGGATGTTCACTGATGATTGCACAATGTTCAGCACCATTCACAACTCCTCAAATACTGAAGCAGTCTGTGTAGAAATGCAGCAAGACTGGGACAATATCCAGGCTTGGGTTGATAAGTGGCAAGTAACATTTGCGCCACACAAGTGCCAGGCAATGACCATCTTCAACAAGAGAGAATCTAACTATCTCCCCTTGACATTCAATAGCATTACCATCGCTGAATCCCCCACTATCAACATCCTAGGGGCTACCATTGACCAGAAACTGAACTGGAGTAGCTATATAAATACCGTGGCTACAAGAGCAGGTCAGAGGCTAGGAATCCTGCCGCGGGTAACTCACCTCCTGACTTCCCAATGCATGTCCACCATCTACAAGGCACAAGTCAGGAGTGTGATGGAATACTCTCCACTTGCCCGGATGGGTGCAGCTCCAACAACACTCAAGAAGCTCAACACCATCCAGAACAACACAGCCCACTTGATTGGCACACCATCCACAAACATTCACTCCCACCACCACCGACGCACAATGGCAGCAGTGTGTACCATCTACAAGATGCACTGCAGCAACGCACCAAGGCTCCTTCGACAGTACCTTCCAAACCTGCGACCTCTACCACCTCGAAGGAAAAGAGCAGCAGATACATGGGAACATCACCACCTGCAAGTTCCCGTCCAAGTCACACACCATCCTGACTTGGAACTATATCGCTGCTATTCACTGTCACTGGGTCAAAATCCTGGAACTCCCTTCCTAACAGCACTGTGGGTGTACCTATCTCACATGGACTGCAGTGGTTCAAGAAGGCAGCTCACCACCACCTTCTCAAGGGCAATTAGGGATGGACAATAAATGCTGGCCTAGCCAGTGACGCCCACATCCCATCAATGAATAAAAAAAAACACACTCTGCACATTCACATACATGCACAGTAACTTTGATTTAGATTTTGTTTCTTTCTCACTTACTGTGACCCAATCTATTAAATTACTATTCCTTATTTTAGTACTATCCCTCCCAGTATTATCTGCACCTTGGTATTCCTCTCTGATATTATCTCTTGGTTCCCACACCCCTGCCAAGTTAGTTTAAACCCTCCCCAATTCTTTCTTCTTTCTTTTCTTTTCTTCTTTTGGGCCTCCTTATCTCGAGAGACAATGGATACGCGCCTGGAGGTGGTCAGTGGTTTGTGAAGCAGCGCCTGGAGTGGCTATAAAGGCCAATTCTGGAGTGACAGGCTCTTCCACAGGTGCTGCAGAGAAATTTGTTTGTTGGGGCTGTTGCACAGTTGGCTCTCCCCTTGCGCCTCTGTCTTTTTTCCTGCCAACTACTAAGTCTCTTCGACTCGCCACAATTTAGCCCTGTCTTTATGGCTGCCCGCCAGCTCTGGCGAATGCTGGCAACTGTCTCCCACGACTTGTGATCAATGTCACACGATTTCATGTCGCGTTTGCAGACGTCTTTATAACCCTCCCCAATAGACTACCAAAATCCCTACAAGGAACTCAGTCCCAGCTCTATTTAGGTGAAGACCGTTCAGCCTGTACAGGTCCCATCGCCCCCAGATTTGGTCCCCCTGTCCCAAGAATCTAAAACCCTCCCATCTGCACCATCGTCCAGCCACATTCATCTGCTTTATCCTCCTGTTTCTATATTCACTTGCGCATGGTACTGGGAGTAATCTGGAGATTACCACTTTTGAAGTCCTGCTTGCTAATTTCCTACCAAGATCGCTGGATTCTGACTGCAGGACCACATCCTTCTTTCTGCCTATATCATTCGTACCAATGTGGATCACGACTGCTGGCTGTTCACCCTCTCCCCTCAGGGTGCTCTGCAGCCATTCAGTGACATCCTTGACCCTGGCACCAAGGAGGCAACACACAATTCTGGATTCACATCTGCGTTCGCAGATATGCCTATCTATTCCCCTAACTATCGAATCACCTATCACTATTGCTGTTCCAATCTTCCTTTTACCGCCCCCCCCCCCCCCACCCCAGCCTCGTACAGTTGAGCCAACTGTGGTGCCATGGCCTTGGCTCTGGCTGGACTCACTAGATGAATCATCACTCTCGTCAGAACTGAATACTGGTAAATGAGTGGGGGAGTGCGATTTACTGGATTGTTCTGTGGGGAGCCGGCATGGACTTGATGGACTGAATGGCCTCCTTCTGTGCTATAAATAACTCTGTGACAGTATTCAGTTGCAGAAGCACAGCCAGCATTTTTTATCAGTTATTCCAAGCCTCTGTAGAATGCTTTCCTTGACAATCTAATAGCTGGCTGTTCTATCTGGATAAATAGTCTGATGGACTGCCCATGCTGGACCTGTCAGCAGTGGTAGATGGAGAAATAAATATTCAAGGGTACACAACATTTCAAAAATTCAGGCAGAATGTAAAAGGAGGAGGATTTGCTCTGATAAAGGGTGTCATAATGGCAGTAGTAAGAAAGGATCTTGGCTTAGAAGATCAGCCAGTAGAATCAGGTATGGGTGGAGATTAGGAATAACAAGGGTGAGAAAGCTCTGATGGGAGTAGTTTAGAGGCCCTCTAACAGTATTTATACCATTGGACAGAGCATTAAGCAAGAAATAATTGCAGCTTGTAACAAAGGCAAGGTAATAATCGTGGGGAACTTTAATATTCATATAGACTGGCCAAATTAAATTGGCATAGATAGTCTGGAAGATGAGTTTATAGAATGTTTTTCTGTCAGCTTCCTAGAACCAATACATTGTGGAACCAACTAGAGACAACTTAGAATCTAGTATTGTGTAATGAGACAGTATTCTCAGAGTAAAAGATCCTGTGCGGAAAAAGTGATCATAATACAACTGAATTCCGTATTAAGTTTGAAAGCGACATACTGAAGTCCAAAAGAAAGATCTTAAACTGAAACAAATCCAAATTTCATTGGTGTGGGAGGAGAGCCAGATAAGGTTGACTGGATAAATAGTGTAAATCTATGGCAGTAAATAACCAGTGGAAAGTATTTACAGAAATTATTTAAAATGTTCAGCAAAAATACGTCCATTAAAAAACAAAAATTCAGTGAAAAAGATCCATCCATGGTTTACTAGGGAAGGTGAGGATAGTATTAGATTAAAAGAAAAGGCTTATAATGTTGTGAAGAATAGTCTCAGACCTGAGGATTGGGAGAGTTTTAGGAACCAACAAAGGGTGACCAAAAAGTTGATAAAAAGGGAAAACATAGAATATGAGAGTAAACTATTCAGGAATATAAAAATCAATTGTAAGGGCTTTTACAAGTATATAAACAGGAGGAGAGTAGCTTAAGTAAAATTGGTCTTTTAGAGGCAGAGACAGGATAACTTATCACGGGGAATGAGGAAATAACAGAGACGTTGAACAAATATTTTGTCTCTGATTTCTCAGTAGAAGACACAAATTACATACCAGAAATAGAAGATAACCAAGGGGCTAATAAGAGTGAGGAACTTAAAATAATTCATAGCAGCAAAGAGACTTAAGAGAAACTTAAGGGAGTAAAAGCTGACAAATCTCCAGGATCTGATGGCCTACAGTTTAGGGCTCTAGAAGAGGTAGTAGCTACAGAGATAGTGCATGCACTGGTTATGATCTTCCAAAATTCCATAGATTCTGGAATGGTCCCAGTGGATTGGAAGTTGCAAATGTAACACATTGAAGAAAGGAGGGAGAGAGAAAATAGGGAACTATAGGTCAGTTAGCCTGACATTAATCATCGGGAACTGTTGGAAATTATTATTAAGGAACTCCAAACAATCTACTTAAAAAAATCATACTATCATCACACATAGTCAACATGGTTTTACGAAAGGGAAATCATGTTTCACAAATTTATTAGAGCTTTTTGAGGATGTAGCTAGCTAGTAAGGTAGATAAAGGAAAGGCAGTAGATGTAGTCTACTTGGATTCCCAAAAGGCATTTCATAAGGTGCCACACAAAAAGTTAATATGCAAGATAAAGGCTCATGGAGTTGGGGTTAATATATTAATATGGATGGAGAATTGGTTAACAGACAGGAAGAAGAGAGTAGGGATAAATGGGGCATTTTCAATTTGGCAGGCTGTAACTAGTGGAGTGGTTAGTAAATTCTGCTACCTTGGGTCCATGATGACAGCCATCTGTCCCTTGATGCAGAGCTCGATGCACACATAGGGAAAGCAGCTACCACCTTTGTCCAACTTGTGAAACGCGCATGGGATAACACCATGGCCCTTAGGACAAAGCCGATAGTTTATAATGCCTGTGTTCTCAGCATCTTGCTGGCTGTGAAACATGGGCAACTCACAGCTACCAGGAAAAGAAGCTTAATAATTTCCATCTTCGCTGTCTGCGGTGTAATACGGGTATATCCTGGCAGGACAAAATCACAAATGCAGCAGTCTTCTCAAAGGCAGAGCTCCCAAGTGCGATGGCACTAATCAAACAGAGGCGGCTTTGTTGGATCGGACACGTCCGCAGGTTGGAAGGCGGTTGCATATCCAAAGACCTTCAGTATGGTGAGGTAGCTGGGGCCAGATGACTAGTCAGGCACCCAAAGCTCCGCTTCAAGGGTGCTTGCAAGCGTGACATGAAGGTCCTAAATGGCGACTATCGCATCTGGGAGTCACGAACTGGCAAAAGAGGTAAATGACGACACATCCTGTAGACTGGTGTGCATTACCATGATGACCAGTTGCTACAGAAGCTTGGCAACTGGTGCCAACATTAAAAACAACAACCCACAGCGTCACTTGGCGGCTTTTCGTGCAGCACTTCTGGCAGAATCAGCCCCTGAAGGATTAGCCTTCAAAGCCATCAGCAAAGATGCACCAAGAGAAGTCATCCCACCTAAATGGATTTTTTACTGCATGTCCATTGTCTTTTGTAGATGGAAGGATGCCAACAAACCAACTAGTAGAGTGCCACAAGGATCAGTGCTTGAGCCTCAGCTGGTTAAGATCTATATTAATGACTTAGACAAAGAGATCGAGAGTAATGTATCGAGGTTTGCTGATGATACAAAGCTAGGTGGGAATGTAAGCTGTGAAGAGGACACAATGAGGCTGCAAAGAGATATAAGTTAAGTAAGTGAACAACAAGGTGGCAGATGGAGTATAATGTGGGAAAGTGTGAAGTTATTCACTTTGATACTAAGAATAGAAAAGCAAAATATTTCTAAAAAGCATGCAACTTTTAAATGTTGATGTTCAGAGAGACTTGGGCGTACTTGTACAAGGAAGTTAGCATGCAGGCACAACAAGCAATTAGGAAGGCAAATGACATGTTGGCCTTTATTGGAAGGGAACTGGAGCACAAGAATGAGGAAATCTTGCTGCAATTATATTGGGTTTTGGTGAGATTCCACCTGGAGTACTGTGCGCAATCTTGGTTTCCATATCTAAGGAAAGATATACTTGCATTGGAGGCGGTACAGTGAAAGTTCCTTAGCTTGGTTCCTGGGATTAGAGGGCTGTCCTATGAAAACAGGCTGAGTAAAATGGGCCTATACTCTCCAGAGTTTGGAAGAATGAGAGTTTATTTCATTGAAACATACAAAATTCCTAAGGGACTTGACAGGGTAGACACTGAGAGGTTATGTCCTCTAGCTAGGGAAGCTCGAACATGGGGACACAATCTCAGGATAAGGGGTCGATTATTTAGGACTGAGTTGAGAAATGCCTTCACTCATAGGGTTGTGAATCTTTGGAATTCTCTACCCTAGATGTTTGTGGATGGTACATTGTTGAATATATTCAAGGCTGGGATAGATTGATTTTTGATCTCTCAGGGAATCAAGGGATATGGGGAGTGGATGGGAAAGTGGAGTTGAGGCAGACAATCAGCCATGATTGTGTTGAATGGCAGAGCAGGCTCAAGGGGTCATATGGTCTACTCCTGCTCCTATTCTTTATGTTCTTAGATTGTTTGTGTACACCATCCAGTCCTCTTTGGCGACACTGTCACTGGAGCATTATGCTCAAAGTTACTTAGAAAGGGAACAACCTATTCCTCAGGGTATACTTTCAAACAATTCAGCAGGTAGCCAAGCTCTCTGTTGACATTGGTTTGACTTCTCTGAGTGTTCAAACATATGTAGAAAGAACTACTACTGTTGTTGTAGTTGTCGCTCTGTCAGCCACCACTTTAACTGTAATTCTCAAGTGGTCAATAGAGACTGATATCCAACTCCTGACACCATATGTGATCAAGTATTATCAATTATTATAAAAAAAAGGGCATCAAGGCACTGGAGAAGGTACAAAAATGATTTCTTGGGTTGATATCAGAATTCGGAGGTAATACATATCAGGAAAAAGTGAACAGGCTGATGCACTTTGCTCGAGAAAAGAAGACTGAGGAGTGATCTGATAGAGGTCTTTAAGATTATGAAAAGGTTTGATAAAGTAGACATAGAGATGTTTCCACTTTTCCAAAATGAGGTGACGCTTCCAAAAGCTGTAGCTACCTTCTGTTAAATGCCACCTTCGGCTTCAGAGACATACGGACTTTTGTAATTTACTACAGAGACATTATCCCTGAAAAATTATCAGTGCATTTTCCCTTGTCATGTTCCTGTGAAGTTGATGCTGCTTAACTTTTCTGCTTTAGATCCTCACCAATGCTTGTGTAGGGAGGGTGTTGCTTGTGTAGCAGTTGTCAATCCTTCCTATACAGGAGACTGCACCATCGTTCCATGATGGTATTCTAACTAACTTTAGCATTGCTCTCTTGTCCTTGGCACGATGTGTCTCCTGTTAATGATCTCAGCCAACTCCTCCCAGGTCCTAAGTTCCACAGTGATCAAAGATTTCTTTCCATGCTGAAATTAGAGCACCCCCCTTCTGCCCTCCTTCCTGCTCAGTGACCTTGCCATCAAAACTGTATGTCCTGAAGCGACCAGTTTATTGGCATGCTGATAGAGTGCAAATTTCCTTTTAATTTGCCAAAAATTCTTGCCCTTGGTACTGCCACATTAACAATTATTTTATAGCAAAAAACACTTCTCAGAAGCATTCTATTATACTTGGCTGAAAATTGTAGGCTTCCACACTGCTCACCCAAGGTCAAGCTTCCCTTTTCAATCCATTAGTTCTCCCAAAGCACTAATAAGCTCCACAGCCACTGGAGCTACAGCAGTGCTTCAATTTTCAGTGCCCAATTAGAATGCCTTAGTGCCCACCTACATAATATCCATGACATGCAAATTAGCTCTGAGAAGAAATTGGAGTGCTAAGGAATGACATTGGGCACACTGTTATTCCAGTGCACTGTGGGAAAAAAAGACCTGCGTTCATATAGTGGCTTTCCCAACCTCAGGTCATTGCAAAGCACATTACACTTTTGAAATGTAGTTACTGTTTTAATATAGGAAATACAGCAGCCAAAGTCCCACAAATAGCATTGTGATAATAACCTGATAATTTGTTTTTAGGTGTTTTTTTAAGGAATAAATTTTGTCCAAGACACAGTGGAGAATTTCCCTGTTCTTCTTCAAAATAGTACCATGAGATCTTTTACACCCACACGAGAAGACAAATTTATTCTCGCTTTAACATCTCATCTGAAAGACAGCACCTCCAACAGTACAGCATTCCCTCAGTACTGCACTGGAGCATTAGACTGAATTCTGTTCTCACATCTCTGGAGTGGAACTCGATCCCATTTGACTCATGGGCGCCAGCAGTAATCAGGACCTGGAATGCTAAGTGATTGCTACCTCCTGTTATGCCATCGGACACTAAAAATAATTCCACCCACTCTTCCCCTTTCACACCCTCTTTCCCACCTGCAACCCATCCTCCTTTCTCCTGGATGAACTTTCAAAGGAAATAATCAGGTTGAAGCTAGTTTAAGAAGACAAGGACAGAATGTGGTGGGAAGACAGATGGCTCTGTTATTGAGACATTTCCAACTGACCTGGGCCCTTAGTTCATTCACTTTCCATTGCCTTTTCAACATCAAGGGGGAAAAAAACCCTAATCATTGTATTTTACATCATATGCACAATAATTATAAAGTGCTTTTGTTCCAATTGAAGTGAATGGGAAATGGCAGTGCTACTTGATGATGCTATTGGCATAATGCAGCTGTTTTGAAGGCCCTTGGAGCTGCTGCAGGCCTAATTAAAATGTATTAGCCTTTCCATATAAACCAATCTGAAGTATGAAGTTGCAGCTGTTTGCATAACTGATTCCATTAAGCTCAGTACTAAGGAAATACTTTGTCATAATAGAGGGATCAAAGACCTGCAGCAACACAGTGATTTGTTAGTGGGCGTGATTAATCAATTATAAGTTACCCATCAGTGAAAATATCACATCATGAGGCTGGTGTCCTTCTTTCCGCCCAGGCCTGGTACATTGCAATGCTGTCTTTGTATTTTTTGGATGATATATAATCAGTTTGTCACAACTTTCAGAAAATGGCATCTCAAGGTGCAGAGGGAAAAGATTCAACAGCGAATAAAGAAATGTGGTAAAATACAACTTTGTGCATATAGCTATAAGGATAGGGGTGTGCTGACCCTTCTTTACTGCATTTCTCTGTGCCATTCTTTCTTGACTTCTTGTTCACGGTATTCATTATTCATCTTCCTTTTAGTTTTGCTTTTCTTAAGCCTTCTGCATCATTCTATTCCTGATGGTCTTTTTTTTAAAACCCTCCCAAAATAATTTCTCTCTCCCCTTACTGTAACCTTACTTTAAATTTCCAATAATTCCTCCATTCAATTTGAATTTAATTCCTTCAATTTGATCCTTTAAGCTTAAATTTGTTTTTGGTGGTGATCCCACTGTCTTCAAGCATTCTCCTGAGTCTACCCTGCAGGACTTCCAGTGTTTCCTCATCAGATGAGCAGTGTTCCATCTAAACTGCGTGGGAGTGGTGCTGCCTAACAATTGGGAATGTATCACGCAAGGAACAAACAGGCCAAGCAATGTTCTCTTTAAGGTGCGCACATGCATGGTTGCGCGTCAATCAGAAAGGGATCACGCACGACAAGGCAGCCACGTACAGCAAACAGAAGTTCGAGTTTAACATGAGTGTTTTCAATATCTCACTCAGCAGAAACAACCAAGTGAGGACAATTCCTGCTTCAAAATCACACATCAGTCAACTGACTTTGGATGTTGACTGTTTCCATTTTGTTGGCAATCAACACCATCTTTTTTTGGGTGGCGGAATTGTTCATTTGCATGAGCCAATCTGAATCTGCAGATGCATTACAAAAAAAGATGTACTTGAGCCTTTTACAATGCATCACCTTTTAAAGTAAGTTGCAAGGTTATATGTGTGCTGTGGCCTGGTCGTGCTCTTTGAATGGGAGAGCCAAAAGTCCTAGTTGGCATACTCAATAATATTTAGAGGTACTACACTATTTCAAATGCAAATTCTGCTGTGAAACTGTAAACTTAGTGAGCAATCTGCAGATATTGAAACTGCTTCCAATTTATTTGCATATTTTTGTGTTCTTTGTGTTCATAACTCTAAACTCAATTTATTCTGAAATGAAATAGTGAACATTCAGTACTTTGTAGAAGCCAAGTCACTTAAGGGAATGTCAGCAGATAACCAGTGTGCTTATTAGGTTTGTGTGGGTGTTTGATAAATGTTTCTATTGGATTGCTAATGGAGTTGTATTATAAGTGAAAGATTTATCACAAATCAACAGCAGTTTCACTGTAACCCTTGTTAGTCTTTGTTTACAGTCACCAAATTAATTTTAACCACTTGGCAAACCCAGTGCAAAGCTTAATATCATTCCATGCACTTGCTATAACAGCTTACATTTATACAGCTCCTTTGGTATTATGCATGCCCCCAGTTGTTTTATGCATTTAAACAGACATCAAGAAAAGTATGGACCAATGGCCAAAGGTAAAGTGGAGGAGCTAGGCTTTAGAAGGTGGGGAGAGGGATAAAATGTGTTATATACTATCTCTAAATATGTTACAATCAGATATTAACCCTGGATAGACCAGCTCTCTAAATATTTAGACAAAGTGAATCTGAGAACTGAGGAGACAGAAACATGGAGTAATGTTGCTGAAATATGTAATGCTCATTCAATTACATATTTGGCACAGACATTTGTTTCACTAATTGACAATCAGAGAATCTCAGTAAAGCATTGGTTTAAACTGAAGATAAATCTTCTTTATTTGTGATCTTCTCCCCTCAAACTGCAGCACAATCTTTGGATGATTCTTCCTTTAAAAGGTCTGGAGTTTGTTTGTTTTCCATTTTGATGGTTAGATAAGTTTATGTCCAATTTCTTATTAGAAAATTCTGCCAATCTAATATGACGACCAAGGTGGGAGTAATGCACTGTTAATTCAGTCCCACTACTTCACAGGTCACAGCATATAAAGAAAGTTTTTCCACCTACCAAAGAATAGCCAAATTAGACACTCGATTTGTCCCCCAGATAAAAGCACACCAAACCAGGTCTCTTTAAACAACAACAACATTAACTATTTATTAGAAAGAAATAATGGGTCTTAACTACAATGAGATTAATCTATATATAGGAAAAACACCTTAATTCCTTAACCCTCATGCACACACACATATATTAAAAAAAAAACAGTTAACCGGGGAAAAGAATTTTGGTTTACAGCTGTAGTTTAGGAATAGATGGAATATAAAAATAATTCAGTTTATCACATTCTTTAGTTTAGTTTAGAGATACAGCACTGAAACAGGCCCTTCGGCCCACCGAGTCTGTGCCGACCATCAACCACCCATTTATACTAATCCTACACTAATCCCCACTAATTCCTACCACATCCCCACCTGTCCCCATATTTCCCTACCACCTACCTATACTAGAGACAATTTATAACGGCCAATTTACCTACCAACCTTGTGTCTTTTGGCTTGTGGGAGGAAACCGGAGCACCACTGTGCCGCCCATGTTTTTGGTTAGGTAAGGTGTTCCGGAATTGAATACTCAGATGCCACTCAGAGTCTCTCCAGGCGAGGTTGATGAACAGGCTGTGATGGGTAGGCATTCATGGCAATTTAACTGCAGCAGGTGTCACATAGATCTTCAATCAGGGGTGTAGCAACAGGTCTGCTTAGGTCAGCAGCAGTCTAGCAGTAGAAGAATTCTTCAGATTTCAGGATTTCTTATAACACAGGAGGCAACAGGAATCTCGCTGGATGCAGGAATTCTTCAGAGATAGGATTACCTTTCAAGGATGCAAGTCTCCTTTACAAAGAAAGGTAACACTTTTCTGGGTCTTCCTCTCTTGCCCCGGGCAGGTCAAAGCAAAGATTTCAAATGCCTGCTCTTTGTCCAACTCGCTAGCTTTTTAAAGCTTGTACAAGTTCAAATTCCTTTCAAAACATTGCAGAAATTCCAACTATTTGCAGGTGTCCAAGGCTACTGAAAATCCTTTTTTCAGTTTTTTAAAATACACAGAAGTCCAAGATTTTAGTACAAAAATAAAACTTTTTGTAACACAGTCTTGTCACCTAGTCTTTAGACCAGACCTTTAGAGGAGAACTTTAAATTAAAAAATGGGCAGATTTCAGTCGAGTGGGAGGATAAAGTCTGAGTTTCCCAATACTAACCTGCCTCCAACTCGGTTTCTGGCTTTAACTCAGGCCAGAAGGTGGGCAGGCAAGGAAGCGGGTTTGAACTTTAAGTATGATAATGAGGCTGCAAGCCTCACTGTCATTATACTTTTCAACTTCAACTGTTGTCAGCCAGGTTTTCTGAGCTTCAAGACGATTTGCCAGATTCAGGAGGCAAGTACCTTTACATCCACCTCCTGCATCTGGGTGACTGCCTGACGAACCTCCGCAATTGGGCACCACCCCCCACGATCTTCCCTCCCCCAGACCTCTGGTCCTGCCACGAGGCCTTTGATCCACCTCCCCCAGGCTCTGGAATCTATCCCGACTGCCCACACCCCCACCCGAGATCCACAGCCCACCCAATCAACTCCCCCCACCGTTGACCTCCTTCTCTTCCTCACCCCCCCCACCACCCCCCGCCACCTCCTTGTCTCTCGACAGCACCCCACCAACAACTACCCCCCCCCCACCCCACCAGCCCCCCAGGATGGACTTATCTGCTCCTGCGTTCTTGTTATTAATATTTCCAATTTGTGGATGCATCTTATTCGTATTTACACTTTTATCCATTTTATGAATTCTTGTTATTGATATTTCCAATTTTTGCATTCTTTTCACTGGTATTTCCACTTTGTGAATTCTTATAAGAAGGAATTCAATAAGATCATGGCTGAACATTTATATCAACTTCACTTTGCCGCTCTATTCCCAAATCCCTTGATTCCCTTAGTACCCAAAAATCTATTGCATTCAGTCTTGAATGTACTTATCAACTGAGTATGCATAGCCCTCTGGGGTAGCGAATTCCAAAGATTCAAAACCTTCTGAATGAAAAAAGCTTTCTTCATCTCAGTCCACAGCAGCTGACTCTGTCAAGCCCTCTAGAATTTTATACATTTCAATGAGGTCATCTCTCATTCTTCTAAACTCCAGAGGACATCAGCCCATTCTATTCGATCTATCCTCATAGGACAGCCCAGGAATCAATCTAGTGAATCTTTGTTTCACCCCTTTTAAGGCAAGTACATTCTTCCTTAGGTAAGGAGACAAAAACTGGACACAGTACTCCAACTGCATTCTCACCAAAGCCCTATAAAATGGCAGCAAGACTTACTTACTCTTGTACTCTAACATTCTTGCTATAAAGGATAACATACCATTTGCATTCCTAATAGCTTGCTGTATCTGCATTCTAACGTCCTGTGATTTGTGTACAAGTACACCAAAATCTCTCTGAATACCAACATTTACTAGTCTCACATCATTTAAAAAATATTCTGCTTTTCCATTCTTCCGAATCAAAGTGGATAATTTCACTCTTCCCCACATTATACTCCATCTGCCATCTTTTTGCCCACACACTTTAACTGACTATATCCCTTTGCAACCTCTTTGCATTCACCTTACAGCTAACATTCCCACCTTGCTTTGTATCATCAGCAAACTTGGACATATTACACTCGGTCTCCTCAACTAAGTCATTGTCATTAGAATTCCCAATTTGTGCATTCTTGTCATTAGTATTCCTAGTTTGTGGAACCTTGTCATTCGTATTGCAGACTCAGTGGGCTAAATGCCCTCCTTCTGTGCTATACTATTCAATGGTTCTATATTAATGACCTGGACTTTGGGATACAGGATATAATTTCAAAGTTTGCAGATGATAGGAAACTCTGAAATGTAGTAAAAAACTGAGGCAGATAGTAACAGACTTCAGACAGGCATAGACAGTTGAAATGGACAGATATATGGCAGATGAAATTTAAGATAGAAGTGTGAAATGATACATTTTGGTAGGAAGAATGAGGCAATTTGGAATAAATGGTACAATTTTAAAGGAGGTGCAGGAACAGAAAGACGTAGGGGTATATGCACAAATCTGTGAAGGGGCAGGACCAGTTGAACAGGTTTTTAAAATAGTATATGGGATTCTTGACTTATTATTAAGAGAGGAATAGAGTACAAAAGCAAAATAATTATACTAAAACTTTGTAAAATCCTGGTTAGGCCTCAGCTGGAGTATTATGTTCAGTTCTGGGCACTGCACTTTCAGAAGGATGTCAAATCTTTGGAGAGGGTGCAGAAGAGATTTACTAGAATGCTATTCAGATGTGGAGTGACTGGAGAAGCTGAGGTTATTCTCTTTAGAGGAGAGTTGGTTAAGAGGAGCTTTGATAGAGGTGTTCAAAATCATTCATGGTTTTGATAGGGTAAATAAAGAGAAACTATTTGCAATGGCAGAAAGGTCTGGTAACTAGATAACACAGGTTTGAGGTGATTGGCAAAAGAACCAGAGGCAACAAGAAAAAACATATTTTTACACAGCAAGTTGCATTGATCTGGAATGTATTGCCTGAAAGGATGGTTGATAGCTGGTTCAATAGTAGCATTCACAAGAGAATTTTATAAATACTTGAAGGGAAAACATTTACAGGACTATGAGGAAAGAGCTGAGGGTTGGGATTAATTGAATACGACTACCAAAGAGCCACTGCCGGCAGGGTGGACCAACTGGCCTCCTTCTGTAAAATTCTGTGCTACAATAATGCCATTACCACAAATTGGAAATGCTAATAATAAGAAACCACAAATTTGCAATACAGACAAGAATCCATGGCCGGAATTTTTCGTTGAGAGAGATGCCCTGTCCACTAGCCGAAATGTCGGTGGCGAGCCCACCTCCACTGAGCCTGGGGAGCCTGACCGTGATTTTTCGCTCCCCAGGCCTTTAATTGGTCTTGGGCGGGAATTCCACCTCCTTGAGGCAGGAAGTCCCATTTAATGGAGCTGCCGGCCAATCAGCGGGCCGGCAACTGTTAGTCCCAGCAACGCCACAAGGAGTGGTGGCCACTGTTGGGACTACACCCAGCCATCAGAAGAAGGTGAAGGATGGCCCCGGAAAAAAGGTATGTTTTTAGGGCCTCGCTGGGGACAATTGGTGGGGCCCCGGCGAGGCAAGTGGGTGTTTGGTTAGGGAGGCGGGGGAGTGTTGTACGTTGGGGATGGTTGAGGCTTTGGGGGCAGCCCTCCGTGGATCTTAGGGTACCTGGTCAAGAGGGCCCCTCTCCCCCAGCCTTCAAGAAGGCTGCCTGCTTTCATCAGGGGGGCTTTTTGAGGCTTCAGCTGCACGCCAACCAAGGGTAAAATACCTGTGGCAGTGGGCGGAGGCCTTGAAGTGCCAATTAACTGGTTACTTAAGGGCCTTGATTGGCCTGGGGTGGGCAGGCCATTTCTCGCCGCCGCCACCCCATGTAAAATGCCAACAGGGTCGGGAAAGGTCCCCCCTGCCTCCCACTCAATATTACGCCCCCGCCACCCCCCCCACCCCCCCACCTGCACCACCACCCCCACCACCCACCCTGCCCGTTTGCATGGCTGTAAAATTCCAGCCCATGAATTGGAAATACTAATGACAGCAATTCACAAACTGGAAATACTAATGACAAGATCCATGGACTTGTAATAGGCATGACAAGAATGCACATACTGGAAAACTTAAAAGTTAAGAATTAACTCACTGTTATACCTGTGTGTCTCATTCACAATACTTGATAGCTGTGTGCCTCATTTAATATAGTGTGATCCCAGTATGCCTCATTTAACATAATAAGGTAACAGTAAGCCTCATTTGATGTACAATGCCTCAACTAACATTGTGATACCATTCATTTCACATAATGATAAGAGTGTGCCTCATTTATATTCTGAAATGCCATTGTGCCTCATTTAACATATTGATACCAGTGTGCCTCGTTAAATGTATTGATACCTTTGTGCATCATGTCACATACTGGGATACATAGAACAGAGAAAGTTTACAGCACAGAAGGAGGCTATTTGGCTCATCAGTCAGAAAAAGAGCTATTCAGCCTAATCAGACTTTCCAGATCTTGGTCTGTAGCCCTGTAAGTTATAGAACTTCAAGTGCATATCCAATTTTTTTTACATGTGATGAGGGTTTCTGCCTCTACCACCCTTTCAGGCAGTTAATTCCAGATCCCTACTGCCCTCTGGCGAAAAAATTTCTCCTCCACTCCCCTCATATCCTTCTGCCATTTACATTTAAATCTATGTGCTCTGGTGATTGATCTCCATGCAAAGGGAACTAGGTCCTTCTTATACACTCCATCTAGGCAACTCATAATTTTGTACGCCTCAATTAAATATCCCCTCAGCTGCCTCTGTTCCAAAGGAAACAACCCCAGACCACCTGATCTTTCCTCATAACTAAAATTCTCGATTCCTAGCAACATCCTCGTAAATCTCCTTTGTACCCTCTTTAGTGCGATGACATCTTTCGTATAATGCAGTGATCAGAACTGTATGCAATACTGTAGCTGTGGCCTAACCAGTGTGCCTCACATAATAGTGTCATACCCGTGTGTCTCATTTAACATTATCTGATACCAATGAGCCTTATTTGAGGTCCTGTGCTACCAACATGCTTCAGCTAACATTGTGATACCAATGTGCCCCATTTAACACACAGTTAAACCATTGTGCCTCATTCAGCATACTGTGATCCCAGCGTGCCTGATTTAACATTATGTGGAACCAGGGTACTTCATTTACCATGCTGTGATACCTGTGCACCTTAATCAAGATACTGTGAATACTGTATTCATCATTTAATATGGTGTGCTTCATATAACACTGTGATTCCAGTGTGCCCCATTTAACAGACTGTTATACCAGTGAGCCTTATTTAACATACTATGATAACTGCCTGCCATATTTATTTTATTGTGATACCAGAGTATTTAATATAACAATGTGACTCCATTATGCTGCATTTAACACACCGTGATGCCAGTGTGGCTCACTTTATATTCTGTGATACCAATGTGCATCTCAGTTAACTAACTGTGATACTAGTGTGATTCTTTTATCATACTGTGATACCAGCCTGCCTAGTTTAACATACAATGATAATAGTGTGTCTCATTTAACATAGTGTGAGTGGGCAAGAACATGGCAGATGGGATATAATATGGGGAAGTGTTAAGTTATCCCCTCTGGATGGATAAATAGGAAAGCAGGATATCTTTCAAATGTTGGGAGACTGGGATGTGTTGGTATTCAAAGGGACAAATTATAAAGTTGACATGCAGATATAGCAAGCAATTAAGAAAACAACCTGTATGTTAGCCTTTATGACAAAGGGATTGGATTATAAGAGTAAAGGAATCTTACTACAATTATATAGGGCCTTGGTGAGACCACACCTGGAGTACTGTGCACAGTTTTGGTCCTCTTATGTAAGGAAGGACATACTTGTCTCAGAGGGAGTGTAACAAAGGTTCATCAGATTGAAACCTGGGTTGAGTGGATTGTCTAATAAGGAGGAATTCAGTAGACGAGCCCTATATTTCCTAGGATTTAGAAGACTGAGAGGTGATCTCATTGAAACATATAAAATTCTTTAGGGCTTGACAGGGTAGATATTTAGGGGAATGTTTCCCCTGGCTGTGGAGTCTAGAACGGGGTCAGACATTGAGGACTGAGATGAGGAGAATTTCCTTCACTCAAAGGATTGTGAATCTTTGGAATTCTGTACCCGAGAGAGCTGTGGATGCTCTGTCACTGAGTATACTAAAGATTGGCATCAATAGATTTTTGGATACTAAGGAAATCAAGGGATATGGGGATAGTGCAGGAAGATGGAGTTGAGGTAGAAGATCAGCCATGACCTTATAGAGATAGGGCCATGTCCTACTCCTATTTATGTTCTTATGTTCTGTGATACCAGTGTGTCCCATTTGATGTTCTGTGGCACCAGTGCACCTCATTTAACATAGCGTAATGCCAGAGTACCTCATTTAGCATACTGTGATACTAGTGTGATAAAAGCAAAATTCTGCAGATGCTGGAAATCTGAAACAAAAACAGAAAGTGCTAGAAATACTCAGCAGTTCTGGCAGCATCTGTGGATAGAGAAACAGAGTTGACATTTCGAGTCAGATATGACTTCTTCAGAACAGAACGAAGGTAGAAATGTGATGGGTTTTATGCCATTGAAAGGGGGGACAGGGAGGAAGAGCAAAACGGAAGGTCAGTGATAGGGCAGACAGCAGGAGAGATTAAATGACAAAGGTGTCATGGAATAAAGGCAAAGGGACTGGTAATAGTTGTAGTAAAAGATACTAGTGTATATCTCATTTAACATACTGTGATAACTGTGTGCATCAAATAACATTGTGATACCAATATGCCTCAATTAACATCATGTAATTGCAGTGTACTTTATATAACAACTTGTATTGATAGCATGCCTTTACCATACCAAAACGTCCCAAAGCATTTGACAGGAGCACTCTTAATCAAAATTTGACGCCGAGCGAGATATTAAGGCAGATGATCAAAAGTTTGGTTAAAGAGATAAGTTTTAAGCAGGGTCTTTAATGTAGGAAAGTGAGGTAAAGAGGCGGAGAGATGTAGGGAGGGAATTCCAGAGCTTAGGGCCTTGACCACTGAAGATACCACCAATGGTGAAGCAATCAAAATCTGGGATGCGCAAGAGGCAAGAAATGGAGGAATGCACATATCTCGGAGTGTTTTAGGGCTGGAGGAGGCTATAGAGATAGGGAAGGGTGAGGCCACGGAGAGATTTGAAAACAAGGATGAGAATTTTAAAATCAAAGCGTTACTCAACCAGGAGCTAGTTTAGGTCAGTGAGCACAGAAGTGATGGGTGAACAGGACTTGATACGAGTTAAGACACAGTTTTGGATGAGTTTAGGTTTATGGAGGGGGGAAGATTTCAGTCCTTTACTGTTTCTTAGCTCCACCCATACTGATTCTACACCCTGATTTTCTGGGCTAAAATTCTTTCTCACTGCTGTCTTTACCTAATCCTTTATTATCAGGGCTATGCCAGCTCCTATTCCATTTTGCCTATCTTTTCTAAAAGTAAAGTACCCTGAAATATTTACTTCCCAACTTTGGTCACCCTGCAACCTCATTTCACGAATGTTTACTGCATAAAACCCATTTATCTCTTTTTGTGCCATTAATTCATTGATCTTGTTGTGAATAATTCATATATTCAGATATAATAACTTTGCTTTTAACTTTTTACTACTTTTCCCTGATGTGACCTGATAATAGGGCATTAACCCTATTATCTTTGTTGCACTCTTCATTCCCTTCCTGACACATACTGCCTGATTTAATCCAAATTGCTACTCTACAGGCTTGTCTTTTCTCTACACACTTATAAATTTACCCTTATTAGAACTCATTTAACATATGATGATGATTTTTTTTTCATTTAAAGCAGGGATTTTCAACCATTTTGCTTCTGAGACCCCCACCCCTCCCATGTTACAAAAATTTTCAGTTGAGTCCATGTTACACAAGTATTTTTTACTATATAAAAGTTAGTTATACAATATATGTAATAATGATTATTTTTGTTTTACTTACTTAAAGTGAAACATGGTGCTGGTGTTGAGCAACAATTCTGCCAAGACATGGATCTTCGATAAGCACATGCTTATGTTATGGTTAATGTTCATTCTGGCTTGGTACTTTGTTTTCATTGGTGTCATTGCTGAAAATACAACTTCACATAATTAGGTTGCACTAGATGGGAACAACACCTTCAGTGTTGCAGCAGAAGCAGTGCTGTATTCATCAGAGCGTTCACACCAAAGTGTCTGTAGCGACATTTCATTGAACTTGGTTCTGATGGAATGTCAATGAACTGTTCTAATAGCATTGATGAGACATAGGGTGTCAGTTTAACTTTAATATTCTTACTAAAGGGATTTGTAGCTAACAGGTGTGTAACAGAGTGTTCCGTTGTGAGTTCTGAAAAGTATTAAATTTGTTGCATAGACCAGAAAGAAGCACTATTAGCTGTGGATTAATTATGTCAAAGCGAATGCTTTATCTTGAATGAAAAAATGTAAGAGCTCAAACATTTTATAGTCCCCCCACGGCTATGAACTTTCCAGTTTTGCATTTTCCTTTTGAATGTGTCAATTCTTTCACGCTGGACAAAAAAAGTTTTCCCATCTTGCATAGTTTTATTCAGTTTGTTTCACTGAATATGTCTGCAAGATAATCCAGTTTAGCCATCCACACGTCATTATTCAGCACCTCAGCAAGTTCAGGTTTCTCACCAGCGAAGAAATCATGTATCTTTTCCCTGAGGTTAAATATACGGATAAACATTCTTCCTCAAGATAGACATTTCAACTCTGTATTTTAGGGCACAGAATTGTGCTCTGCAACCACTTCTTCACAAAGTGCAGCAAAACACCTGCAGTTTGATGCTCTGGATTTAATAAAATCATCGAGACTGTGTTGAGAAAATTGTGAAGATCTGGTTCAATATCTTTCGCAGTAAGAGCCTCTTGGTGTAGAAAGCAATGTGTTCACCTAGCACAAGGTGCAGCTGGTTTCATTTTTTGCACAACACCGAAATACTTTCAGGTCATTGCTGTCGCTCCATCAGTGTAAACTCCAGTGCAATATGTCCAGCTGATTTCTGCTGAAATGAAATCATCCAACAATTCACAGATATCATCTTACTTGTTGTTGTCTGAACTCTTTGCAAAACAAAAAGTCTTTGTTTATTTCCTTAGTCCATAAATACTGATGTCATGCTAGGCCCCCAACTGCCAAGAATAAGGCACAATAATTTTGTCATGAACATTGTTGTTGGAGCAAGGAAATGACTTGTTAAACAGATTAGCCATGGCTGGAAAAAATATTTACATACTAACAGACATCGAAGGTAAGCAAGAGTATTCCAGGGCCTGCTAAAGAGGATACAATCCACAAAGGCCAGTAATGGTCAGACCAGCTGGTCACATGACTAACCGGCTGCTCCAGGGTTTTCTTTTGAACTGGCCACAGAGAGTTTGAACTCAGAGAAAGACTGTTTGCTCCTGGACTGAGAAGATCTCTCCTGTCTGCTCCCATCTCTTTCTCACAAGCCTCTGAATCCACTGAAGACGCACGAACCCCAAGAGAGAAAAGTATCCTACAACGAACAAGGTTTAAGAAGAATGCTGGAAAAGCAAGATCTACCTCCAATCAAGGACAATACAGTGAGCTCGAAGAACCGTAACAACTCTTCAGATATTGCCTCAAACTTTTCCACTTTATTTTTCTTCTGCTCTTTTCTGTCTCTATTTGCATGTGTGTATCGTGTATACATGCGAGCGTGGACGCATCATGTATCCGTAGGCGTTAACCGAATTAGACTTTAAGTTAAATAAATTTCAACTTTTCTTCTTTAACCCTAAGAAAGCCTGTTTGTGCTGGTTTCTTTCCCTTATAATTGGAAAGTGGTGAACAAGGATTCACCAAGGGGGAGCTAAAATCCCAGTGTGTTTAAAATTAAACCCTGTTAAGGTTTGACCAGGTGAAGGCTGAGATGGACCCCTGGACACCTTTCTCACCTGGTCGTAACACTGAACATAGAAGAGTAAATGGGGCATTTTAGAAATGTCTGTGGATTCATCAAGTTGCACAGCAAAGTCATCGGTACACTACTGATCAATGCACTGCAAATTGTTTTCTGACATTAAATCAATCCTTTGTTAAACAGTGTCATTTGGCATTGTTATTTTCAAGTTCCTTGGCCTTCTGCTTGCCATACATTTCTCTTACAATTTCAATGGCACATGACATTATCAACTCATCAGCAATAATATGCAATTTCTTTGCTTTAGCAATTTACTGCTCCATAAAGTGAGATGAAACAACAAAGCTTTTTATCAAGGGTAGCTGGAGATTTTATTACTGCTTGAGTATTGACCAGATCCTTACTTTTATCCTCAAAAAACAAATGTTCCTTGTCATTTTATATTTCAGTGCTTGGTAATTAAATGTATCTGTAATTTGGGGAGTTTCAAAGATTCAACAGTACCTGTGCTCAAATTACATACCGTTGCTGAGGTATATCTCCACTTCCCGTACAAATAAAACTGAAATTCAAGTAGCTGTCTTCGCATTTCCTTAATTTTGCAGGGTTATTGCCTGCTTCACGTACACTTCCCTCCATCTCCTCAGTGTCACTCTGTTGGTTTTGTTGTTTTGGAAGCATTAAATACTTCTTATCCAGTGTTTTGTTTACAATGATTTTTCCTGTTCTTTGTAATCCATCCTGCTCCTTATTACACCTTATGTAAAGAGGAATTTATTAAGTCCTAAACTTGCATTATGTGACTATTTGCTGCGCAAGTTCACAAGAGCACAAGAACACAAAAAATAGGAGCAGAAGGAGACCATATGGCCCATCGAGCCTGCTCTGTCATTCAATACGATCCTGGCTGATCTTGGGCTTCAATTCCACTTTCCAGCCTGCTCCCCATATCCCTTGATTCCCTGCGAGATCAAAAATCTATCTAACCCAGCCTTAAATGCATTCAATGACGGAGTATCCACAACCCTCTGGGGTAGAGAATTCCAAAGATTCACAAACCCTTTGAGTAATGTAATTTCTCCTCATCTCAGTCCTGAATGATTGTCCCCTTATCCTGAGACTGTGTCTCCGTGTCCTAGATTCCCTGACCAGTGGGAACAATCTCTCAGCTTCTACCTATAAAGCCCATTCAGAATCTTGTATGTCTCAATTAGATCGCCTCTCATTCTTCTGAACTCCAGAGAATATAGGCCCAATTTACTCAGCCTCTCATCATGGGACAACCTCCTCATCCCAGGGATCAATTTAGTAAATCTTCACTGTACTGCCTCCAGTGCAAGTATATCCTTTCTTAAATGTGGAGACCAAAACTGCACACAGTATTCCAGGTGCGGTCTCACCACAGCCCTGTACGATTTTAGTAAGACTTCTTTATTCCTGTATTCCAATCCCTTTGCAATAAAGGCCAACATGCCATTTGCCTTCCTAATAGCCTGCTGCACCTGCGTGTTAACTTTGTGCGTTCCTTGTACGAGTACCCCCAAGTCTCTCTAAACTTCAAAACTTACCAGTTTCACACCTTTAAAAAAAAAATTCTGCTTTTCTATTTTTACAACCAAAGTGAACGACTTCATACTTCCCTACATTATACTCCATTTGCCATCTTGTTGCCCACACACTTAACCTGTCTATATCTCTTTGCAGCCTCTCTACATCCTCCCCGCAGCTTACCTTTCTACCGAGTTTTGTATCATCAGAAAACTTAGATACATTTCTCTCTGTCTCTTCATCCAAGTCATTAATATGGAGTGGAAATAGCTGAGGCCCCAGCACTGATCCTTGCTGCACCCCACTATTCACTGCCTGCCAATTTGAAAAGAGCCCATTTATGCTCACTCTCTGCTTCCTGTCTGTTAACCAATCCTCTATCCATGCTAATATATTACCCCCAACATCATGAGCCCTTAACGTGCCTATTAATCTTTTATGTGGCACCTTATTGAATGCCTTTTGAAAACTATATCTACTGGTTCCCCTTTAACTACTCTACTAGTTACATCCTCAAAAAACCCGAATAAATTTGTCAAACAGGATCTCCTTTTAGTAAAACCATGCTGACTTGTTCTAATCATACTATGCTTTTCCAAGTGCAATGTTAAGACTGTCTTAATAATAGTTTCCAACATCTTCTCAACGACTGTTGTCAGGCTAACTGGCCTGTAGTTCTCTGTTTTCTCTCTACCTCCTTTCTTGAAAAGCGGCGTAACATTTGCCAACTTTCAATCTGACGGGACCATTCCTGAAACTAAGGAATTCTGGAAAATCATACCAGTGCATCCACTTTCTCTGCAGCTACCACTTTTAGAACCCTAGGATGTAGGCCATCTGGTCCCGGGGACTTGTCAGATTTTTGTTCCTCAAGTTTCTCCAATACTTTTTCTTGACTGGTATCAATATCAATAATATCCTTGCTCTTTTTAGCCCCTAAGTTACTACCTATTTCTGGTATGGAACTTGTGTCTTTTACTGTGAATACAGACACAAAATATTTGTTCATTGCCTCTGCCATTTACTCATTCCCCATGATGATTTCTCCTGTTTCTGCCTCTAAGGGAACAATGACTGCTTTAGCTACTCTGTTCCTTTTTATGTACTTATAAAAGCTCTTACAATCTGTTTTTGTACTACTGGCTAGTTTACTCTCATATTCTATTTTTTCCCTTTTTATCAACTTTTTGGTGGCCCTTTGCTGGTTTCTAAAACACTCCCAGTCCTCAGACTTGCTACTATTTTTTGCAACATTGTACTCCACCCCATCAACCATTTGCTGAACAGGAAATGAACCAGAGCAACAAGCGCAGTACAGGCTTGTTTTGTGCCCATTGGCCAGACTAGACTAAAATTCCAGGTGCACATGCTCCAATGTGCAAACAGAACTTCCCTTTTATTTTGATACCAAATACTAACACAGCGGTGAAAGCCAGCAATTTGAATTAACAATACCAGTAATGGTGGAGGGAGATGGCACATGAGAGAATTGAAGAAATAAACAGGGCCCAGAGTGACTCTATCCTGATCTCATAGCCATAAATCCTTTAGTGACTTCGGCAGCCTCCCTCTTTTATGCTCCCCAACCTTTCACAAATAGCTAGTGGTTTCTCAAAAGGCACAAGCACCCAGACTAAGCCTATCCGTCCATCAGAGAAGCACATGACTGTGAATATAAAGCTTCAAGTCTGAGGTACAAGGAAAATTGTGATAACATCTTCAGCTATTTACTTAACTCAGACGAAGACATCGAAGGAGAGAGTCACACTGGATCCTAATTATCATGGCCTTGCTGCAGGATCTAAAGACTGAAAAGTCTCTTACTTTCCAACCCCCCTTCCCCTCCTCTAAGGCCACATTGCACGTGCACTCTCTCCTTTGCTGGGAACCCCACCTCATCTCGAACACCAGCTTAATCAGGAAAAAAACATTCTCTTTTCAACCAACACACGCAGTTCCATTTGAAAGGAAAGCTCATGTTACCTCGGCCCACGCAATACTGGACTAACTTGAAATTTCCCTATTCCCAACTCAGGTTTTAATTCCCTAGAAGAAAACTTATAACTCCAACTGTTAATAGCTAATAGCAGTGAGTAGTTTATGAACATGTAAGCAAATAGGGCTGGATGAAAAACAAATTTACTGAGATAAATACCGTTATAAAAGTCAGTGATTTTAACACAGTAAGAATCTGAATTCACTGCGCATGCACAATCTGTATATCACTGAGACTACTCCACTTGCCTCAATATGCAGGGAAAACTACTGATGTTTATCGGACAAAGCAACTGGTGGACCCCCTGAAATCTACTCATGGACCTCCAGTTGGGAACCCATGACTTAAAAAACTGTGATAGCAGTGTATATCATTTAACAATGCAATGCCATATAGCTTGTTTAAGACAATGTGATACCAGTGTCCCTCATTTAATTTTGTAATATCAAAGTGCTTCATTTAACATAGTGATACGATATGGCTCATATAACACTCTGTAATACTAATGTGCATCTTTTAATATACTGATAATAATGTGGCTCATTTAACATACTGAAGTCTGCTCCAATCTTGCACACTATTTAGTATGTTGCGAAGTTTTGTTTCATCTGCAAACTTCACAATTTACTCCATATCCACAAGACCACATAATTTATTTATAATAAGGAAAACAATGGTTCAAATGTGACCCTTCGAGAGTGCAATACATACTTTTCTCTAGCCAGAGAAATACCTTTTATCACTAATCTCTGCCTCTCTTCCATGAGCTAATTACTAGCCACTGTTCCTTTATTAACAGTGTATCTCACTTAATATAAAAGCAAAATACTGCGGATGCTGGAAATATGAAATAAAAACAAGAAATGTAGGAAAAACTCAGCAGGTCTGGCAGCATCTGTGGAGAGAGAAGCAGAGTGAACGGTTCAGGTCAGTGACCCTTCTTCAGAACTGACAAATATTAGAAATGTAAAAGATTTTAAGCAAGTAAAGCAGGGGGTGGGGCAAGAGATAACAAAAGAGGTGTTGATAGGACAAGGTCACAGAGAATAACTGACCAGAAGGTCGTGGAGCAAAGGAAAACGGTATGTTAATGGTGTGGTGAAAGACAAAGCGTTAGGACAGAGAGGGTGTGAATAGACTGTAAAGCACAAAGCACTCCAAGCACTACATAATTTTTTTAAAAAACAGAAACAGTGGGTAGGCACAGTAGAAACAAACTAAACACACTAAAAAACCTAAATTAAATAACCAAATAAAAAAAACGAAAATAAAATAACCAAATAAAAAAAATAAAATAACTGAACATAAAAAGGGGCGGGGGGGGGGGGGGCCCGTCATGCGCTGAAATTATTGAATTCAATGTTCAGTCTGGCAGGCTGTAGCATGCCTAATCGGGAAACGAGATGCTGTTCCTTGAGCTTGCGTTGATGGTCGCTGGAACATTGCAGCAATCCCAGGACAGAGATGTGATCATGAGAGCAGGGGTGGGTGTTGAAATGGCCAGCAGCTGGAAGCTCGGGGCCATGCTTTCAGACTGAGCGGAGGTGTTCCACAAAGCAGTCACCCAATCTGCGTTTGTTCTCCCCAATGTAGAGGAGATCATATTGTGAGCAGCGAATACAGTATACTAAATTGAAAGAAGTACAAGTAAATCGCTGCTTCACCTGGAAGGAGTGTTTGGGGCCTTGGATAGTGAGGAGAGAGGAGGTAAATGGGCAGGTATTACACTTCCTGCAATTGCAGGGGAAGGTGCCGTGGGAAGGGGACGAGGTGTTGGGCATAATGGAGCAGTGGACGAGAGTGTCACAGAGGGAATGATCCCTTTGGAATGCTGACAGGGAAAGGGAAGGGAAGATGCATTTGGTAGTGGCATCACGCTGATGTGGTGGAAGTGGCGGAGGATGATCCTTTGGATGTGGAGGCTGTTGGGGTGGAAAGTGAGGACAAGGGGAACCCTGTCGCGGTTCTGGGAGGGAGGGGAAGGGGTGAGGGTAGAGGTGCAGGAAATGGGCTGGACATGGTTGAGGGCCCTGTCAACCACAGTGGGGGGGAATCCTCGGTTGAAGAAAAAGGAAGACATATCAGAAGCACTGTCGTGGAGCAGATGCGTCGGTGTCGGAGAAACTGGGAGAATGGAATGGAGTCCTTACAGGAGGCAGGGTGTGAAGAAGTGTAGTCGAGGTAGCTGTGGGAGTCGGTGGGCTTATGATGAATATTCATAGACAGCCTATCCCTGGAGATGGAGACAGAGAAGTCGAGGAGGGGAAGGGAAGTGTCGGAGATGGACCATGTGAAGGTGAGAGAAGGGTGGAAATTAGAAGCAAAGTTGATAAAGTTTTCTAGTTCCGGGCGGGAGCAGGAAACGACCCCGATACAGTCATCAATGTACCGGAAAAAGAGATGGGGGAGGGGGCCTGAGTATGACTGGAACAAGAAATGTTCGAGATATCCCACAGAAAGACAGGCATAACTGGGACCCTTTGGGTGCCCATCGCAACACCTTTTACTTGAAGGAAGTGAGTGGAATTGAAGGAGAAGTTGTTCAATGTGAGAACAGGTTCAGCCAGGCAGAGGAGGGTGGTGCTGGATGGGGACTGGTTGGGCCTCTGTCCAAGAAAGAAACGGAGAGCCTCAAACCATCCTGGTGGGGGATGGAGGTGTAGAGAGATTGGATGTCCATAGTGAAGAGGAGGCGGTTACGGCCAGAAAACTGGGAATTGCCAAAATGACGTAGGGCATCAGAAGAGTCATGGATATAGGTGGGAAGAGACTGGACCAGGGGAGAAAAGATAGAGTCAAGATAGGAAGAAATAAGTTCAGTGGGGCAGGAACAAGTTGAAACAATGGGTCTGCCGGGACAGTCCTGTTTGTGGATTTTGGGAAGGAGGTAGAAGCGGGCTGTCCAGGGTTGCAGGACTATGGGTTGGAAGCTGTAGAGGGAAGATTTCCAGAGGAGATGAAATCAGTGACAGTCCTGTGGACAGTAGCTTGATGTTCGGTGGTGGGGTCATGGTCCAGGGGGAGGTAGGAAGAAGTGTCTGAGAGTTGGCGCTGAGCCTCTACAAGATAGAGGTCAGTACGCCAGACAACAACAGCACCACCCTTATCTGCAGGTTTGATGACCCATGTCGGGGTTAGACCTGAGAGAACGGAGTGTGGCAAGTTCAGAGGGGGACAGTTTTGAGTGAGTGAGGGGGGCAGAGAAATTGAGATGGTCAATGACTCGCCGACAGTTTTCATTGAAAAGATCAAGAGCAGGTAAGAGGCCAGAGGGAGGGGGCACAGCAGTGCTTCTGATATTTCTTCCTTTTTCCTCAACCGAGGATTCCCCCCCCCACTGTGTTTGACAGGGCCTCAACCGTGTCCGGCTCATTTCCCACACCTCTACCTTCACCGCTTCCCCTCCCTCCCAGAACCGCAACAGGGTTCCCCTTGTCCTCACGTTCCACCCCACCAGCCTCCACATCCAAAGGATCATCCTCCACCACTTCCGCCACATCAAGCATGATGCCACTACCAAACGCATCTTCCCTGTCAGCATTCCGAAGGGATCATTCCCTCCGCGACACCCTCGTCCACTCCTCCATTATCCCCACCACCTCGTCCCCTTCCCACGGCACCTTCCCCTGCAATCTTAGGAGGTGTAATACCTGCCCATTTACCTCCTCTCTCCTCACTATCCAAGGCCCCAAATACTCCTTTCAGGTGAAGCAGCAATTTTCTTGTACTTCTTTCAATTTAGTATACTGTATTCGCTGCTCACATTGTGATCTCCTCTACATGAGGGAGACCAAACGTAGATTGGGTGACCGCTTTGCGGAACACATCCGCTCAGTCTGTAAGCATGACCCCGAGCTTATGGTTGCTGGCCATTTCAACACCCACCCCTGCTCTCATGCTCACATCTCTGTCCTGGGATTGCTGCAGTGTTCCAGCGAACATCAACACAAGCTCAAGTAACAGCATCTCATTTACCGATTATGCACGCTACAGCCTGCCGGACTGAACATTGAGTTCAATAATTTCAGAGCATGACGGGTCCCACCCTTTTTATGTTTGGTTATTTTTTCTTTTTTCTTTTGGTATCTTATCTTAGGTCTTTTTTATTTGGTTATTTTATTTTAGGTTTTTTAGTGTGTTTAGGTTGTTTCTACTGTGCCTACCCACTGTTTCTGTGTTTTTTTTTATTTTAATGTTTGTGCTTGGAGTGCTTTGTGCTTTACAGTCTATTCACACCCTCTCTGTCCTAACGCTTTGTCTTTCACCACACCATTAACATACCATTTGCCTTTGCTCCATGACCTTCTGGACAGTTATTCTCTGTGACCTTGTCCTATCAACACCTTCTCTTTTGTTATCTCTTACCCCATCCCCTACTTTACTTGCTTAAAATCTTTTACATTTCTAATATTTGTCAGTTCTGAAGAAGGGTCACTGACCTGAAACATTAGCACTGCTTCTCTCTCCACAGATGTTGCCAGACCTGCTGAGTATTTCCAGCATTTCTTGTTTTTATCTCACTTAATATATAGTTTTCTTTTATTTTGTTTATTCACGGGATGTTGGTGTTGCTGGCAAAGTAATTTATTGCCCATCCCTAATTGCCCTTGAGAAAGTGGTGAACTGTCTTCTTGAATGACTTGCTCGACTATTTCAAAGGATTAAGAGTCACCACGTTGCTGTGGATCTGAAGTCACATATATGCCAGACCGGGTAAGGATGGCAGATTTCCTTCCCTCAAGGGCATTAGTGAACCAGATGGTATTTTACAACAATTCAGTAGTTTTGTGGTCACCATTACTGTTATGAGCTTTTTATTTTGGATTTATTTAATTAATTGCATTTAAATCCCCCATCTACCAGATTGTGAACTCTTCTCCAGATCATTAGTCCAGGCCCCTGGATTAATAGTCCAGTAACTCAATCATTATGCTTTCTTACCCCCTGGTAGTTTTTTTTATATTCATTCGGAGGATGTGGGCATCGCTGGCTAGGCCAGCATTAATTGCCCATCCCTAATTGCCCATCCCTAATTGCCCTTGAGAAGTTGGTGGTGAGCTGTCTTCTTGAACCGCTGCAGCCTTTGGGGTGTAGATACACCAACATTGCTGTTAGGAAGGAAGTTCCAAGATTTTGACCCAGCGACAGTAAAGGAATGGCAATATAGTTCCAAGTCAGGATGGTGTGTGTCTTGGAGGGGAACATGCAGGTGGTGGTGTTCCCATGCATCTGCTGCTCTTGTCCTTCTAGGTGGTAGAGGTCGCGGGTTTGGAAGGTTCTGTCGAAGGAGGCTTGCAGTGCATTGTGTAGATGGTACACACTGTTGTCAATGTGTGTCGGTGGTGAAGGGAGTGAATGTTGAAGGTGGTGGACGGGGTGCCCATCAATCGGGCTGCTTTGTCCTGGATGGTGGCAGCTTCTTGAGTGCTGTTGGAGCTGCACCCATCCGGGCAAGTGGAGAGTATTCCATCACACTCTTGATTTGTGCCTTGTGGATGGTGGACAGGTTTTGGGGAGTCAGGAGCTGAGTGCAGAATTCCCAGCCTCTGACCTGCTCTTGTAGCCACAGCATTTATGTGGCTGGTCCAGTTCAGTTTCTGGTCACTGGTGACCCCTCAGGATGTTGATAGTGGGGGACTCAGTGATGGAAATGCCATTGAACATTAAGGGGAGAAGGTTAGATTCTTATTTGAGATGATCATTGCCTGGCACTTGTGTGGCGTGAATGTTACTTGCCAATTATCAGCCCAAGCCTGAATGTTTTCCAGGTCTTGCTGCATCTGGACATGGGCTGCTTCAGTATCTGAGGAGTTGCAAATGAACACAAGAAATAGGATTAGACCATATGACCCATCGAGCCTGCTCTACCATTTAATACAATCATGGTTGATCTTGGGCTTCAATTCCACTTTATGTCTGCTCCCCATATCCTTTGATTCCCTACAAGACCAAAAATATATCTAACCCAGCCTTAAATGTTTTAAGTGATGGATCATCCACAACCCTCTGGGGTAGAGAATTCCAAGGATTCACAACCCTTTGAGTGATGTAATATCTCCTCATCTCAGTCCTGAATGATTGACCCCTTATCCTAAGACTGTGTCCCCATGTTCTAGATTCCTGACCAGTGGGAACAATCTCTCGGCTTCTAGTCTCTCAAGCCCTTTCAGGGTCTTGTATGTCTCAATTAGATCGCCTCTCATTCTTCTGAACTCCAGAGAATATAGGCCCAATGTACTCAGCCTCTCATCCTCGGGACCAATTTAGTAAATCTTCACTGCACTACCTCCAGTGCAAGTATATCCTTTCTTAAATGTGGTGCGGTCTCACCAAAGCCCTGTACAATTTTAGTAAGACTTCTTTATTCCTGTACTTCAATCCCCTTGCAATAAAGACCAACACGCCATTTGTCTTCCTAATAACCTGCTGCACCTGCGTGTTAACTTTGTGTGTTCCTGGTACGAGTACCCCCAAGTCTCTCTGAACATCAACACTTACCAGTTACACACCTTTAAAAAAAATTCAGCTTTTCTATTTTTACGACCAAAGTGAACAACTTCACACTTCCCTACATTATACTCCATTTGCCATCTTGTTGCCCACTCACTTAACCTGTCTACATCTCTTTGCAGCCTCTCTACATCCTGCCCGCAGCTTACCTTTCTACTGTGCTTTGTATCATCAGCAAACCTAGATACATTTCTCTCTGTCTCTTCATCCAAGTCATTAATATAGAGTGTAAATAGCTGAGGCGCCAGCACTGATCCTTGCTGCACCCCACTATTCACTGCCTGCCAATTTGAAAAGAGCCCATTTAATCTCACTGTCTCCTTCCTGTCTGTTAACCCATCATCTATCTACACTAATATATTACCCCCAACACCATGAGCCCTTATCTTGCCTATTAATCTTTTATGTGGCACCTTATTGAATGCCTTTTGAAAATCTAGGTACACTACATCTACTGGTTCCCCTTTATCTACCCTACTAGTTACATCCTCAAAAAAATTAATAAATTTGTCAAACAGGATCTCCCTTCAGTAAAACCATGCTGACTTGTTCTAATCCTACTATGCTTTTCCAAGTGCAATGTTAAGACTTACTTAATAATAGTTTCCAGCATCTTCCCAACGACTGATGTTAGGCTAACAACTTTACCTCTCTAACTCCTTTCTTGAAAAGCGGCGTAACATTTGCCAACTTCCAATCTGACGGAATCATTCCTGAAACTAAGGAATTCTGGAAGATCCTAACCAGCACATCTACTATCTCTGCAGCTATCACTTTTAGAACCCTAGAATGTAGGCCATCTGGTCCCGGGGACTTGTCAGATTTTAGTCCCTCAAGTTTCTCCAATACTTTTTCTTGACTGGTATCAATATCATTAATTTCCTTGCTCTTTTTAGCCCCTAAGTTACTACCTATTTCTGGTATGGAACTTGTGTCTTCTACTGTGAAGACAGACACAAAATATTTGTTCAATGCCTCTGCCATTTCCTCATTCCCCATGATGATTTCTCCTGTCTCTGCCTCTAAGGGACCAATGTCTACTTTAGCCACTCTGTTCCTTTTTATGTACTTATAAAAGCTCCTACAATCTGTTTTTATATTGCTGGCAAGTTTACTTTCATTCTATTTTTTCCCTTTTTATCAACTTTTTGGTGGCCCTTTGCTGGTTTCTAAAACACTCCCAATCCTCAGACTTGCTACTATTTTTTGCAACATTGTTCGCCTCATCTTTTAGTCTAACACTCTCCCTAACTTCCTGAGTGAGGCACAGATGGGTCTTTCTGGAAGAGTTTTTGTTTGTGAACGGAATGTACTTTGTTGACCCCTTTGAACTGTTTCGTTAAATGTTTCCCACTGTTCATTTACCACCATACCTTCCAGTCTATTTACCCAGTTAACCTCAGCCAGTTCTCCTCTCATAACTTTGTAATTGGCTTTGTTTAAGTTTAAAATATTGTTTGTGATTGAAATGTGTCACTTTCAAACTTAACATGAAATTAAATGGTATTATGATCACTATTTCCCAGTGGATCTTTTACTGTGACATTGCTTATTAACCCTGCTTCATTACACAATATGAGAGAGAATCATAGAAAGTTTAAGGCACAGAATGAGGCCACTTAGCCCATCGTGTCTGTGCCAGCTAAAAAAGATCCACTATTCTAATCCCACCTTCCATCATTTGGTCCATAGCCCTGCAGATTACGGCACTTGAGGTGCAGCTACAGACTCCTTTTAAATGAGTTGAGGGTCCCTGTCCCAAACTACCCTTTCAGGCAGTGAGTTCCAGGCCCCCAGCACCCTCTGGGTGAAAAAGCTTTTCCTCATCTCTCCTCTAATTTTTCTACCAATCACTTTAAATCTATGCCCCCTCATCACTGACCTCTTTGCTAAGGTGAATAGACCCTTCACCTCCACTCTATCCATGCCCCTCACAAATTTGTACATCTCAATCAATTCTCCCCTCAGCCTTCTCTGTTCCAAGGAGAACAACCCCAGACTATCCAATCTTTCCTTTAGCTGCATTTTTCCAGTTCTGGCAACATCCTCATAAATTTCCTCTGTACCCTCTCTAGTGCAATTACATCCTTTCTGTAATGAGTTGTCCAGAACTGCAAACAGTACTCAAGTTGTGGCCTAACCAATGATTTATACCGTTCCAGCATAACCTCCCTGCTCTTACATTCTATACCTCAGCTAATAAAGGAAAGGGTTCCATATGACTTCTTAATCACCTTATCGACCTGTCCTGTTACCTTCAGGGATCTGTGAACATTCATTCCAAGATCCCTCACGTCCTCCAAACTTCTCAGTATTTTCCCATTAATCATGTATTCCTTTGCCTTGTTTGATCTCCCCAAATGCATCACCTCACACTTCTCCAAGTTGAATTCCTGTTGCCCCTTTTCTGCCCATCTGATCAGATCATCAATATCTTCCTGCAGCCGAGAGGTATCCTCCTCGCTGTCTATCACACGGCCAATCTTTGTGTTGTCTGCAAACTTCTTGATCATGCCCTCTACATTTATGTCCAACTCATTAATATATACCATAAAAAGCAGGACACTTGGTACTGAGCCCTGCGGAACACCACTGAAAACAGCCCTCCAGTCGCTAAAACACCCGTCAACAATTACCCCTTAGTTTCCTGCCACTGAGCCAATTTTGTATCCACCTTGCTGCGTTTCCCTCCCATGTGGGACCTTGTCAAAAGCCTTGCTAAAATCCATGTCGACCACATCAACTGCACTACCCTCATCCATCTTCCTTGTTACTTCTTCAAAAAATTCGATCAAGTTGGTCAATCAAGATCTTCCCTTAACAAATCCACGCTGACTATCCTTGATTAACCTGTGCCTTTCTAAGTGCCAGTTTATCCTGTCTCTCTGAATAGATTCCAATAATTTGCCCACTACTGAGGGTAGACCGACTGGCCTGTAATTATTCAGTCTATCCTCGCTCCCCTTTTAAACAGAGGTACAACGTTAGCAGTTCTCCAATCCTCCGGCACCATGCATGTATCCAGTGAGTACTGGAAAATGATGGTCAGACCCTCTGCTATTTCCTCTCTTGCTTCTTTTAACATCCTAGGGTACATTTCATCTGGCCCTGGTGATTTATCAACTTTCAAGGATACTCGCCCTATTAGTAATTCCTCTCTCCCTATGTTTATCACATCTAATACTTCACACTCCTCCTCCTTAACTACAATATCTGCATCGTCCCCCTCTTTTGTGAGGACAGATGCAAAGTATTCATTCAGAACCATACCAACATCTTCCACCCTATACATAGGTTACCTTTTTGATCTTTTATGGGCCCTACTCTCTCCTTAGTTATCCTAGTTTTTAGTTTAGAGATACAGCACTGAAACAGGCCCTTCGGCCCACCGAGTCTGTGCCGACCATCAACCACCCATTTATACTAATCCTACACTAATCCCATATTCCTACCACATCCCCACCTGTCCCTATATTTCCCTACCACCTACCTATACTAGGGGCAATTTATAATGGCCAATTTACCTACCAACCTGCAAGTCTTTTGGCTTGTGGGAGGAAACCGGAGCACCCGGTGGAAACCCACGCAGACACAGGGAGAACTTGCAAACTCCACACAGGCAGCGCCCAGAATTGAACCCGGGTCGCTGGAGCTGTGAGGCGGCGGTGCTAACCACTGCGCCACTGTGCCGCCCTAAACAGAAAAATCTCGAAGTAACCACTGAGCTAAAGCCGGCGCCACTTACTCTTACTCTTAATGTATTGATAAAATATCTTTGGGTTCACCTTGATTTTGCTTGCCAATATTCTTTCATGCCCTCTCTTTGCTTTCCCAATTTCCTTTTAGATTTCACCCCTCCACTTTCTATACTCCTCTCAGCTTTCTGTAGTATTGAGTTCTCGGTATTGGACATAAGCTTTCCTTTTCTGCCTTATCTTAGCCTGTAAGCTCCTTGACATCCATGGGGCTTTAGATTTGTCCATCTCACCCTTTTTCTATGTGGGAACATGTTTACTCTGAACCCCTTGAATCTCTCCTTTGAATGCCTCCCACTGCTCTGACACTGATTTACCTTCAATTAGCTGTTTCCAGTCCACTTTCTCTAAATCACTCCTCAGTTTAGTAAAATTCGCCTTGCCCCAGTTGAGAACTCTAACTCCTGTTCTATCTCTGCCCTTTTCCAAAATTATGTTACAACTGACTGAATTATAATCACTACCACCAAAGTGCTCTCCCACTGCCACTCCTTCCACCTGCTCATCTTCATTTCCTAAAACTAAGTCTAAAACTGTGGCTACTCTTGTTGGACTTGCTACATACTGGGCAAAAAAGTTCTCTTGAATGCACCTCAAGAATTCTTCTCCCTCAATTCCTTTCACATTAAAACTATTCCAGTTAATATTGGGGTAGTTAAAATCCCCTACTGTTACTGCACTATTGTTCTTGCACTTCTCAGAGATTTGCCTACATATCTGCTCTTCTATCTCCCTCTGACTGTTTGGGGGTCTATAGTACACTCCCAGCAGGTGATTGCCCTTTTTTTGTTCCTTAGCTCAATCTATATGGCCTCATTTGATAAACCTTCCAACATATCATCCCTCCTCACAACAATAATTGTTTCCTTGACCAAAATTGCTACTCCCCCTCCTTTCTTATCCCCTTCCCGATCGCATCTGAAATCCCTGTAACTAGGAACATTGAGCTGCCATTCCTGTCCCTCCTTAAGCCATGTTTTTGTGATAGCTGTGATATCGTAATGCCACGTGTCTATCTGTGCCCTCAGCTCATCTGCTTTATTTGCTATACTCCTTGCATTGAAATAGATACCCTTGAGCACTGCCAAACGCTTTTTAAAAATCGTCTACCCTTTGTTTCCTCTGTCTTCCAGACTCAGCCATTAATTTACTGCCTTCTATTTTCATTTCTGATTTTGTCCCAACTGAGTCGACCCTCAGGTCCCCAACCCCCTGCCAAACTAGTATAAACCCTCCCCAACAGCACCAGCAAAACGTCCCGCAAGGAACTCCGTCCCGGCTCTGATCAGGTGCAACCCATCCCGCCTATACAGGTCTCATCTCCCCCAGAGCCAGTCCCAATGTCCCAGCAATCTAAAGCCCTCCCTCCTGCACCATCTTTCCAGCTGCGCATTCATCTGTCTTATCGTTCTATTTCTATACTCACTTGTGCATGACACTGGGACTAATCCGGAGATTACTACTTTTGAGGTCCTGCTTGCTAATTTCTTACCTAGCTCCCTAAATTCTGACTGCACGACCACATCCCTCTTTTTACCTATGTTGTTGGTTCCGATGTGGACCATGACTGCTGTCTGTTCACCCTCCCCCTTCAGGATGCTCTGCAGCTGCTCAGTGACATTCTTGACCCGAGCACCAGGGAGGCAACACACCATCCTGGAATCATATCTGTGGCCACAGAAATGCCTTTCTATTCCCCTGACTATTGAATCACCTATCACTATGGCTCTTACAGTCTTCCCTGTACCCTACTGTGCAGCTGAGCCACCCGTGATGCCATGGACTCTCCTTTTGGCACACTTTTTAAAGCTCTGCTCCCGTCATGCTCTCTCTCTCTCTCTCTATCTCTGGTCTCAGACTCTCCTTTTGGTGCACATTTTAAAGCACTGCTCCCACTGTGCTCTGTCTCTCTCTCTGGTCTTTGACTCTCCTTTTGGCATGTTTTTTAAAGCTCTGCTCCCTCTGTGCTCTGTCTCTCTGTCTGGTCTCCGGCACTCATTTTGGCGTGCTTTTTAAAGCTCTGCTCCCGCCATGCTCTCTCTCTCTCTTTCTCTCTCTCTGTTCTCCGACGCTCCTTTTAAGGAAAGATCTAAGATTGCTTTATCCCTAGTTGTTTCTAGAATGTATTGCTCCACGAAGTTGTCAAGAAAGCATTTGACAAATTCATGGTGCTGTGCATTGTGCAATCATTTACGAACATCCCCACGTCTGACCTTATGATGGAGGGAAGGTCATTGATGAAGCAGCTGAAGATGGTTGTGCCTAGGACACTACCCTGAGGAACTCCTGCAGTGATGTCCTGGAGCTGAGAATGATTGACCTCCAACAAACACAACCATCTTCCTTTCTGCTAGGTATGACTCCAACCAGCAGAGTGTTTTCTCCCTGATTCCCATTGACTCCAGTTATGCTAGTGCTTCTTGATGCCATACTTAGTCAAATGCTGCCTTGATGTCAAGGGCAGTCACTCTCACCTCACCTCTGCAGTTCAGCTCTTTTGTCCATGTTTGGACCTAGGTGTAATGAGGTCAGGAGCTTAGTGGCCCTGGCAGAACCCAAACTGAGCGTCAGTGAGCAGGTTATTGCTGAGCAAGTGGCGCTTGATAGCACTGTCGACGACCCCTTCCATCACTTTGCTGATGATCGCAAGCAGACTGATAGGGCGGTAATTGGCCGGGTCGGATTTGTCCTGCTTTTTGTGCACATGACATACCTGGACAATTTTCCACATTGCTGGGTAGATACTAGTGTTGTAGCTGTACTGGAACAGTTTGGCTAGGGGCGGGCTAGTTGTGAACACAAGTCTTCAGTACTATTGCCGGAATGTTGTCAGGGCCCATAGCCTTTGCAGTATCCAGTGCCTTTAACCATTTCTTGATATCACATGGAGTGAATCAGATTGGCTGAAGTCTGGCATCTATGATGCCGGGGACCTCAGGAGGAGGTCAAGATGGATCATCCACTTGGCACTTCTGGCTGAAGATGGATGCAAATGCTTCAGCCTTGTCTTTTGCACTGATGTGCTGGGCTCCCCCATCGTAGAGGATGGGGATGTTTGTGGAGCCTTTTCCGCCTGTCAGTTGTTTAATTGTCCACTACCATTCACGATTGGATGTGGAAGGAATGCAGAGCTTAGATCTGCTCAGTTGGTTGTGGGATTGCTTAGCCCTGTCTATCGCATGCTGTTTCTGCTGTCTGGCATACATGTAGTTCAGTGTTGAAGCTTCACCAGGCTGACACCTCATTTTTAGGTATGCTTGGTGCTGCTCCTAACACATCCTCCTGCACTCTTCATTGAACCAGGGTTGATCCCCCAGTTTGATGGTAATGGTAGAGTGGGGGATATGCCAGGCCATGAGGTTACAGATTGTGATTGAATACAATTCTGCTGTTGTTGATGGCCCACAGCACCTCATGGATGTCCAGTTTTGAGTTGCTAGATCTGTTTGAAATCTATCCCATTTAGCACAGTGGTAGCACCACACAACATGATGTTGGGTACCCTCAGTGTGAAGTCTCCACAAGGACTGTGCAGTGGTCTCTCTCTTTGGCCTCCTTGTCTCGGGAGACAATGGGTAAGCGCCTGGAGGTGGTCAGTGGTTTGTGGAGCAGCGCCTGGAGTGGCTATAAAGGCCAAGTCTAGAGTGACAGGCTCTTCCACAGGTGCTGCAGAAAAATTTGATTGTCGGGGCTGTTACACAGTTGGTCACCCCTACCAATACTGTCATGGACAGATGCATCTGTGACAGGTAGATTGGCGAGTGCGAGGTCAAGTAGGTTTTTTCCTCGTGTTGGTTCTCTCACCACCTGCTGCAAACCCAATCTAGCAGCTATGTCCTTTAGGACTCAGCCAGCTCAGTCAGTATTGGTGTTACCAAGCCACTCTTGGTGATGGATATTGAAGTCCCCCACCAAGAGTACATTCTGTGCCCTTTCTATCCTCAGTGCTTCTTCCAATTGGTGTTTAACATGGAGAAGCACTGATTCATCAGCCGAGATGGTGGGGCGGCGGGGGGTGGAGGAGACAGGAGGTGGTAATCAGCAGGAGGCTTCCTTGCCCATGTTTGACCTGATGCCATGAGACTTCATGGGGTCTGGAGTCAATGTTGAGGACTCCCAGGCCAACTCCCTCCTGACTATATACCACTGTGCTGCCACCTCTGGTGGGTCTTTCCCGCTGGTGGGACTGCACATACCCAGGGATGGTGATGGTGGTGTCTGGGACATTGTTTGCTCGGTATGATCCATGAATATGACTATATCAGGCTGTTGTTTGACTGGTCTGTGGGACAGCTCACCCAATTTTGGTACAAGCCCCCAGATATCAGTAAGGAGGACTTTGCAGCGTTGATAGGGCTGGGTTTGCTGTTGTTTCCAGTGCCTAGGTCGATGCTGGGTGGTCTGTCTGGTTTCATTCCTTTTCTTAGACTTTGTAGTTTGATACAACTGAATGACTTGCGCGGCCATTTCAGAGGGCATTTATGAGTCCACCACATTGCTGTGGGTCTGGAGTCACTCGTAGGCCAGACCAGGTAAGATCGTCAGATTTCCTTCCCTAGAGGACATTAGTGAACCAGTAGGGTTTTTACAACAATCGACAATTGTTTTATGATCACCACTAGACTAGTTTTTAAATTCTGCCATGGTAGGATTCAAACCCATGTCCCCGGAGCATTAGCCTGGGGCTCTGGGTTTCTAGTCCAGTGACATTACCACTACGCCACCACCTCCCCATGGTGATAGCAGTAAGACTCATATAACATCCTATGGAGCCATACTGTGGTAAAAATATGCCTCATTTAACATTGTGATATAAGTGTGTCTCATTTAAAATACTATGACATCACCAAGCCTCAGAAAACAACAAAAGAGACCACTGATGCTCATGCAACAATGTGATACCAGGGTCCCTCATTTAACATATCACATTTAATCTCATATCTCATTTAATATACTGAGATACCTGTATGCCGCATTTAAAATAGTGATGTCAGTGTGCTCATATATCGTAATATCAGTCTGTTTCATTTAGCATACCAGTCTGCTTCAAATAACATACTGTGGTATTGATGTTCCTAATTTAACATGCTGTGATGCCAATGTGCTCATAGTGTGATACCAGTTTGCCTCAGTTACCATAATTATGCCATTTTGCTTCATTTAACATAATGTGGTTCAAGTGTGCCTCTTTTAACAATGTGATACCAGGGTCCCTCATTTAGCATACCCTGATACCAGTGATACTAGATTTTTTTATTCCTTTATGGCATGTAAAAGTCATTGGCAAATCCAACATTTATTGCCCATCCCTAATTGCCCTGGAGAAGGTGGTGGCGAGCTGCCTTCTTGAACGGCTGCAGTCCATCTGGTGTAGGTATACCTACACTGCTGTTAAGGAGAGAGTTCCAGGATTTTGACCCAGCAACAGTGAATGAACGGCGATATATTTCCAAGTCAGGGTGGCATGTGACTTGGAGGGGAACTTGCAGGTAATGGCGTTCCTCTGTGTCTGCTGCCCTTGTTCTTCTAGGTGGTAGAAGTGCAGCAGTGGTGGAGGGAGCGAATGTTTAAGGTGGCGGATGGAGTGACGGTCAAGTGGGCTGCATTGTCCTTGATGGTGTCGAACTTCTTGAGTGTTATTGGAGCTGTAGTCATCCTGGCAAGCAAAGAGTCTTCCATCACACTCCTGACTTGTGCCTTGTAGATGGTGGACAGGCTTTGGGGAGTTACTTGCTGCAGTATTCCGAGCCTCTGACCTGCTCTTGTAGCCACAGTATTTATATGGCTAGTCCAGTTAAGTTTCTGGTCAATGGTAACCCCCCAGGATGTTGATTGTGGGGGATTAAGTGATGATGATGCTGGTGATGTTATATATGCTGATATAACACAGTAAGACCAATGTATCTCATTAACATTGTAACACCAATGTACTTCATTTAACATATTGTAATACTAGAGTGCCTTATTTAGCATGCTGTGATAGCAGTGCTCTTCATTTGGCATGCTGTGGTACATTGTTCCTCATTTTACAGTCTGCCTCATTTAACATAGTGATCTCTCCATGGAGGCCTGAATTTTAGTTTTTACCCTCACCCACCCAATTCTTTGAAGCTCTGCACCAGGTTTGATCATTTGTTAAATCTGTTCCAGATTTCCTTTCTTAACTTGTTGAAATATGATTTCCTCCTTCTCATCTCTTGAGGTCACCAACCCACGCTGATTATAGTTACATAGCAATAGATGGTCATCTGGTGCGGCAGCTGGGCATGATCCCCTTCTCATCCAATAGCCAAAAGAAATGTCCTTTCCAGCAGAGGCCAATGCATGGTAGTTAGTCGTGGATACCCTGGCTGATTACTTTGCCCTCCCTAGCTAAGGAATCACTGAGACCAGTTTGAGTGGCTCCAATCTTGCTGGAGCCTGCAATCAGCAAGCTGAGCACAGATCAGAAATTGAAGCAGGGGCTTTTGTAGTTCATTTGACTGTGCATTGCATTTACCGCTGCGGTCCTGGACACGTCAGATAAATGTGTTTTTGATGAGAGTGTTTTATTTCCAAATGTTAATCTGTCAAAAGGAGATTGCCTGACACATTGATGGGACAGTCAATTACACCTAAGTGTTTTCCAACATTGCTTCTGCTTTTATATTGGTCTGTCAGCATGCGGGCTTGAATGGTAAGACCTGTGCAAGATGCTGCAGTATGACCTTTGATATGAGGTAGCATTAGATTGGAGCCTTAAGCCTTTTAAAAAGAATTGTTAGTCTCATCAAGCATCATAGCATGAAAGGTGAAGAGATCAGTTTGATGATTGAACAAGCAACTTTTTGTTATTTCTATGCGAAATATTGTCATCACAAAAAAAGAACGTCTGTGCCTGATATTTTCGTGCTGATTGTACTTGGACATGCTTCAGTTAGAGAGGTAGAAACAGTAATTTATATTCCCATACTGCATAGATCCCCCCCCCCCCCCCCGCCGCATGAAACCGAAGACAGAGAGGGAAATGAGAGACGGGCAGAGATTCACAGTCACAAACTGAGCAGGATGCACGTGCATAGACATAAACATTAACACTTGCACACAGACCCACATATGCTGACAATGGAGCATCCTTCCAGAATGTCGTGTCAGAATACTATTAATACTGAGAGGTGAGGAACTTTACCCTAAAACATCTGACCACATTCTTCTTCAATAGCATAATGTTATGGCAGATCATATCGCCCATGAAGCCTCTACGCTGCTGCTAAATCGTGAGACAGTCACAGCCTGGTTTTCCCACATGAACCATAATACTCAGGTTGACCCGCAGGTTACTGGTTTTAAATGTACCAGCATGCAGCTTCTCTGAGTTTGCATTGCTGAAGAGCTAGGAAGAATGTTCATTAAAGTATGAGTTTTACGGGAGCTGGATCATAGCACTGTATGACGTCCTGCGAAACTGAAAACCATTTAAAGGCAAGACCTTCAAAGTGGTTTAGCATGGTTGTCAATTTCTTTCACCGTGAATCCTGGGATTGTTTTGCGGGAGGATCAGTTTGTGATTTGTCCGTCTGGTACAAAATATACTGATAACTTACAGGGTTGCACTTCAAGGAGTTCCCCGGTACGTTTCTGCTCCCGGTCACCCCAGATCTGCTGAAATCTCAGCGCGGGGGGAGGGGGGGGGGGGGGAAGGAAGTGTTACCCGCTTAGTGTTCCAGAGAATCGTAAACCAATTTAATAGTAAGGACACTATGACAAGAAAGTGACTAATTTGCATTTGGACGTATTTTTTGGAATGTGCTCTCCTATATGATTAGCAGAGAATTTAAGGGTGATGATCAAACACATAAGCACTCTAAAGTGCTTTTTGACAGGATATCGCACACCTACATGATGGACGTGCTTTCCAAAATGGGGTTTGGGGAATCTGCAATTGGATCCAACTGCTCTACACAAACATCAGTAGCGCAGTCTCAATCAACGGGTGGGAATCGGAAAGTTTCCTGATCAAATCTGGAGTCAGACAGGGCTGTCCTCTCTCCCCGGTCTTGTTTGTTTGCTGTATTGAACCCTTTGCTGAGTCTATTAGGAAGGATGCGAGCATAAGAGGGGTGACAATCCCAGGCAGCGGAGGCACTCAGGTCAAAACCTCCCTGTACATGGATGACGTCGCCGTCTTCTGCTCGGATCCGCTGTCCGTGCGCAGACTGATGAGCATCTGCGAGCAGTTCGAACTGGCCTCGGGAGCCAAAGTTAACCACGGCAAGAGCGAGGCCATGTTCTTTGGGAACTGGGCTGACCGATCCTTTGTCCCCTTCACCGTCAGGTCAGATTACCTGAAGGTGCTGGGGATATGGTTCGGAAGGGCCGGGGCGTGCACCAAAACATGGGAGGAGCGAGTAGCCAAGGTACGACAAAAGTTGGGCATGTGGGGGCAGCGATCTCTCTTCATTGTGGGTAAGAACCTGGTCATCAGGTGCGAGGCGCTCACGTTGTTGCTGTACGTGGCGCAGGTCTGGGGGATGTTTGGTAGGAATGTGGGATTAGTGTAGGATTAGTATAAATGGGTGGTTGATGTTCGGCACAGACTCGGTGGGCCGAAGGGCCTGTTTCAGTGCTGTATCTCTAATCTAATCTAATCTAATCATACCCCACTGCTGCGCCGTGGCAGTCACCCGAGCCATTTTCCGCTTCGTCTGGGGATCTAAAATGGACCAGGTCCGGAGGGACACAATGTTCAAATCTCTGGACAAGGGCGGGAAGAATGTACCCAACGTGGCCCTCATCCTGATGACCACCTTCGTGTGCGGCTGCATCAAGCTGTGTGTAGATCTCCAGTACGCAAACTCCAAGTGTCACTACGTGCTGAGGTTCTATCTGTCCCCGGTGTTGCGAAGGATGGGCCTGGGCACATTGCCGCGGAACGCTCCATGCAGGTGGGCCGTGCCGTACCACCTATCCTTCATGGAGCAGTTTCTGCGGGAAAACACCTTTGACCACCGGTCCATCAGGCAGTGGTCTGCACGGAATGTCCTCAAGGCCCTACGGGAAAAGGAGACGGTGGATCCTGTCGGATGGTTCCCCGAGCAGACCGTCAAAGTCATTTGGCGGAATGCCGCATCACCAGAACTTTCAAACAAGCACCAAGACGTAGCTTGGCTGGTGGTGAGAAGGGCCCTCCCCGTCAGATTCTTCATGCACACCCAAAGTCTCGCCCCCTCCGCACAATGCCCCCACGGTGGCTGTGGTGGGGAAGAGACGGTTGCCCACCTCCTCCTGGAATGTGTCTTTGCAAAGCAGGTGTGGAAAGAGATGCAGTGCTTTTTGTCGAGGTTCATCCCAAGCAGCTCTGTAACACAGGAGTCTGTGCTCTACGGGCTGTTCCCAGGGACGCACACCGAGACAAACATCAACTGCTGCTGGAGGACTATCAATTCGGTGAAAGATGCCCTTTGGTCTGCCCGAAACCTGCTGGTTTTCCAGCGCAAAGAGTTGTCCACCACCGAATGTTGCAGACTGGCACATTCCAAGGTCCAGGACTACGTGCTGAGGGACGGACTAAAGCTTGGTGCAGCCGCAGCAAAGGCTCAATGGGGAAAGACGACAGTGTAAGGTCCCCCCACTAAGCTGAACTGAGGGGCTGGATCCATGGGAAACCCCTTGAACTGTATCGTTGATATTTTCATTTGCTGTAAATGTGAAACTGTAATTGGCATGACAATAGTGAAATGGAAGGGTTGTGAAGAAACTCTTGATAGTATAGAAGGAAACTGATCTCCCTTGCAATGTTTGTATTTTTTTGGTGCTGTTTGAAACTGTTTGGCAATGTAATTTTTGCAGATTTTTATGAATAAAGTATATTTTGGAAATTTAAAAAAAAATAAGCACTCTAAAGTGAAAATGAAGTGAATACTCACTCAGCAGATCAGGCATCACCTGTATATGGTTGGCATCCTTCCATCTACAAAAGATGATGGACACACAGGGGTGTCTTCACTTGGTGCAACTTTGCTGATGGCTATGAAGGCCAATCTGTGAGAGGCTGGTTCTGCCACAAGTGCCACACGTGAAGCTGCCAAGTGATACTGTGAGTTGTTGTTTTTGATGTTGGTGCCTGTTGTTAAGCTGCTGTAGCAACTGGTCATCGTGGTAGTGCACACCAGTCCACAGGATGTGTCAACATTTCCCTCCTTCGCCAGCTAGTGACTCCCAGGTGCAATAATCAATATTTAGAGCCTTCATGTCACACTTGCAAGCATCCTTGAAGCAGAGCTTTGGGTGCCCCACTGGTCATCTCACCGCGGCTACCTCACCATACTGAAGGTCCTTGGGTATGCAACCATCATCCATCCTGCGGGTGTTTCTGATCCACCGAAGCTGCCTCTTTTTGATTAGTGCCAAAACACTTGGGAGCTCTGCCTTTGCGAGGTCAGAGTACGTTCGGTCTGCATGCAAATGGAGTCTTTTAAGTATGACCCTAGCAAAGGCCTTCCCCATGACACTAAGGAGTGAGATGCTCTTCTTGTTGTTGCAGTCTCCTCTGTCACCTTTGTTTTTGTATAATGTGATGATTTTGGCGTCATGCATCTCCTGTGGAACAGAGCCTACTTTCCAGCAGAGAAGGAGAAGGTCATAAAGGTGTGGCAGTAGATGGGATTTTCTATGATTGAGCCATTTAGCTGGGATTCAGTCCTTGCTGGGTGCCCTCCTATTTGCTCGGAGGTCTATGGCCTTCTCGAGCTCCACTGATGAGGCTTCTTCATCTAACTCATCCATGACAAGAACTTGCAGGAGAGCACCAAGCGCAGACTGGGAGATGTTAAACTCACAACAGTACAGCTCACAGTAGTGTTCAACTCAGTGGAACATCTGTTCACTTCAATTGGTGAGTATTTCACCATCTGCCGACTTCAGAGGAGCAACTTTGGTAATGTCAGGGCCAAGTGCCCTCTTGATTCTTTCGTACATAGCTCATAGATTTCCTTTGTCACATGCAGTTTGGATTTCTTGACACAAGTTGATCCAGCATTTGTTTGTGCAGTATCTCCCTCTCCTTTGTCTGGCTGCCTTGGCTACTTTCAGGTCAGGCAGTGTCTTAGCTTTTGGGATTATGTTGTGCATCATATGGACTTTATTTTTTGCATCAATGACAGATCTCATCTCAGCTGAGTAGGTCTCAAACCAGTCCTTGTTGCAGGTTCTGCCTTTACCAAATGATGCTTCTGCTGCTTCATAAATGATTGAGCTTAGTGATTTCCAAGCTTCATCGATGCCAGCATCAGTGCTTCTGTTAAGGCTTTGGTGGGTAGCAAGTGTTATACTGACAGTGTGAAGTGCTGGTATTTGGCTTATGCAAGGGATGTTGATGTAAAGGCTTGTTCGGGTCTGCAAATGAAACCCGACCCGAGCTTGACAGAACCACATCTGACCCGAGTCTGACCCGGTCTGAGTCCTTTCATTTTTTTCCAGCGCCCGAACCGACCCGAACACCAGAATAAAGTTGATTATATTAAAGAGGTTGTGCTCTACCTTGATGGAATCTTTCCTGCCTTGATGTCTTGGCTGTCACTGTGTCTGACACAGCCAGACCCCACCCGAGCCCGAATGACAGATCTAGAAGAGTGCGTCACCCCGACCCGAACCTGACACATGTCGGGTCCCATCGGGTCCGGGTCGAGTAGCCATGCTCTATGTTGATGCATGGCGGGTAGTCATGTTTGGAGCTGTGGAACTTTCAGCTGTGCACCTTCATTCTGCTGTTGATAAGAGAGTGGTCAGTGTCGCAATCTGCGCCATGATAGGTGCAGGTGTGAAGAATATTGGGCAGATCGCACCTCCTCATGATGACTAGGTCTAGTTGGTGCCAATGTCCACACCTTGAGTGACGCCAGTATGGCTTGTGGTGATATCTGCCCTGGAAGAAGGTGTTGATGATGCAGAATTTATTCAGGGTACAAAGCTCAAGGAGGCATTGTCCGTTATCATTGATCTTGCCCGCCCCATGATGACCAAAGTATGTTGGCCATGAATCACTATCTGCCCCAACATATGCGGTGAAGCCACCCAAGATGAATAGCCTCTCGCCATTTGGGATGTTGCTCAGAACATCACCTCGGGAGAGAGAGAAACCAATTTAATGCTTCAGGTCAGTAAATATTTCTAGGTTTTTCTGCTTTTATTTCAGATTTCCAGCATCAAATCATTTTGCTTTTGTGACATTGAAGGACACTGTTTTGTATAGTTGTGAACTGGCATCAGATATTTGAATACATCTGAGTTTAGTGGAAGATTAGCTTTTATAGCTGCAGTAGTCTGAAATTCACTGGATTAACAATCTATCCGTTTCCTTCATGTTTCAATCTATCAAACTAATGTGTCATGTGCTGCTGTCCTACAGCAGTTCTGAAACGCTACTCACTCACATCTACCTCTGTAGCGCTCGTTTTTATTCACATATTATCTCCGACACAGCTGCTTTTTGGATGATTTCCTCTTTTTGCATTTATTTGCCCTTTTTAACGGAAACATTCAAGATACTCACTATTACAATTTGCTGTTTTATATTGTACAGTGCTTTGAATTTCTGAGCTCAAGTCCACTTGAAATCCAACAAGACGTGTGACACCAATATGTATTAGGAAGTGACTTGGGCAATTTCCCTGTGAATAGATTCATCCTGCAACTGGTGTTTGTAATCTGTGGGTTACATGGACATTTTTCCTTGTTTGTTAATTCATGGCGCACGAGCCCGGGGGGTCCACAAGATAAGTGTTGAAAAGGCATGTGAGTGTGGGACAAAAAGATCCACAAGGGAAGGAAGGGAATGAAGCAGCGCATGTGCTACCCCGCCCTCCCATTCAGGCACCAGTGCGGCTCAATTGTCAGCTGGCTTTGTGTTCAAGAGCCTTCGGCTGCTTTTATGGATTTCAGGGCTGGTTTATCACAGTATATCATGCCTTTGAGTCAAGAGATCAGCCTGTAATCCTCGACATCATTCTCTGAACCATGCAAACTGCCACTGCTGCCTTTAGCATGCACCGTGAGGTTTCGACAGTGACGTGTACTCTTTCTGAAAAATGTTAGCCAGTCCTTTACTGCGCTAAAGCTTAAAGATTTACTTTTGAGCCTGACTGAGGAGTTTAAGGCATGGAGTCACCCACCAAGGAAATCGAAGAGTTTGAGAGCAACTCTCTCAAATACCTGCAACCGGAGCAAATAGAGAAAATATGGCTGCGGCTCAGGGGGCTGTAAGTATAATATTTTTGATATTATGTTCGATCCTTTATTCCCCCAAATTTAAAATTTCATCAGCAACCGAATACAGAATATTGTTTACCTTAAACTTCTATGTAGTTTGAAGTAGCCAATGTGCTCTTTCTACTTTTTAAATACTTTCATGCTTATCGGACGGTTTGTGCTATGTGCCTTATCATTAGTACATTAATACCGCAATGGACGGGCATATTCTTCGAAAGCAGCCACCTGTTCCCTGCATCTCTGAATTGTTTTGATGCTGGAACTGCTGTGACATTTAGAAGTGATCCAAAGCGCGGTGCTGGTTGTTGCTGTTCATCGAGGAATAGAAATTCACCTCCTGCTCTTTTACTGACAACCACAGGACATAAACATCAGAGAGGACTAAAAACACATCTTTAAAAAAATCACCTCAACTGTTACACTGATAGAATAGATGCACAATGATCGTTCCAGTCTCTGATATAATTGTATGCCACTTAACCTGTATACCAGTGAGGCATTCAATTATAAATTAGGTTTCAGTTCTGCTTGAAGTATCCCTCTGCTGGGACAGATTGCAAATTCTGATTTTGATATTCTACTGATCCAGTTTGTACGAGTCAGAGCTTTCATTTTGATCCTGATCCTTTCAGTTTTAACAGCTGTGAAATTAGTCCTTAAATATTCAAACTCGGTCCTTTTAAATATTCAATCTCTGCTGCTGATTGACATCGGCTTCAAAATGATTTGAATTGGAGGATAAGGTTAAAACGCTTTGAAGTGGGGAGTAGAAAATAGGATATTGATCACTACCAAACTGATACTGCTCAAAAAACGTTTTAGTCACTCGGTGAGAATCATTGTAGCGATACATTCTGCCCAGCTTGTGGCTGCATCATGATAGGGAGCTAAACTCTCTTTGTTAACCTGCAGTAAATAAGGACCACTGCAAGGCAATATTTCACCTTCAGCATTACATCAGCTGGTTGAGGTAGAGCTGAAAATATAGTAGACCCTCCCTGCAATTTGAGGCAAGATGCAGATTTGTTTTATAACTTTATATAAAGTACAGACTTGCTTAATGTTGTTCCAGCCCATGTATTCTCCATCAATGTTTAATTCTGGGTCTGAGTGATGATCCTGCAGAGGCATTGCGACGTATCACTAATCACAAGCTTCCAACTGAACTGGACAGATGCCAATTGGTTTAACACAATTTGAGGGATTGTTAATGTCATACTGATTGATAAATTAAACACAATTTCATTTTAGTTTGTTAATTGGTTTACCACTAATACATTCATTAATGCAACAAAAGCACCTATTTACCTTCATGCACTTCATGCCCAGAAGTTTTTTCTAACCAAATATATAGAGAAAAGAGGCTCCTTGGGGGGGGGGGGGATTGTGCAAGATTCTGGGTTTGAACCCACACTCAATGGCTGGGTAGATCAGAGGCCAGCATCTATAGCTTGCAAGATCTTGTTTTATTTTTCAGGTGATTAATTTTAATGCCTGTAAAAATCATACGGTACAATTTGACATGGTGACCCCACACTCGTTCCTCTGATCCATGCTTAAGCCAGTTGAGCCTCTGTACCAGGACCCTTACCTAGCACCTTAGTTATTGCTGGCAGCCTTCATAAAAGCTTAATGAAATGTTGGCTAGGATAATGAGTAGAATTTAGCTGCTTCACTGAGATGTTAGAGTTTCCTCGTTGAAATAAAATATCATAGTTTATGGAGCATTAAACATTTGTACATTTCCATGAGACAAAAATGCTACGGATGAAACAGTAAGCACGAATGCTGCAAATCTGTATTCAAAAGAGAAAAGACAGTTTAAGGTTGCAGGTGTGACCCTTCACCAGAAGTTTCAGTGCAGAATTTGGTCTCCATTGGAAACTGTTAAGAACATTTTCATTAACTGTTCTTTGACGTCCATGTGAACAAATCAGCTGACACAATTTTCCTTTGTCTGTGCAATGTAGAATTTAGTAAGTGTATTAATGAACATTCCACTATCCTGATTCATGTTGCTTTATTTCTTTTTCCCATAGGAGAAAATACAGGAAAACCTCCCAGAGGTAAGAGTGATTGAGCAGAGATTCTAAGTTGATCGTTAGCTCTGCCTTTCATTAATATTTTCCTTGGTGTAGACTATAAACCTCCCAGATTGATATTTTTTAAAGAAGGAATTGAAGTTGGCCTTTGCAAGCAAGGAATTTAACATGGATAATTGAGAAACTAGTTAAACCCAAGAGAGGATGAAATCCCTGGTACAGATGGATTGCATCCATATATATTAAAAGAGGCTAAGGAAGAGATAATACAGTGACTGTTACATATTTATAAAAAGCCATTAGAAAAATGGAATAGTGTCAGAGGACTGCCAAACAGCTAATGGTATTCCTATATTTCAAAAGGAGATAGAACAAGTCCAAGGAGCTGTAGACCAGTTGGCTTTGGAATCTTTACTCAAAGCTGTAATAGAAAAACATCTAGAAACCCAAAATATAAAAGAGTCAGCACAGATTTCAAATTTCATGCTTGATCAACCTTGTTGAATTCTCTGAAGAAGTAACCAAAAGAGTAGATAAGGGTAATATAGTAGATGTAATCTATTTGGATTTTCAAAAGACCTTCCTCATAGTAGACTTGTGACTGAGGCCAGAATGTGTAGAGTCAGGGCAAGTAGCAGAATGGTTATCAAACTGGCTATAAAACAGAGCAGAGAAACAGACAGTCAGGGTGAAAGTTATTTACTCCGACTGGCGGAAGGTAGGGGTTGGTTCTGCAACTACAATTGCTCACCATTTACATAAACAGTTTGGACTCGAATCAGAAATACAACTTTAAAATTTGCAGATGACATCAAATTGGGAAGTATAGTTACCACTAAAGAAGGCATTAATAAACTTGCAGAATGGGGATGTAAATGGCAAATGAATTTCAATATATTTAAGTGTGAGGTAGTGCATTTTGATAGGAGTAATTTTGATGTCAACAAATAAAACAGAAGTCAAAATGGGGGTAGAGGAACAAAGGGCTCTAGGGGTGAAGATTCACATCATATAAACAAAATACGTTAACAAGGCCATAAAAATGCAAACAAAGCATTGGGTTTCTTTTCTAGAGGAATTGAATTTAAGAAGTAGCTAGATTATGTTAAATTTACATAGAACCTTGGTTAGAACATATTACAAAAAGGATTATAGATGCACTGAAGATGGAGCAAAAAAGATTTATTAGAAAGATATCAGAACTGAGAAGATATGGTTATCAGGAAAGGGTGAACAGACTGGAGCTCTTTCCTCTAGAAAAGAGACCTAATAGAAATCTTTTAAAATTATGAAGGAGTTTGATAAGGTAGAAGATGATGTTTCCACTTACGAGGAAGTCCAAAACCATGGGACATAAATATAAGATAGTCACTGATTAATCCAATAAGAAATCCAGGAGAAACTTATTTACCTAGGGAAAGTTGAAACATGGAACTTGTATCATGTGGAGCCATTGAGGCAAAGCTGGATAAATACTTGACAAAGAAAGGATGCTGATAATTAGATGAAGTAGATTGGGAGGAAGCTTGTGCAGAGCATAAACATTGCCATTGACTAGTTGAGCCGAATGAACTGTTTCTGCGCTTTGAATTCTTTGTAAACAGGTCTAGATGATGACATCCAGCCTTATCTTTAATCACTAAGTATACTGTAATTAAACATTGCTGCCTTTCAGTTGCCAAATATTTGTTTTTACTTGTTAGATTAACATAATATCTGAAGATCTTACCACGGTCATGGTATATGTAAGGAAATGTATGTCTGAAATCCTACTTGATTGTGACAAAGGTAAACAATCCCTCCTTGTCCTGTCTACAGCCTTTGACATGGTTGACTATGAAATTGTACTCCAATGCCCTTCCACCATTGTCTGGTTGGGTTGGGTGGGCTGCGCTTGACTGGTTTCATTTGTATCCTGTCATAGCCAGAGAATCACCTGCAATGGCTTCTGTTCTCACTCCCACACCATTACCCCTGGTGTTCCCTAAGTATAGAACCTTGGCCCCATCCTTTTTTCATCTACATGCTGCCCCTCAGCAACATCATCCAAAATCATGGCATCAGTTTCCACATGTACACTGATGATACCCGGCTCTACCTCTTCTCCACCTCCCTTGACCCCTGCTCGCTCTAAATTGTCCGACATCCAGTATTAGATGAGCAAATATTCCCTCCAAATAAATATTGGGAAGACAGAAGCCATTGTTTTTGGTCCCCGTCACACTCTGTTCTCTGGCTACCAACTCAATCCTCTGCTTGCCTAAGGCTGAATCACGTTTGTTATGACCCAGATGAGATAGGGGTCTAGGGGTTCCCTCTCAGCCTTTGCCTGGTCTAACTGTAACAGGGTTTAATTTTAGAAACACCATGTTTTATAGCTCCCCCTCAGTAAGTCCTTGTTCACTGCTTTTCAATTGTGAGGCAAAGAAATCAGACAGGTTTTCTTAAACTTCCACCTTTCTTGTTTAAATCTATTAATCTTAAACTCTAATTTGGTTAACGACTATGAATATGCGACACGACCACGCTAGCATGTAAACACGATAAACACACACGCGGATAGAAAAAGTAGAAAGAATAAAGGGGAAAAGGTTTGAGGGAATATTTGGTAGTTATTTACGGTCCTTTGAGTTCAATGTGGAGTCTTTGGTTCCTGGTAAGTCTTGCTGTTCATTGGGGCCCAGTGCATGCTTTAATTTTTTTCAATGTAGGAATCTTCTCTCTCTTGAGGTTGAAGCGACTTCATTTGATCCGGAGGTTTGTGAGAAAGCGAGAGAGAGCTCGCCAGGAGAGAGACTCTCTTGTTCCAGGTTCAGTTGCAAATCTGCAGTTTGATTTGAAACTGTCCTGTGAGCACATTTCAAAACTCCAAGTTGGCCAGCAGGTTAGTCATGTGACTAACTGTTTAAACAAACTCCTGGGTTTGTGGATTTCAGAGCTCTCGTGGGGGGGTGGTTGGTGTAGTGCTGTCTCTTACACCGATAAGATGTGGATCACCATTGCCCAGAACAATCTCTGTTGATTGAATCAGTGAGCAATTCCTTTGTCTCTCCAAGCACTGTCTCTTAGTATACAAATGTTTTTCCAGCCACTGCTGATCTCTTTAAACAAGTCATCACTTCACACCAGCGACAGTTTAAAATTAATGTTCATATGACAAAATTAATATGCCTCATTCTTGGCAGTTGGGGGGCTTCATAACACGTTGCTCGTAAACTTAGTGCCATATTTGACCCTGAGGCGAGCATCCTACTGCACATCCGCACCATTACTATGACTGTCTATTTCCACCTCAATAACATCGCCTGACTTCAAGCTTGCCTCAGCTTATCTGCTGCTGAAACCTTGCCTTTGTTTATTCCAACACACTCCTAGTTGGTATCTCATGTTCTACCCTCTGCAAACTTGAGGTCATTCAAATTCCTGCTGCTTGTGTCTTTATACCAAGTCCAGTTTACCCATCCCTGTTGTGCTCAATGACCTACATTGACTCCTGGTCAAGCCATATCTGGATTTTATAATTCTAATCCTTGTTTTCACATTGCTTCATAGCATCACCCCTACCTAACTCTGTAAGCTCCTTCAGTCATACAAGAGCTCGTAGATCTTTGTGCTCTGCAAATTCTGGCCCATTAAGCATTCCTGATTTTAATCACTTCCCACATTGATGATGGTGACTTCAGCCGCCTAGGTCCAAAGCTCTAGAATTCCCTTTCTGTATCTCTCTGTGCCTCTTGCTCTCTCTCCCCCATTAAGTTGCTTCTTAAAACCTACCTCTTTGACAAAGCTTTTGGTCATCAGGCCTCATATATCCTTAAGTGGCTTGGTATCCAGTTTTGTTCTGTGATGCTTCTGTGAAATGCCTTGGGACGTTTTATTTCATCATTAAAGGCACCATATAAATGTAAATTGTTATTTTAATCCCATGTGAGCTCAGAGTTCCTCCATTGTTAAAGTAATCTTTTTTAATTTTTGTATCTATGCTGCAATCTTTTTTCATATTGAATTTTCAGTACATCTAGTGACTACAAAATAGAGTAATCTTCAATAATGAGATATTAAAAAATACAAATCTGTGAAATTTAAACTCTCAGTGCTAGATACTTGGCAAAAACATGTTGTTTCAGTTTGTAAATGTGTGCGTTACTCTATGGGGTAAAATGAACTTCACTTCTGAAATTATTTTCATCCCTTCTGCCCTGAACAGGATTATCTCCCTGCTGGAGCACAGTTCCATAGGCAGTGGTACCTCACCAAGCGAGCCACAATTCATCAGTGTGCCTGTGGTGAACTCCACTACTGATATCCTCAGAAATGCCCCGTTAACAATAGTCACTGCTTCGTTACCTCTCCCCCAACACCAGGGGCACAGCTTTCAATTGCTGTGTCTGCTATTGCTACCCAAGGTTGAGGTCCACTATCTGAGCACAGACTTGGGATCAAAGTTGGGACCTTTTTGGTCTGTGCAATGCATGTACTCACTGAATAAATTTGCAAAATTGTTGGAGAAACTGTTTCTGAAATCCATCACCTTCTTCTGGAGCTATTGGATGCCTGTTAAAATGCATCTGATTTACATTAAATTAAAATGCTACACCTGAGTCTTTCATCTTAAACTACTATCAGAAATATGCCTTTGTAATCTTCTTGAATGTGTAGTACATAATAAAGTACCCAGACAAATTTGATGGCTGGAAAATCAGGAGTACTGTGCAATTACCATGCTGGTCTTCGCGTCTGATTCTCTGATCTGTGCTCCTGCAGAGCAAGACTCCATGCTGGGAGTGTAGCCTTGCAAAAGTTATTTTGATTTTCTTTTAGGAGAATGACATCCAGTACTCTGTAATTACATTACATGAAGCACCTTCCAGTCATGAATGGTGTTGGATAATTAAAAACTAAGTGGAGGAGAAGGCTCCACAAACATTCCCATCCTCAATGATTGGAGAGCCCAGCACGTCAGTGCAAAAGGCAAAGCTGAATCATTTTCAACCATCTTCAGCCAGAAGTGTTGAGTGGGTGATCCACTTCGGCCTCCTCTTGAGGTCCACAGTATCGTAGATGCCAGTCTTCAGCCAATTTGATACACTCCAACTAATATCCTGAAATGGCTAAGTGTGCTGGATACAGCAAAGGCTATGGGCCTTGACAACATTCCGTTTGCACTACTGAAGACTTGTGCTCCAGGACTAGCCACACCCTTAGCCAAGCTGTTCCAGTGCAGCTACAAGACTAGCATCTACCCGACAATGTAGAAAATTGCCCAATATGTTCTGTAAACAAAAAGCAGGACAAGTCCAATCTGGCTAGTTATTGCCCTATCAGTCTACTGTCAAACCTCAGCCAAGTGATTGAAGGTGTCAATGGCAGTACTATCAAGCAGCACTTACTCAGCAATAGCCTGCTCACCAATGCTTGGGCTGGGTTCCGGCAGGACCACTCAGCACCCTACCTCATTACAGCCTTGGTCCAAACATGGACACAGAAGCTGAATTTGAGGGATGAAGTGAGAGTGACTTCCTTTGACACCAAGGCAACATTTGACTAAGTGTGGCATCAAGGAGCCCTCGCAAAATTGAAGTCAGTGGGAATCGGGGAAAACTCTCTGCTGAGTGGAGTCATTCCTAGCACAAAAGAAGGTAGTTGTGGTTGTTGGAGGCCAATCATCTCAGCCCCAGGAAATCACTGCAAGAGCTCTGCAGGGTGGTGTCCTCGGCCCAAACATCATCAGTTGCTTCATCAAAGACCTTCCCTTCATCTTAAGTTCAGAAGTTGGGATGTTCACTGATGAGTGCATAGTGTTTAGTACCATTCACAGCTTCAGATACTGAAGCAGTCCATGCCTATATGCAGTAAGACCTGGACAACATTCAGCTGATAAGTGGCGAGTAACATTCGAACCACACAAGTGTCAGGCAATGACCATCTCCAACAAGAGAGAATCTAACCATCTCTCCTTGATGTTCAATGGCATTTCCATTGCTGAAACATCCACTCCATCAACATCCTGGTTGTTACCATTGATCAGAAACATAACTTGACCAGCCATATAACTACTGTGACTCCATGAGCAGGTCAGAGGCTGGGAATTCTGCAGCGGGTAACTTACCTCCGCACTCCCCAAAGTCTGTCCACCACCTACAAGGCACAAGTTGGAAGTGTAATGGAATATTCTCCACTTGCCTGGTAGAGTGTAGTTCCGACAACACTCAAGAAGCTGTACACCATCCAGGACAAAGCTGTCCATGATCGGCACCCCATCCATGACCATTCACTCCCTCATTCATTCCTAGAGTCCATTGGCAGCAGTGTGTATCATCCACAAGATGCACTGCAATAACTCACCAAGGCTCCCTCAACAGCACCTTCCATACTTGTGACCTCTACCACAAGAAGGACAAGGGCAGCAGACGCATGGGAGCATCAACATCTGCAAGTACCCCTCCAAGCTACACACCATCCTGACTTTTGGAACTATATCACCGTTTTCTTACTGTCGCTGGATCAAAATCCTGGAACTCCCTTCCTAACTGCAGTGTGGGTGCACCTAAACCATGTGGACTGCAGTAGTTCAAGAAGGCGGCTTACCAACACCTTCTCAAGGGCAATTAGGGATGGACAATAAATGCTGCCCTTGCAGCGATGCTCACATCTCATGAATAAATATTTTTTTAAAACTTCAGATTTTCAATCTAGTCAATGGGTAAGGTCCTGCAAGGGGGGAATAGCAAAGCATAGAAATGCAACTCTTGGTTAGAGTGACAGGTGTTTTTATAACTCTCATCATGAGTCCTGCATGGTGGTTGCCTGCCGGGTGCCAGGGTAAAGGACATCACGAAGAGGGTGTAGAATATTCTGCAGGGGGAAGTGAGTGAGCCAGAAGTTGTTGTACACATTGGCACCAACGATATAGAGAGGGCAGGTGTTGAGGGATTATGGTTAGATTTTCAAGCTCTAGGGAGGAAGTTTAAAAAATAGGACTTCAAAGGTAGTAATCTCTGGATTTGTCCCAGTTCCATGTGCTAGTGAGAGTAGAAGTAGGAAGATAGGGAGGATCAGTGCGTGGCTTTATGCATAGTGCAGAACGGAGGGCTTCAGATCCTTGGGGCATTGGGACTAGTTCTGGGGCAGGAGGCACCTATTCAAAGGGATGGGTTGCAGGTTAACAGGACTGGGACCAATGCCCCTGTGGGGAGTTTCATGAGTGTGATTGGGGAGGGTTTAAATTAAACTGGCAGGGGGATGGGCGCCAGCATATAGAAGTAGAAAAACAGAATAAGGTGCATAAATGCGTGAGACTGTTGGACAGTACTAGAGAAGGAAGTAGTACCATATTAGATAGAAGCAAACTAAGAAGGACTATGAGGAATACAAAAACAGATTTAGAAAGCATGTATGCAAATACACAAAAAAGTCTTGCATTTATATCGCGCTTTTTGCGACCAGATGTCTCAAAGCATTTTACAGCTAATAAGTACTTTTAAAGTGTCATCGCTGTTGTAATGTAGGAAACAAGCAGTGTAATAATGGCGAGATAATCTGTTTTTGTGATGTTGATTGAGGGATAAATATTGACCAGGACACTTGGGATAACTTCCATGCTCTTCTTCAAAATAGTGTCAAGGGCTTTTTTAGCTAGCAGATAACCTCAGTCTAATGTCTCATCTGAAAGACGGCACCTGTGACAGTGCAATACACCCTCATTACTGAACTGGAGCATCAGCCTTAATTTTTGTGCTCCAGCCTGAAGTGGGACTTGAACCTGGAGCTTTATGAATCAGAGGTGGGAGGGCTAACCAACTGAGCCACACCTTGAAAACAAACTGTGGTGAATAAGGTTGGTGAGCTACAAGCACAAATAGCCAGGCGGGAATATGACGTCATGGCAATAACGGAAATGAGGCCTAAAAATGGTGAGGACTGGGCACTTAATATTCACGGATAAAAAGTGTTCAGAAAAGATAGGGAAGGATAAAAGGGAGGTGGGGTGGCAGTACTGATTAGGAAAGACATTGTAGTGTCAGAAAGAGAGGATGTCCTTGAGGGGGTAAGGACGGAATCCATTTGGTTAGAATTGAGAAACAAGAAAGGTATGATCATGCTACAGGCCTCCAAATAGTGAGAGATATAGAGGAGCAAATCTGCAGGGAAACCACAGAGATGTGCAAGAGTCATAGAGTGGTGATATTGGGGGACTTTAATTACCCAATATTTATTGGGATAATGTTGGAACAAAGGGTAAGGAGGGGGAGGAATTTCTGAATTGTGTTCAGGAAAACTTCCTTGATCAGTATGCTTTCAGTCCAACTAGGAAGGAGACATTGCTGGATCCAGTGCTCAGGAATGAGGTGGACCAGGTGTCTCTGGGGGAACATTTGGCTAAGAGTGATCTTCGTATCTTAAGGTTTAAGATTAGTGAAAAATGGAAGAGAGCTAACCTCAATGGGATGAGAGGGGTAAAATGGAACCAAAAAAAAACGATACTGGAACAATGGGTGATTTTAAGGATGAGATCTTTCAGGTACAGGATAGGCACATTCCAACAAGGGGAAAAGGTAGGGGAGCCAAAGCCAGGGCTCTTTGGATGCTGAAGGAGATGGAGAATATGATAACAAAAAAAAAGGGTGGGTATATCAGGTGAATTCTTCAAGCGAGAACCAGGCCAAATGATCTTCCAAAGGTGATTGACCTGAACGTTTAACTTTTTTTTCCCTCTCCCCACAGATGCTGCGAGACCTGCTGAATATTTCCAGCATTTTCTGTTTTTGTTGGAGAAACTGGGGTTGTTCTCCTTGGAGCAAGGGAGATTGATAGAGGTGTACAAGATTATAACTGGGGTTTAGATAAGGTAGATAAAGAAAAGCTATTTCCGTTAGTTGGCTCAAGGACAAGGGGACATAGATTTAAGGTTTTAAGCAAGAGATATGGCTGGATGTGAAGAAGAACATTTTTACGCAGTGAGTGGTAATCACCTAGAACTTGCTGTCTGCGAGGGTGGTGGAAGTGGAGACGATGAATGATTTCTAAAGGAGATTGGATGGGCACTTGAGGGAAATAAACTGCAGGGTTACGGGGATAAAGCAGGGGAATGGAACTGACTGGATTGTTGTACAGAGAGCCAGCATGGACATGATGAGCCACATGGCCTCCATCTGTGTTGTTACGACTCTAAGTTCAGTGGTTATAGGATGTATTCACTGAATTTCAGATGAGAATTTCTGTTCAGCTATTTAAAATTAATTTGTTTGCTTTTAATTAACTCAACATGCATATATCATTTAATCGTTGTCATCTTAGTATATTATCTCCTCGATAATAATGTTTATAAATTTGATTTTTATTCTGTCTGCCCTGAAAGGAAAATACCAAGCAAGTGGCTCAAGGCTGTATTAAAAGTTGTCCTGTTATTTTTGAATGCTAAAATAAATAAATCTTTTGAATAGAGGATCGATATCTTTCCACCCCACAGCAACCTGCTGCTTCATGTTAGAAGTGATGATTTTATTATTAGCCCACTGATTGCAGATTGAGATCAGTTAAACAAATATGCTCCTATCCACTGTCGTCGTCTCCCTTCCCTGCACGGTCCCTTCGATGGGTGGCACAAATCATTTAATCTGAAGAGTTTCTGCTCTGACGTCTGTACTTTAAACTTTGTTTTTTTTTGTTTATGGTCACAACAGTAGGAATTGTAACACAATCCTTCTATAATGGGAGGAACCTTCATTGGCAGAAACTGTTGTTGCTGCAGAAGTCAATAAGTAACTTTTCCTTTAGGGTGGATACTGCAAAGAAAATGGAGCACAGAAGGAGCTCTGTTCCATCTGATAATGAGGGATTAACCAAAGAATAATTCAGATTGAAATCATGATTAAACAATTTGTGTTCTTGGCACGTGAACCATCCAGGGATCTGATGGGCAATGTATTTTGGTACGCCACGAATACGTGGATCGGCACTGTAGTGGGCGTTGTAATGTTGTTTAGTCAGTTATTTTCCCAATGTAATGGAATATGTAATGTTGGTTGATGGATCATATAATGGTTACAGCACAGAAGGAGGCCATTCAGCCCATCATGTTTGTGCCATTCCTTTTCATCTGAACTCTTCCTATTTGATTCCCTGCAGTTTCATATTTCTTTGCTCACTCACTTAAGGGCAGCTGATTGCCATGTCATTCTTTTCTCTGTTTAAGATTATAGGTCTATTATTCCCATGTAAGTTTATAACCCAAAGACACATTGTACAGCGAGCTCGCCACTGGTATCAGACCCACCGGCCGTCCATTTCTCCGCTTTAAAGACGTCTGCAAACGCGACATGAAGTCCTGCGACATTGATCACAAGTCGTGGGAGTCAGTTGCCAGCGTTCGCCAGAGCTGGCGGGCAGCCATAAAGGCGGGGCTAAAGTGTGGCGAGTCGAAGAGACTTAGCAGTTGGCAGGAAAAAAGACAGAGGCGCAAGGGGAGAGCCAACAGTGTAACAGCCCTGACAAACAAATTTTTCTGCAGCACCTGTGGAAGAGCCTGTCACTCTAGAATTGGCCTTTATAGCCACTCCAGGCGCTGCTCCACACACCACTGACCACCTCCAGGCGCTTACCCATTGTCTCTCGATTTAAGGAGGCCAAAGAAGTTTATAACCCATTCCTTGTCATAATTCTCTATTTCAACTCTTCAATTTTCATAGTTCATTCTTGGGGCTGTTGGACTGCTTTTTTGATCAAATTTGTCTCATTACCATGAACAACAGATTAACACACACATAATTTTAACAATGCTGTATCAGGTCTTTATTGAGATACGATACTTCACGATTCCACTAAACGTGCTGTTAATACAGAGGTTCACACATCTCATACCATTTTTACCGTTGATCTCTACATTCCATGCATCCCATCAATAAATCATAGTACATCAAAGATGCATACAAGTGTTAATAGAATAACATGAGCCCAGCAAAAATACACTCAGTGGGCTGAATTTAATGACCGGCAGGCCCAGAAAAGGGCGAAGTTCCCGCTCATCACATGGACGGCTAACCCGCCACGATCATGCGGCCAGTGGCCATCTTGCATAATAGAGGTACAGGTTCACCCCCAATCATGTGGCAAGGTGGGAGACAAGTCGGTGATCATGGTGTTAGATGACCGTGGAACAGATGCTGGCACCATATTTAAAGACCTGCCAGCCCTGCATTCACTCCTGCCTTAGAGTCATTGGCAGCTTTCAGTGCACTGCTGGAAATGTTGCTGTGCTCATTAATGGAACCCCCCAACCCACCAAGGAAGACAGTAAAGGATGCCCAAGGCAAGACACAAGGTGGCCCCATGGTTCAGTGATGCCTCCCTGTAGATTCTCCTCCAGGCTACAAGGGAAATGCGGGAGGTTTTCTTCCCCAGGGATGGCAGGAAGAGGTCCTTCTGTCTGCCCAAGCAAGCGTGGGTGGAGATTGCTGAGTAGGTCAGCAGCCATGGGGTCACCCATTGGAACTGGGTCCAGTGCAGAAAGAAAATCAACGACCTCCTGCTTTCAGCTTAGGTGAGTGCTTCATACCTCTGTACTTTTTTGGATTGCATGTGACTATGCGGGAGAGTGTGTGACATGGGGAGGGTGGCACTACCACAGCAATGGCAGAGGGGCTGGGATCTGACCTCATCCTGACTGATGCATGGCTGCATCTTGGCCACAGGCCACTTCCTACATAATGCACCCCTATTAACTCCCATGACAAGGTGTGGCAGCCTGAGAGATATTGGATTCCCCCCCCCCCCCCCCCCCCCAGTAGGGGACAAGGGGCTATCATTATCAGAGCTGTCATGTTGATCTCACTGCAATGCTGTACTATCTTCATTCTTCCTCTTGCAGAACAAGAGGGTGGCGCAGTGGTTAGCACCACAGCCTCACAGCTCCAGGGACCCAGGTTCGATTCTGGGTACTACCTGTGCGGAGTTTGCAAGTTCTCCCTGTGACCATGTGGGTTTTCGCCGGGTGCTCCGGTTTCCTCCCACAGCCAAAGACTTGCAGGTGATAGGTAAATTGGCCATTGTAAATTGCCCCTCGTGTAGGTAGGTGGTAGGGAATATGGGATTACTGTAGGGTTAGTATAAATGGGTGGTTGTTGGTCGGCACAGACTCGGTGGGCCGAAGGGCCTGTTTCAGTGCTGTATCTCTAAATAAAAAAAAATAAATAAAAAATAAAACAATAGGAGGCCTGGACTGGCAGAGGACTTCCAGATCTGAGTCCACTCACCTCTGCCGAGGAAGAGGCCTTGAGCTGGTGGGCACCAAGGGTGCCTGTGCTATTTCGGACTGGGAAACAGGAGTCCCTGCACAAGAGAGTGAGGATTGGCTTTCATTGGCAGAATCATTAATGTTGAAGACCCACATCAGCATGGTTGGCATTAGGAGCTCTGCACAACCTAACCCACAAAGGTTTGTGTTCTCTCATGCAGGTCAGCATACACAGGAGACCACAGCCACAGGAGGACATTCGTCCACCTCTGAGGAGGAATGTCACTCAGAGGATGGACCATTCCATGACTCTCCTGTACTTTCCACCAGGGCAGATACATTCATCTCGGTGGGTACCCACTCAGCATTAGCCCGAACAGCTGGCTGAGACAGCCGAGGCCTCTGACTGTCAATGGACTGTGGGTGGCCAGGCCCGTGCTGAGCACCAGGATGATGACGAGCCTCTGGTGGGGAGAGCACAGAGTTTCCTGGAGTTGCAGAGAAGGGTATGGCAACATATGATGGCGATTCCAGAGGCCATGTGCAGCCATGAGTGGTCAGTGGAGGAGTCCATCCATGCCATGAGTGCTGCCATATCTCAGGCATGTGAGCACATGGCTTCCTCCATCGAGAGGTTGATGACCCTCATGGAGAGCCAGATCCCACAGATGGGCGTAGACCTGCACACCATAACCTTGGCCATGAGCTCAAGACAGCAGTGGCAAGGTGATGGAAGGAACTGGAGCCTGGAAACTTCTCCCATTCCTGGTCCTTCTCTATTGAGCAGGAAGCTTTATTGAGCCTTCAAAGGGAGGAGGAGAGGTTGCCATTCACATCTGGGGGCTCCCCTCGGGGCTGTTCGAGTGTGGACACTGGCTCCTCATTCCCTCCGCTGGTGAGCCCCGCTCCAGCAGCCATGATGCCTGAGGAGAGTCCTGCACCAGTCCAGAACACCACCTGGCAGCCGGGGCCTTCTAGGCCTCAGGTAGCTAGAGGACAGCTGTCAAAATCATCACAGGCCAAGGGGCAGCCTGATCAGCAGCCTGCCTCCAGCCCAGCTGCTGGTGCTGGGCTCACATAGGAGCATTCGCAAACATATTAGGAAGAACGCTTAGCCACACTTTGGGTCTTGCAGGTGTAGCTAATATGTTCTGTCGTAATTAATTAAAATTTCTTTTGTCCAAATCATTAGCCATCATTGTCTGAAAGCCATGTGCCATTATGCCTTAACTGTGAGCTGCTGACTCCCCAGTTCCCCCTTACAGAAATCTTAATGTGACCACAGCCCTCATTAACATGCCAATATGATGACAGCCATCATTAACCTATTGGTCTCCCATGGGCACTAACGCGCATTGCAGTCAGTCACAAGACAAAGAAAACAAATGGAAAGAAAGTGACAGAGTCCATACATTAAGGTGAGCATTTATTTGGCTCTCTGTGAATGGATATCAGTGTGGTTTGAAACAGGTCATTATCAGGTTGTCACTTGCCTCCTTTGCGCATTACTCAACCCTGTGCAGGGTGTTCATCATCCATTATAGCTGGCCCCTGTCCCTCCTATGCATCCTTGTCGTGCAAGACCTCCACCACCGCCCCCCCCCCCCCCGTTCTCTGCACAATCTAACAGGGCACATCAGACCACATGGTACGCGAGACCCTCACTGGGGCATACTACAGGGCTCTACTGGATCGATTGTGGCGCCAGAATCTCATCTTCAGCAGCCAATGGCCTGATCGATGGTCACTCGGGTGGAGCTGTGGCAGGTGTTGTACCTCTCCTCTGCTGCAGTGTGAGGGTTCCTCACAGGCATCAGTACCCAAGTCTTCAACAGGTAACCTTTGTCCCTGAGAATCCATCCCTGAAGGCGAGCGGGGGAGCCTGAAAAGCTCTGACACCTGGGATTGTCGAAGTATGTAGGTTTCGTGATTGCTTCCTGGGAAGCGGAAACATGCCTGCAGGAAATGCTTTCGGTGGTCGCAGACCAGTTGAACGCTGACTGAATTGAAGCCCTTCCTGTTGATGAAGGCAGCTGGCTGGTCCCTTGGAGCCTTGATGGCCACATGCATGCAGTCGATGACACCTCGCACCTGGGGGACTCCATTGATGGCCCTCAATCCGGTGGCCATCTCAGCCTGACTGTCAGGGTTCGTCCGGTAGCGAACATAGTCGCCGGCCCTCTTGAACAGGGCATTGGTCACCTCCTTGATGCAGCAATGGGGCTGCTGCCTGGGAGACCCCATACATGTCCTTGGTGGATCCCTGGAAAGATCCAGATGCATAGAAGAGTGCAACATGATCTTCAGGGCCACTGACATAAGGTGATCCCCAAATCCTATAAGTTGCAACTCATCCTGCAGCATGCCACAAGTTGGTGATGGCCACCCTGGAGAACCATAATCCTCATTGACAGTTGTGCTCGGACATTTGAAGATAGCTGATCCAAGTCCGGTACACTGAGGTTCTGACAGTTCTCTCTGGAGAGTCACTAATGGTCCTCAGACCCAATGTTGAAGGTGGCCCACCCTCTGTTCCAGCAGTGTGAGAGACCAAACACATCACACAAGAGTTTGTCAACACTAAACTGCACCTCCTGCTCAAAAACCCAGGGCTGAATTTGTTCTCTTGTCAGAGGCGGGTTCGGTGGCATGAGAGGGGGAGGCGGGGGGGGGTGGGTGGCCACGAAACCTTGTGCCGTACCGCAGTGTGCTGATATTGTTAGAGGCAGGAAAGTACGATGGAAGTACTGATGCCCTGAAGTGACGGCATCTTCATTTAAGTGTTGTGAATGCAGCTTTAAGCAAAATTGAATCTAGTTCTTTGTGATCCAACAAAAGTTTTTGAATTTTGTGGTTGACGTACGTCACTCACGTGCCTTCGGTTTTGCGACTTTGAAAAGCTGGTGCCAATGAGGCAAGAGTCCTCGGTACCACGAAGGGGAAGGTAAGCTAACTAGAGTGGCATAGGGGAAGTGGGCTTTACAGCGGCCATTGCCACGATGCTGAGTGTCCAAGGGTTTTTGTGTGAATGGGGGGGAATCTCTGCAAGGAGTTTGTGTGTTGAGAGAGAGTAAATGCAGAGCTGGCAGGCCTTTAAAGATGGTGCTAGCACCTGCTGCAACATCAGGTGATGCCATGAACGGTGTCTCTGTTGCTGCTCCCACCATGTGATTGGGGTGGAACGGCTGCAGCCATTATGCAAAATGGCCGCCCGCCGTGTAATCATGACAGTTCGGTCTCTGATGTCACACGCGAGACCGCTGACAATTTGTGCACCCACTGCTGCTCCTGGTGGCAGGACCATAAAATTCAGCCCCCACACTGAATACACTTGCAGAGCCCCTGCACACTCTTGCAGAGCCTGCAGCAGCGCAGTCCCACAATGGCCTCCGAACCCCACTCTTCCCCTCTACAGCAATGCTCAATACAGCTTTCCCGTCGTGGCAATGTGGCCTCTTCCCTTAGTACTGTCAGGTTTTAAGGGTTGAGAACCGGAAGCCACAAGTGCCACCTACGGTTCATAAAATCAAGGATCAATCATTAAATCAGAATTAATTATATTTAACTGCATTTAAATAAGCATTTCAGCAATTTAAAATAATTCCCTGTGCGTTGGGATGGTAGTTCCTCCACGGTGCTCTCTTGCCATTGACAAAATCCAGAATCGATTTTACAACGCCATATTTCCGGGTGGATGATTCTGATGTGATTCTCTGTTTTTCACTCCCACCCCTGTCCCCAAGCCACCATACCCGCCTTTTCCATTATTTTATTATATTGGCTATGCTGCTTTTCTGATCGCCTTGTAGGCATGAATACTAGTAAACTAAGCTAACATATTCCAGACCATCACAGACATGGATGAGTGACTTTCCTATATTCCATCACTCTGCTTGTCATAGAGGACATAGAGTCATTATGGCACAGGAGGGGACCATTCAGCCCAAGTCCATGCCAGCTCTCTGTAGAGCAATCCTGTCAGTCCCATTCCCCCCAATATATTCCCATAGCCATGCAAGTTTATTTCTCTCAAGTCCAATTACATTTTGAAATCATTCAATGTCTCCACTTCCACCACTCTCATAGGCAACGAGTTCCAGGTCATTACCACTCACTGTGTTGAACAAAAAAGTTCTTCCTCACATTCCCTCTGCATCTCTTGCCCAGAACTTTAAATCAGTGTCCCCTCTTCCTTGAACCATCAGCTAATATGAACAGCTTTTCTTTGTCTACCTTATCTTAAACCTGTCATAATCTTGTGCACCTCTATCAAATCTCCCCTTAATCTCCTTTGCTCCAAAGAGAATAACCCCAGCATCTCCAACCTAACCTTGCAGCTACAATCCGTCATCCCTGGAACCATTCTGGTAAATCTTCTCTGCACCCTCTCAAGGACCTCACATCCTTCCTAAAGTGTGGTGACCAGAACTGGATGCAGTACTCTAGTTGTGGCCTAACTAGAGCTTTATAAAGGTTCAGCATAACGTCCCTGCATTTGTACTCAATTTATGAAGCCCAAGATCCCATATCCTTTGCTAACTACTCTCTTAATATGTCCTGCCACCTTCAAAGATCTATACACATGAATTCCCCAGGTTCCTCCGTCCCGGTACATGCTTTCGAACTATGCCATTTAGTCTATATTGCCTCCCCCATCCCTTCTGCCAAAATGCATCATCTCACACTTTTCTGCATGAAATTCTATCTGCTACTTGTCTACCCATTCTGCTAGCCTATCTATGGCCTGTAGCAGTTGATTGGTATCATCCTCACTGTCTGCCACATCTCCAAGTTTGGTATCATTGACAAATTTATAACCAAAAACACAGTGGTCCTCGCACTGAACCTTGGAGAACGCATTGTCTGCCATTCTCCAGTCTGAAAAGCAACCATTTACCACAACTCGCTGTAAAGCCAATTTTTTTTTATCCAAGATTTTTTATTAATTCATTCTTGGGATGTGGATGTTGCTGGCAAGGCCAGAATTTATTGCCCATCCCCAATTGTCCTTGAGTAGATGATGTAATCCCTTGTAGGACATTAGTGAACCAGATGTGTTTTTATATCAATCCAGCAGTTTCATGATTATTAATAATGAGACTAGCATTTTATTCCAGATTTATTAATTGAATTTAAATTCCTGCAGCTGACTTAGTGGGATTTGAACTCACCTCTGGAACATTAGTCTAGGCCTTTGGATTACTAGGCTAGTAACATTACCACTATGCTAGTGTTCCTCATACTGACTTTTCTATTACAGGAGCCTCAGTTTTTTTTAACCAGCCTTTTATGTGATAATTTGTCAAAAGCTTTCTTAAAAGCCATATAGACAATATCTACTGCATTCTCCTCATCTACCTTCTCCGTTACTTCATCAAAAAATTCAATTGGATTAGTCAAGCATGATCTGCCTTTTACAAATCCATGCTGGATTCAATTCAAACTTGTTCAAGCGTCTGTGATTTTTTCCCCCCCCCCCCCCCGATTATTGTTTCTAAAACCTTACCTGCCACTGATGTTAAACTAACTGGCCTGTAGTTATTAGGACTGTCCCTACACACTTTCTTGAATAAGGGTGTCATGTGTCACATTTGCTACTCTCCAATCTTCTGGCACCTCTCCCTTATCAAGGGAAGATTGGAAAATTATGGCAAGCCCTTCCGCTTATCTCCACTCATACTTCGTTTAGCAACCTGGGATGCAAACATGGCAGCTTATCCACTCTTAAGCATAGCCAGCCTTTGCAATACATCCTTTCTATCAATTTTCACCCCATCCAATACCTCAATCATCTCTGCTTCTGCCAATATTTTGTCAGCATCCTCTTCCTCATTAAACACCGATACAAAGTAAACATGTATTCTAGCCTTGCCCTGCATCCATAACCATATATCACTTTCTTTGTTCCTAATAGGCCCTACCCTGCCACTTACTCCCCACTTACTATTTCCATGCCAGTAGAAGATTTTTGGGTTCCCTTTTATGTTTACTGCCATTCTCATTGTATATTCTCTCTTTATGAGATATCCTTGCAACAGGCCCTCCTACACAATACATTCCACGTTCAGCGGAAAGCTGTTTTAACTCATCGTGTGCTGGTTTCACAGGCTGCACAAGACATTGAGTTATTCAGGTAGTGTCGACTATCTTTCCCAAAGGGGACACCAGCTGTTTTTTGTTTCCTGTTGATGCAGAGCACCTATGCTTCCGTGAAGTTCCTGTGGGACCGAACCCAAGTTTGGGAGTGTGAGCTTCATGGCGCATACTACTGGGCACGCTCACTTGTGTAAGATCTTTAAATCATCCACGACTTGTCAATTTTGTGGAGATCCCTTAGGTTTTGTGTAGAATATCTGTTTGTTTCTTTGTTAGCAAATGACTTGTGAAGATCATATAAGGATTGCGCAGTGAGATTTTTTTCTGTTTATAATGGTACACTCAAGCAATTCCAGGTAGTATTCTCTGCTGTCATTTTCCTTATTCAAAAGAATGATGTTCCAAATTGGTATGTAGTCTTATAGCGGGCAGTCAGGACAAATTGTATTCTGCTTTCTGTCATTGCTGGACCATAAAATAGAGCACAACTATTATATTCGGGAAAGTATAATGTTCAAAATGAAGTTTGTATTTTTTTGCTAGGTTAGAGAAATTTAAAACAGTATTAGTTTTCGAAAGGTTGCTAAATTCAAACTTGTGGGAATAATTGGTAGTGGGCTAATGCCTTGAACTGCAGCAGTAAGGAATTCCAGGGTATTGATCTTATGATGATGAACGAATGGTGATATATATCCAAGACTGGATGATAAATGGCTTGGAGGAGGAGTGATGATTTTTCCATGACATTTGTGATACTCACGTAAAGTGCAGTGATTGAAACTACAAGAACTCAACCTGAAGAGCTATAAAAATTGACATTTTTTTACAGTGGACAATGTGATAAAATGGCTGCCGAAGGTCCAAAGACATTGCCTTTGTATATTTAAACTGTCTGGCAAGGACAAAATAATACATTCAAAGCAAATAGGTGTCAATTACAGCCATCCTGAACCCATCAAGAGACATTTCTGAATTGAATGGGTTCTTCTGAAACAAAGAAGGTGTGAAGTAGCCACATCCTGGGCCATTGCCCATCACCATAGGGAGGAAAATCTCCATCTCCCAACAGATGCGAGATATGGGAAACTTTTAGCTTTAAAGGTAGCTCTCTGAAGAGAGAGAGAAAGAGGGAGACCCAGGAAGAAGCATCACCAAAACTTGTTTAGCTTAAATCTGGGAGAAAATCCAACAAGAAAAAAAGAAGGCGCCCTGCTGTGAATTCTACATTTTCAACTGGTGCAGCAGAGAATTGGAAGTGATCCCCTGTCTTCAAAGTGAGCTTGCAACCAACAGAGAAATCTACAAACACCTGAGGTCTGCGACCAAAGAGAACTTGACCTCTGAGAGTTTTACCGTGAACCCTGAAACTCTACCTCATTTCAAACCACTTACCCATTTTCCTCTCTATTTGTCGTGTGTGTGTGTGTGTGTGTGTGAAGGTGAGTGAATGTGTGAGTGGGTACAGTTGCAACAATTTTGGGATAAGGCATATTGCTCAATAAATAATTAATCCTCTGTTTTAAATCTACAAGCATACTTGTCGCTTTATTTACTTGACAAATAAAACACAAAGGGGTTAAACCCAAATATCAAAAATGTTTGCTACGGTTAAGTGGGAGATAAACAATGGGAACAAGTCACATCCCTCATCACGTGGCCGTTGCACATTGCTGCTCTTGTCCTTCACAGTTGTGGAAGCACTATTGAAATAGGTTTGGTGCATTCCTGCAATACATTCTATAGATAATACATAATGTGCTACTGATGAAGGAGAATGGACATTGAGTCCAGGAGAAGGATCCCTGATGAAGTGCTGGAAGGTGTTGAGCTTCTTGAGTGTTGTTACCATTATACACATCCATGAGTGGTGAATATTTCATCGGACTACTGCCTCAAGGTTACATGTTTTGTCCAGTTTACTAATCAAGCATCCACTTTGTTGTATGATTGCCTTTATGAGCGATATCCCTTTAAGATCTTAGTATCTTAGTTAATGAGCCAATTACCAGGATGCAGCCGTGTGACTCAGAGCCAGAGTCACTCTGCAACTGTAACACCCAGAGTAAGGTTCTATAAATAGTTAGCTCTGTACTGTATATAATAGTTTAGCTGTAAATAAACCCGTTTAAGATATTATAGTGACATAGAGGTATACAGCACAGAAACGGGCCCTTTGGCCCATCGTGTCCATGCCGGCCATCTATTCTAATCCCATTTTCCAGCACTTGGCCTGTAGCCTTGTATGCTATGATGTTTCAACCAACTGGACTCTATGCATCTCATTAATGTTGCAGCAGACAACATAAAATAACTCATTATAATGATGGCAGCTGTGGTGAGAAGACAAAGACTGAGGTTGAAGATCACGGTTATAACAGCTCTGAAAGCGACCTTTCCTACAGCCAGTAGAGAGAAAGTTCAAGAAAAGTACTGGCTCAAACAGTGAAAAAATAACTTATCTCAAGCTGTAGAAGACAGAGCACAGAACAAAAGTCTGCAAGTGCTGCTGGAAGATGGCAGGAAATACAAAGCCATTGCAGCGGGACAGCAGCATCTGCAAGCACTAGTGCAGCCAACAGTATCGGCACCATAACCATGTCGAAAAGAGCAAGTAAAATGTGTGGTAAGTACGGTCTGTCCCACCCACAATGAAATTGTCCTGCATTTCGTGACCTTGGTAAGGCGTGTGGTGTAAAAAGGACACTGGACCCACCTATGCAAGAAATCTAGCTCCAAAGATGTGGCCAGAAGCCATAGCAGGACACAGACAAAGAGAAGACAGGCACAGCAACAGGGCAGCAGCAGCAAGGAGAACGCTAGAGATCTGTGTAAATGCAAGCCTATATACGAAGTCCGTAGCGAAACAGACCTGAGACAAGACTCAACTGGGAGTAATTCTCAGCCAGAAGATGAACAGGTATTTCACATTGTGAACCTGACACATCATGTTTGAAGTCAAATAACTGGAAGCTTTCGCCACTATTAACATCACGTGCCCAAAGAAAGCTGGCAAACATATACTCAGGGTCAAGATTGACACCGGCGCTAGTGCAAATATCCTGCCAGCCCAAATACTCAAAGATATGTGCCGGAGTCATTGGAAATGAATGATACAACTGCCAAGTTATCTGCATACAATGGGTCACCAATTGCTTGCAGTGGCACACTAACAATGCAATGCAGCTATGGCAAGTCGGCTTGGAAACCACAAACGTTCTACCTAGTAGACACGAGTGAACCAGCACTGGCAGGACTACCAGCGTGTAAAGACCTCAACATCATAACTATCCATGAGAGTATTGATGAGGGGAAATCTCCAAGGACCGGAACCTACTCAAAGACTCTAGCCAGCAGCAAATGGTGCAGTCTAGAAATCCAGCAACAGTACAACAATGCTGTGCCTTCTCTTCTGCTCTCCACAGAACCTCCAGCACCACAATGAGCCAGAATGGACAGGTACCAAGTCCTCCTACCCCAACAAGTCCTTGACCCTGAGCCGCAGGCCTTCAGACACAGAGAATGAGGAGAGATGAAGAACAAGCAATGTACTGAAGAGGCAGAGGAGGAATGAGTTGAAGCATTGTCTGTTGGTTCTTTGAGATGAGGTGCTGGAACTCTCCAAGAATGACAAGCCCTCAAAAGTGGTCATCTTGAGAAAAGCAACAGAATATGTTAGCAGGCTGAAGGCAGGGCAGCAGAAACTGAATGCAGAGAGGGAGAATCTTCAGAAAGAACAGAAACAGATGAGATGCAAAGTTCCAGAGCAAGAGTTGTCAAATCACCGAATGGACTTTTTGAGATAGAAACAAAATGCTGGAAATTCTCAGCAGGTCTGGCAGCATCTGTGGAGAGAGAAGCAGAGTTAACATTTCAGGTCAGTGACCTTTCATCAGAATGGATGCTGCCAGGCTTGCTGAGTATTTCCAGCACTTTCTGTTTTTATTTCAGATTTCCAGCATCCGCAGTATTTTGCTTTTACTATTATGGACTTTTGAGTCTCTATACTCTTAAATTTTATAATCTGTATTCTGTGTAACTAATGCTGATATTTAATGTTATATGTTTTTACTTTTAGCATGCAAGACCTATCTTTGGAAAGAAGGGGCCTGCAGCCCTACAATCTTCTGAGATCTCTGTGCTCTTCCAATTCAGGCCTCTTGTGTATCCCTGAGTTTATTCACTTCATTAGCTGCTGTGCCTTCAGATGTCTGGACCCTCAACTCTTGAATTTCCTCCCTAAATACCTCTTCCCCTCTACCTCTCTCTCTCTTCCTTTAAGATACTCCTTAAAACCATTTGACCAAGTCTATTGACCAAGTTTTTGGTCTCCTGTGCTAATATCCCCTTATACGACTGGGTGTCAAATTTTTTCTGATAACGCTCATATGAAGTGCCTGGGAAAGTCTTGCTATGTTAATAATGCAATATAAATGCAAGTTGTTGCAGGGTCCAAAGGGTTCCAAGATTCTGCCAGAGACAGTGAGCAAGGAGAGGGAATGTAGTCAGTGTATGGAATTAGGGAGAGGGACGGCAAACTGGATTGCAAATTGGTTGGAAGAGAGCAAACAGCAAATAGGAGTTAAGGGCAGTTTTTCCAGTTTGGTTGAAAAGGGGTATTGGTGTCCCATGGGGTGCAGTGCTGGGCCACTTCTGATTTAACTATCTTCTTCTTAGGCAGTCTCTCAGGAACGAGGATGACTTTCTTCCACTCCAAGATGTGGGACCTTAGGTGAATGAATAATCCAGTTCTGGATCTGCACACTCTGCCGCAGGTGGGGCAGGTGATGTTTGGTGAGGCGAGTGAATGGGATGCTCGACAGTCCAAGCGGTCCTTCCGCTGTTTGCACTTGGTCGTTGGCTGGGCATGTCGATGTTGTTCAAATTGGCTGGCATCTTTGCAGATGCTTCTTCTCCATTTTGGGCGGTCTCGGGCAAGAGATTCCCATGAATCAGTGGAGATGTCACATTTTTTTCAGCTAGGCTTTAAGGACATCCTTGTAGCATTTCCTTTGCCCTCCTGGTAGCCTCTTGCTGTGACGGAATTTGGAGTAGAAAGCCTGTTTTGGGAGTCTTGTGTCAGGCATGTAGACGATGTGGTGCACCCAACCTAACTGACTAGCCATGACACTGATATTGGAGCGCCTGTCCTGCCAGTTAATTTGCAGGATCTTGCAGAGGTGCTGTTGGTGGCATCTCTGCAAGGCTTTGAGATGTCTGCTGTGCAGTGTGCATGTTTCCAATGCATACAAGAGGGCAGGTAACACTGCGGCCCTGTAGACCATGACTTGGTGCCAGGTTTGAGGTCTTTGTCGTCAATCACTCTTTTCCTCAGATGACCGAAGGTTGCGCCGGCACACTGGAGGTAATGCTAAGTTTCATCGTCGATGTCTGCCCTTGCTGAGAGGAGGCTCCCTAGGTATGAGAAGTGATCCACATTGTCCAATGGTTTGTCATGGATCTTGATAGTCAGGCAGCGTTGCGCTGCGGGAGCAGTCTGGTAGAGGACGTTTGTCTTCCGGATGTTTAGCTTAAGGCCCATTCTTTTGTACACCTCCATGAATGCATTAATGAGGGTATGAAGCTCGGCCTCTGAGTGTGCGCATATGCAAGCATTGTCAGCATACTGCAGCTCGATGACAGAAATTGGAGTGGTCTTGGTTCTGGAGTGGAGGCGACATAGATTAAATAGTTTCCTGCTCGTCCTGTGGAATAGATCTATTCTGGCAGGGAGCTTCAAGGAGATGGCGTGGAGTGTTGCGGCGAGGAAGATGGAAAAGAGTGTTGGTACGATGACACAGCTTTGCTTGACCCAAGTTTGCACTCTGATTGGGTCAGTCGCAGATCCGTTGGCAAAGATTACAGCTTGCATGTCGTAATGTAGCAGGCAGAGTATGGTGTCAAATTTCTCCAGGCAGCCAAATTTGAGGAGGATGTTCCATGATCCCTCCCAGTTGATAAGTCGAAGGCCTATTGTGAGGTCAGAAAAGGCCATGTATAAAGGTTGCTGCTGCTCCCTACATTTTTCTTGAGTTGTCTTACTGTGAAGATCATGTCCACTGTGCCTCTTGATGGACAGAATCCACATTGTGATTCTGGTAGGAGCTCTTCAGCCACAGGGAGGAAACGGTTGAGAAGGACTCTTGTGATGACCTTCCCTGGGCGGACAGCAGAGATACCCCTCTGTAGTAACCGCAGTCAGTCTTGTCGCCTTTTTTGAAGATGGTCACAATTATGGCATCCCTGAGATCCCATGGTATGCTCTCCTCCTTCCAGATGAGGGAGATCAGGCCATGTATTTGTGTCAGCAGTGCCTCTCTGCTGTATTTTAGAATTTTGGTAGGAATTCCGTCTATGCCGGCGGCTTTATTTTGTAGCTGCTGGATGGCCTTTTCAATCTCCTGTCGAGCTGGGGTTCTGCTGAGGTTGTGGTGGGTAGCATGTTGTGGAATGTGGTCGAGGGCACTCGCATAGAGGATTGAGGAGATTTTTGAAGTGCTCCTTTCAACGAGCGCTGACTGCTTCTCTTGATCAGCGCCGCTCCATTCTTTGCTCTCAGTGGGGTAGGTCCTTGGGTACTTGGGCCATAAGTGGTCTTGACTGCGCTGAAGAATCTACGCATGTTATGGCTGTCAGCAAGTTGCTGTACTTCCTGCGGTCTTTCAGCCCACCAGCTGTTCTTTAGGTCACGGGTTTTTTGTTGAACCTCAGCCTTCAATTGTCTGGATACCTGCTTTTTTTCCCCTCAAATTTTGGTGATGCTTCCAGTTCAGGAACGCCTTGTGCTTGCAATCTAGTAGCTCCTGGATTTCCTGGTTGTTCTCTTCAAACCAGTCTTGATTGTTCCTGGTCAAGAAACCAAGAGTATCTTCACAAATGCTGGTTATGGTAGCTTTGAGGGCAGACCAGGCATTGTGGACACTCTTGGTTCCTGTTCGTTGAGCATCGCCAAGTTGATTGTAAGACGCTGCCTGAGTAGTTCTTTCTTCACAGAGTCCTCAATGCCATCGATGTTGATTTTCCTGCAGCAGTGCTTCTACTGCCGCCGTTGTTTTTAGACTGTGTTTATGGAGAAAGTAGCTCGGATTAGGTGAAGGTCGGTCCAGCAGTCATCAGCTCCTATCGTGGCATCGGTGATGTGAACATTCTTGTGGTCCTTCGCTTGGATGCTGATATAGTCAAGTAAATGCCAATGCCTGGAGTGAGGGTGCTGCCATGAGGTCACAGACATGGTATTTGCACTCAGACAATGACAAGAAAAGTGTAGTGAGCAAAACAAAGGCCTATACATCACTTTCGTAGACCTCACCTCGGCATTCGACACTGTGAGTAGAGACGGACTTTGGAAAATCCTTGAAAAATTTGGATGCCACCTAGGTTCCTGGCCATGGTGAAGCAGTTTCGTGAAAATCATTTTGGACAAGTCGAGCAAAACAGCGATTTCTCTGGTCCCTTTTGAATCTCCAATGGCATGAAGCAGGGATGTGTGCAGGCCCTGACCTTATGAGTCATCTTTTTCAGCATGATGCTGCAGCAGGCAATGGAAGACCTCAAGGAGGGAGTTTATGTACGCTTCCAGACTGATGGAGGCCTTTTCAACCTCAGGCATCTTCAGGCTCACACAAAGGCACGAGAAAAACTCATCCATGAACTTCTCTTCGCCAATGACTGTGCTTTCCTGGCCCACAGTCAGTCAGACCTGCAACGTATCAACACATCCTTCCGAGGGAGCACAACTTTTTGTACTAAAAATCAGTTTAAAGAAAACTGAAGTGCTGCATCAGCGTACACCCCAAGAAGAATATAGACCACCAAGCATAGTCATCGAGGGAACTGAGCTGAATGTCATCAAGCAATTTACTCATTTGGGGAGCATCATCTCGCTTGATGCCACCACAGACAAGGAAGTGGACAATTGACTCTCAAAAGCAAACAGTCCATTCGGCAGACTCTACAAACAAGTGTGGAGCAACCACACTCTCAGAGCACAGACCAAACTCAAAGTGTACAAAGCCGTAGTCCTCACCACCCTTGTGTATGGTGCTGAGTCATGGGTCCTATACCACCGTCTTCCTGTATGCCTTCTAGAGCACTTCCATCAGTGCTGCCTCTGCAACATCCTCAAGATTGTTAGCAGGACTGCATCACAAACATTGAAGTCCTGGAACAGCCAACATCACCAGCATCGAGGCCATCCTCCTGCAAAGCCAACAGCGTTGGGTGGGTCCACGTTGCCTGGATGGACGACAGTCTGCTGCCCAAGATCGTGTTGTATGGAGAGCTGAGCAAGAGTAAAAGGAAAAGACGGGCCCCTTGCAAATGTTTCAAGGACTTTTTGAAGAAGTCCCTCTCTGTTTGCCACATCAACCATCGCCAATAGGAAGCACAAGCCATAGATCGTGAGATGCTACATCAGGAGGGCTACAGACACCTTTTGAGACTGAGCGAAGACCAGCATAAAAGAGAAAAGGAGAAGAAGAATAGTTCCAATTGTCCTCAGCAGCAACTACACCTTCACTTGTACCCACTGTGGGAGAATCTGCCGGTCACAGATAAGCCTGACTATCCACCAGCGGGCCTGCAACCAATGAGTACAACCTTCCCAAAATCTTTGTCTGCAAAGAAATGCCAAGTGAAAAGGAGTGATGGTGCTACCATTTTGTCTCTCTGACAAAATAGGGTGTTCGTTATGATTAGGCCATATTCAAGGCATTTTGTCAGAAGGACTCCGTTGGTGTTAGCCCTTCCAACACCTTCCTTGCCAATTATAACTTTCCAAAGGTTTGTGTCCCTCCCAACTCTGCCATTGAAGTTTTCCTAGTGGGATCAGCTTGTCTTCCTTGGGAACACGGGATAGCAAGTGATCAAGGCTGGAGTAGAATTCCTCTTTGGCCTCATCTTTTGCTTGTAGGGTTGAGATGTATGCGCTGACGACTGTGGCGTGCTGTTTCTGGGCTAGGGTGAGCCGGAGGGTCATGAGACGATCATTTAATCCACAAGGGAGCTTGCTGAGGCGGTTAGCTAGTTCATTTTTTACAGCGAAGCCAACCCCGTGGAGTCGGTGCTCTTCTCGTTTACCTTTCCAGAAGAAGGTGTATCCATCACCTTGTTCTTGATTTAACTATAGGCCTAGAGGGAGTGTTCGCTGTTTAATCTTCTCTAGTTATCTCCCCTGTGGCACTTTCCTCCAGGTGTTTTGAGTTTTGCTGGTAATGAAATGCGGTTGAAATTAAATGGGGAGAATCTTTTTTCTTCTGTACAGACTTCTGGCTCCATTCCTGAAAGTGCTGACTTGTGCTGGATTACAGTTTCAAGGGAGCTGTCACGCTCCATTCCAAAGTGGATCCTTTTGTGAGCCCACACTGAGTGTCGGCATCAGAGCTGAGCCCACCTGGCTCCTTGAATCGCCATCATGAATGAGAAACCAGGCAAATTTCTCCCCACCTCCTGCCTACAGGCCAGTGTTGTTAAAGCCGTTTCATTGCTACAACTTCTGCCCCAGGTGAAACTAGCGAATTTAGTTCTGACTGAAATTTAACCCTAGTCTTCTGTTCTGTACGGCTTCGTGCCGTACCACATGGTGCCTTTGCCACAAGGCCATCAGAGAGCTGGGAAAGTCTATTTCCGTGACTTTGCTTACTGTTGGCACTTGTTGAAACAATGACAGGCTAGAGGCTCGATGAGCATCAAACTGCCACATCACTTTCGTGTAATCGATCTCTTGTATTTCTCTACATGTAGTGGCTACACCTTTTTGCTTATGTAACAGCATGATTTCCCCCCCACCCCCAATTCTGACTTCTCTGCTATTTCTTTCCTTTTTAAAATTTTCTTTGCATTTCTGTATTAATGTTTATTTATTCCTAATCGTTATGTCTCGTTTTGTGTCTTATTGTGCAGTGCCTCTCTTTGCCTCCCAGATCAATGCCAATAGCTTTGCTCAATTGCACAACTATGCGCTCGTTATTGCCACATGAGTCACTATACATGAAACAATCTTACCAAGGATGATAATTTTATGATAATGCATGGAGACAATTTTAAAAGGATTTGAGAGCAATCCTAAGGGGCCCTGTTGTCTGGCATTTTTGATATACAAAGGGGCCCTGTCATCTGGCATTTTTGATGTACAAATCAAAAACTCATTATGAAAGGTTTGCCAGCAAGACATTTCATTCCATCTGATGTATATTTATCACTTGCTGCCCCAGTGAGGCTTGCCTTCAGTGACCTGTTAATTGAAAACAGACAAAATAATACAGTTCATTTTTGAATATTTTTCCCTGTTAATTCCTGTTGTTTTTTGGATATTATGGCTCTTTAAACTGTAAGGCCAAATCTAGTGCTTTGTACTCCAAGGCCTAGGCTTTCCAGGTGATCTGGCATGGATGGGGCTGCAATTTAGGTAGGGATGTTCTACATCATTGCCTACCCATTACATTCCAGATCTGGTGACATAAAATGAAATTATATTGAGGGAATTGGACCTGTGTCTTGTTTTCTAGCACATGGATTGTTTGAATCCTGTGTGTTTTGTTCAGAATCCAGTGTTCTATGATTGATGGAGGGGTGAGAGTTTCTACTTGCACCCAGTGCCTTTGAAAGTACTTCTGTCCATTGAGCCGAAGAAGAGGTGTCCAAATTTGTTTTTTAAAAAAAATCCTGTTTGCAGGAAGAACGAAACTGTCTGTATCCTAATGCTGCAGCACGTTTCTCAACCCCCCGGCAGAGGTCAGAGAGCTAACGTTTAGTATGATTATGACCCTGAAGCTGAAATGTTATCTGAGGGTTAGCCAAGGCCTCAGGGTTGATGCTGTATTTAGCTTGTATATTTGGGTAGAAGTTTGTGTCCAAGTATGCTGAGGGTGCTGAATTATCATAAAAGTCTTTGAAATTTTAGCATTGTTGAAGCACCTTTGATTATTTACAGTATAAGCCTCAATGACTCCTCCCAGATTATTTACTCCCTATGTTGCTAATACTCATTTACTTAAGGGATGGTAGTGTGGGAGAAGCATTTTTAGCATAAGGTACTCCTCTCATTAAATCCATCTATTTGTCTCTCTCATAATCAATCTGATATCTATTTAACCATCTATCTGTAAAATAGCTACCTAGCTTTTTATTTGTTTTGTTAATTCTTTGTTAATTGTCAGGATGTGGGCATTGCTGGTAAGGCTGGAATTTATTGCCCATACCTAGTTGCCCCCTATCCATTGTCTGGCTGTCTATCTCTCTGCCTGTCTGGCTGGCTGTCTGTTTGTCTATCTATCTGTCATACTGTAGAAAGTCTGTAGCATTGCTACTGGGTGTTGCTAATTATCTGATACCATTAATCTATCCGATTCTCACAGGAACACATCGGAACCATTCATTTATTTT